>NC_055997.1:102271280-102600829 GCF_018446385.1 Zingiber officinale
CAATGAATTTATGTGGTCCCTTAATTTTAAGTTTTCATTTGATAATTTCTCATATTCTTCTTTTGAGCATAAATTATCTAATTTATTTTCTAAGTCTAATTTAACTTTCTTTAATTCTACTTACTTAGTTCTTAATTTACACAATCAGCTAGAAAGCATTTTAATCGCACTGTAAAACTGACTTGAGGGTAGAAGACTTACCTTACTTACCATATTGAATTCATTGATTGAGGCTCCCCCTACACTTTTGCTTTCTGAAATTGATGAGTAATTATCTTTTTCTTGATGAGTCTCCATCATTACAAACCCCGCTATTTATTCCAACTTTGAATCTTTTGAGGAGTCCTCCCAAGTTACTTTTAGATTCTTGTATTTGTCTTTTTCTTATAAGCTTCTTGTCCAATTGTCCTTGTCCTTTTCTTTATTAATTTTCTTGGGTTTGAGGCAATTATCCTTGATGTGATCTTCCTCATCACAATTGAATCACCTTACCTTCATTTCTCCCTTCTTCTTAACAATCTCGAGAACTATTTCTTATCAAACTTGTTAGATTTAAAAAATTTCTTTATTTTCCTTAGCAAATATGCTTCTTAATCTTCATCAAATGAGATGTTTGAATCTAAGCCGCATTTCTTGGCTTGTAACATGATGTTGGTGTTTGGCTTTTTTATCTCTTTAAATCCGACACATTGAGTTTTGTGTAATTTCAAAGTTGAAAATAATTTTTCTAAAGTATTTACCTCCAAATTTTTGAAGATTTAATAAAAGTCCACTATTGATATCTACTCTTGGATTCTTAGAAATGCATTTAATGCATATATGAGAGCATCTTGATTTGAAACTATCTCTTTGAGATTGTTGAGACCAGTGATTATCTCTTTTAGCTTCACATGTAGTTGTGCAATCTTCTCACCCTTTTTTAGCAGGAGGTTATTGAGTTGATTTCTAAGCATATCTCATCTTACAGTTTTATCTTTAAGGTGCCTTCATGGAGTTCTAGAAACTTTTCCAAAGATCTTTGGTAGAGTCGTAGGCGCCAATATGGTTGAGTTCTTGTGCTGGTAGTACGCTTAGCAAGTGAAACTCAGCCTTACCATCAGCCATGAACTCATCTCGTTACTTTTTAGTTTATAGTTATTCCTCTATTTCTTCACCATCTTTGTTCCTGAGCACTTCAAAATCATGTTTATACAAAATATAATTTTAAAATTAGTTTTAAAAAAATACCTCTATTTTCTTTTTCTGTATCGTGAACTCACCCCTGAACTTAGGTAGTGGATATTTGATCCAGCCATTGCTTAATCATCTCTTTGTTGTTACATAGTTGACAATTAGTCCTGACAATCCAGGGTCTAATACCAATTATTAGTGTAACAAAAGCGGTTCAGATAGTTAGAGAGGAGGGGTGAATAATGACTCCCAAATAAAGCTAATCTATTTCTCTCTAACGATCTATCATGTACACACATATATTAACAATATAAAAAACACATAAAAGAAAGGAAAGAGGTCAGATGAATTACTTGGTTGCAACCCTCAGGTTGTTAGTCCAAGAACTACTAAAGCTCCACTAAGATCTCTTTCTTCGAACACAAATCGGACACGAAATCCCTTATAGTAGTTGAGTACAAGACTAATAAAGAACTGAATGAATGTGACCTAAACATGTGTGTTCTTCTAAACTTCGAGCTTCAGCCCTCCATTTATAACATTCATCTTCAATTTAATCGTTTGTTGACATGACACCTGTTGGGATCTTAGATGGCTAGAGGGGGGGTGAATAGCCTCTTTGAAAACTTAAACACAATCTTTCTTAAAGAAAAACTTGTTAGCTCAGCGGAAGTAGGAAACTAAAACGAAGGAAGAAAAACACACACAGCAGACACAAGGATATACGAGGTTCGGGGATAACTTGCCCCTACTCCTCGGCGTGTCCGTAAGGAGGACGACTCCTTGATCTTTCGGTAGATCACACCCCGGACAAAATCCGGCTAAAGATGTCTCCTTCTCGGTGGAGCAACCTCTCAACAGAGTCTCAGTTGATTATAGAATTAAGCACAAGACTTACAGTGGCTGAGAAGAATAATCAGATGAGCTTACAGCCACGCGGAGAAAAAAAACAGAGCAGAGAGCGCACAACGACCTTCTCAGCAAGGAGCTCACAGCTTCACCAACTTGCTTTCTCAAAGGATTGATCGAAAAGAAAACCAAAGAATGCTTGTTCTTTTCTGAGCCTCTCTTCTTCCTTCTTATGTCTCTCTGCTTCATTGGCTCGAATCACCGCCGCCTGCAGAATCGCTGCTGCCAACAAGGCGTAGCCAATCACCTCTCCTCCTCATCTGATTCTCTGAACCCACGCCAATGGAAATCACTGGCGTCTCTGGATACGAACCAATAAGTAGAGGTCAAACTGAGCACATCCCAATCAACCCAATCGCAATCAGATTCGCCAGTGAACGTTGATGCCTCAAATGCATCTGTTGCAGCAAATCACAGTGTAAAGAGAACTTGTCTTCTTCTCTTAATGAAGCTTAATTTGAATTCAACCATGAGAGTGTGACCTGCAACCTGCAAGCTAAAAAGACTCACAACAGATGGTTAAAAACAGATGGGTGAAAACAAATATGGCAATCAGAAAAAGTGCATGCAAAACAAGCAATACCGTGGGTCGGTCTGCAGACCGATCCAAGCTTTCTGGATCATCGCTGATCGGTTTGTCGACTGATCAGGAACTAATCTGATCGGTCCCCAGACCGATCAAATGTCGCTTTTTCCAAATGTGCACAGCTTCTGATCGGTCTGCGGACCGATCAGGCACTAATCCGATCGGTCCCGAGACCGATCAGATGTCGCTCTTCCCAAGCGCTTATAGCCTCCTGATCGGTCTCCAGACCGATCAGTAAAATCACAGTAGACTACTGATCGATTTCTGATCGGTCTGCAGACCGATCAGTAATCGCTCAGTAGCCACTGATCGATTCCTGATCGGTCTGCCGACCGATCCAGCTTCTTGACTCAGTCTGGGTCGAGCCCTCTCTGACCTAGTCCGGAGAAACGAGCTCCCTAGCCCTCTCCGACTTCATCTGGTCCTAGAGAACGAGCTACCGAGCCCTCTCTGACTTAGCATGCCAAGCTTCTTTCTTGGACTTCTCAACACCAGATGTCCGATCACCCTTGATCCATATGGATTTCCCCTTGCCTGGCTTCACTCACCAGGACTTGCAATTTACCTGGCTTCACTCACCAGGACTTTCCAACTGCCTAACATCCCAGTTAGGACTTTCTCAATCAGGTCAACCACGTCAACCTAGATTAGTAATTAATCTGAGCTAAATATCTGATACAAACTTAAATCAGTGTCAACAGCAAAACAACATCCAGGTCAGACTGTATCAACAATCTCCCCCTTTTTGTTGTTTGACAACACGATTTAAGTTTAGATCAGAAATGTTCTTATTTTCATAATTTTAGGGAAATCAAGATCCTCCCCGTTATCTTCTCCCCTAAAATCAAACCTTCATACATCTCTAAACTTAGATATCCTCTCCCCCTTTGTCAAACACCGAAAAGGTGCGAATGGGGTGATAAGACTCAAAAGACTCCCCCTTAACCCATACTGTCTCTTTCTTAAAGCACCTAGAATTCCCTCTAAGTGTATTATGAGACAGTGATAAATGAATTAGAGGCATACAAGACAAGGCATATGAGTAACATATTAAAAACCAATAAAGAGCGAAACATCGAGAAAGACAATAAATAGCATACATAGATGAAATGAACAAGCATCCAGGTCAGACATAAAATATCCAACAAGCAGCATCCAAAAACATAGACAATCAGAATGACATCATAGAACAATGTACATCACTCAGCCTCCTCATCATGAGGAGCATCAGGATCATCAACGGGAGGAGTGGATCCCTGAGGTGGCATGCCGCTGCTCGAGGATGGATAGCCTGGGAAATCCTGCGGAGGTGGGTATCTGGCCATCCAATCCACAATCACCTGATGTGTCACCCGCTGCTGACTGCATAAATCATCGTAGCGCTGGTCAATCCGGACGCGCAGCCCGTGAAGCTCAGCAACCAGCAGCTCATCGTGTCGATCAAAGCGACTCTCCAGCTCGGCGATCTGCCAGCGCAGATCAGGATCGGCCTCTCCATCGTCAGCAGCAGGAGGAGCAGCAACAGGAGCAACCTATCGTGGAGGTCCCCGTGGTAACTCACCTAGTGCTCTCCCATCCTTCCACCGGACGTCCCCATTTTGTCCTATGATTCCAGACTTGGAAAATGCCCGCTTCCCAAGCCTGCAATCCTGTCTGACCATCTTGATTATTCTACCCTTAGAGACATCAACCTTAAGGGTCTTGAGCCAGTCTGTAATTATATGCCCATAAGGCATATAAACAGTGTAGCCGCTCGGCTCACTATAGGAGACGATCGAAGAGTAGATGCTAGATACGATGTCAAAATCGAGACGCCGACGCAATCCATAAAGCATCAGGCAATGATATGGTCGGATCTCAGACAATGGTTTAGATGTGATAGGCAGAAGGCAGTTTGTGACAATTTTAAACAGAATGTAGTCTTGAGGAGATAATCTCAAGGCTGCAAAAGTAGGAAAGTCAACATCTAGCTCATCAAGGCCACCCGGTCTAGGTTGCCTGAAGAAATACTCATAGACGGAGTCAGGTGTGACATCAAAAGGTGAGGGTAGGGGGTCTGGTAGATCAGGAAATATTGAGAAGACATTACCGGAACACCTCCGACAATCGAGATACTCAAAGAAGGATAAGAAATTGAAATCAAGAGTCCGCTTAGCAACTCTTGTTTTATAACCTGCTTCATTAGGAATCTTATGAAGGTTGTTATAAAACTCAGAGACCAAGTCAAAGTTGATATCCCGTTCTAAATAGACAAGTGAGTCAAGTTTGTAGTAGGAAATAGTTTCAGACACCGTTGGGCAAAACTCGTCCATGAATTTACGATCTACAGACCTACACGGGAGTAATTTGAAGGTTCTTAGTCTAAAGGCTTCCTCAAAATTTTGGTTCGGGAATCTGCCGGAGACAGCTGGTTGAGGACGGGAAGGAGCCTTAGACTTTGACTTAGCTGGTGACTTAGAGGTACCCTCACCCTCACCCACTGGTTTCTTTCTACGGTGTAACAATGTGAACCAATAGGGGAAATAAGTGAGCACCAGAGCCCCCGAAACAACAAAACCACAGTTATGGTGAGAAATGAAACAAATGAAGTACTAACGAGAAATAGAGCTGATTAAGTTACCTTGGAGCCATTTCTCTGGTTTACGGAGAAAGAAAGAAGTGCTGAGGCAGGAGGAAGTCGTCTAGGGTTCGGCGATTAAGGAGAAGAAGAAACGGGAAAAGAGAGTCGGCTAGGGCTTCGTATGTAAAGGGAAAGGAGGGAGTCGGGAGGAGTTAAAACCAGGGATCGAACTATTCCCTGATCGGACGGCTGTTCGATCAGGAGAAATCCTGATCGATCAGATCCACCCGAGTGAATCAGCGACACCTGATCGGTCAGTGGACCGATCAGGAATCATCCTGATCGGTGCCCGGACCGATCAGGGGGCTTCCTTCGTGCGCTAATCGGTCACTGGACCGATCAGATACCAAACAGAGAGTTTGGCTTCGTTCTGGATCGGTCGACAGACCGATCCAGACTTTCCTGATCGGTCGGTGGACCGATCAGTGTTTGATAACCCGATTTCAGTAATTTGATCAGTAACTGAAATACTGAGCCATGAAGTCTGAAGAATCCGGAACTCAAGAATTCAGAACTTCCCTAAGACATACCCTAGAACTTAGGAATCACCAAACACTAATATATTCGAAATATGGTTTCTTATGGCCTGAACTTGTTCATAATCCAAAAGTTTCAGACTCTTATCAAACAAAACCTCACACTAACTCCAACCATATGGAGTTCTGTCTTCTTGGTCCTGAAGAGTTCAAAACATATTTTTGCTAAACTCATCTCTATGATCAGGTTCAAATTTGTCAAAATATAAACAACTTGTCCTAATTTTCAATCAAGGCATGTTAAGTATCAATCAAAAATATCAATCAACAAATCACCCATAGTTAGACACTCTTTAGACAAAGGTCCAACCAAGATTCCTTGATTAGAATATATGAGTAAGATCAAGGAACCAATTACACATGAATTATGTAATGGTGTTCCCCATACTCAATTAATGTCTCTTCAACCTAATTATTCAAGGGATGCATGATACATTTTGAATAATTTGGTTGTTCCTAGCATCTCACCCCATTTCTAGCAAACAAAAATATTTTGTTAAACCTTATAGTTTGTGTGAGATGTTCCCAAGTTGCCCAAATTATTGTCCCAATTACTCTTGTCATTTTACTAGTCCTTATTGATCATGGTGAAGTTCTAATGACCTAAGGAGCCAAACACATTCCCAACTCCCTCCTTAAATGACTAAATTCATTCTCCGGAAGGGGTTTGGTGAAAATATCAGCTAGGTTTGACTTTGACTCAACATATGTGAGTGCAATGTCTCCCCTAGCTACGTGATCTCTTATGAAGTGATGACACACTTCAATGTGTTTGGTCCTCGAATGATGGACTGGATTTTTAGTTAGGTTGATCATGCTAATGTTGTCACATAGCACTTGTACACCCTTATAAGAAAGTCCATAATCCTCTAGGGTGTGTGTCATCCACAACAACTGTGATACACTCTCTCCCATGGCAATATATTCGGCCTCGGTCGTGGAGAGAGCAACACAATGTTGCTTCCGACTTAACCAACTAACTAAAGATGAACCTAAAAATTGGCAGCCCCCACTAGTACTTTTCCGATCCAATTTGCACCCAGCATAATCGGAGTCGGTATAACCTATCAAGTCAAAAGACTCAGTACGTGGGTACCAAAGACCTACTCTAATTGTGCCTTTAAGGTATCTCAGAATTCTTTTAACTGCAATTAAGTGAGATTCCTTGGCACAGACTTGATACCTAGTGCACATGCCCACAGCAAAGAGTATATCCGGTCGACTAGCTGTGAGATATAGAAGACTACCAATCATGCTTCTATATTGCGTTAGATCAATTGGTTTTCCACTCTCATCATTGTCAAGGCGAGTGTTTGTCGCCATAGGAGTGGACACTTCCTTAGAATCACTCATATTGAATTTTCTAAGCATCTCTTGAGTGTATTTTGTCTGATGGACATAAATTCCATCTCGAGTTTGTTTGATTTCAAGTCCGAGGAAGAATGTCAACTCTCCTACTAGACTCATCTCAAACTCACTTTCCATGTGAGAAATGAATTCATTCAAATAGCCCTTGTTATTTGAGCCACAAATTATGTCATCGACATATACTTGGGCTACAAAAATGTTTTCACCATCTCTACGTAGAAATAGTGTTGGGTCTATTTGACCTCTTACAAATCCCTTCTCTAGTAAATAAGTTGACAGCCTTTCGTACCAAGCTCGAGGTGCTTGTTTAAGCCCATAAAGAGCTTTCTTGAGCTTGTATACGTGATTTGGAGCTTCGGTACTCACAAACCCCGGTGGTTGCTCAACATAGACTTCTTCTTCGATGAGACCGTTTAAGAAAGCCGATTTAACGTCCATTTGATAGAGCTTGAAACCTCTATGTGCAGCAAAAGCTAGCATCAGGCGAATGGACTCTAATCGGGCCACGGGAACATATGTCTCATCATAATCAAGACCTTCGACTTGGCTATAGCCTTTGGCTACAAGTCTTGCCTTGTTTCTTACAACTTCACCCTTTTGATTTAATTTATTTTTGAAGACCCATTTGGTTCCAATAATGGTGGTCTTCCTAGGTCTAGGAACTAAATCCCATACTTGGCTCCTTTCAAATTGACCTAATTCGTCTTGCATAGCTATGATCCAATCAGGATCGTGCAATGCTTCATCAACTAGTCTTGGTTCAATCTCTGAGATTAAGGCAACCTCATTGGACTCATTTCTAAAGAATGATATAGTCCTAACCCCTTGTTGGATGTCTCCCACAATCTGGTCTTGGGGATGACTAGAGGCTAACCTAGACTGCCTTGGTGTTGGCGGTGCCTCATGAGTGGTCTCACTCGGCACAGGCAGGACTCAGTATCAGTCTGCCTGAGTTCTTTGTTGCCCTTGCTCATCATCATCAGAGTCAATTTCGACTCTTTCTATGTTTGGATCATTCAAACCTAGCCTTCTAAGTTCGAATTGAATTTCTTCTACATTCCTTGATTGATTATCAGGGATTTCTTCGAAAGCTACATCCGAGGACTCTTCAATCAATTTAGTCCTCTCATTGTAGACTCGATAGGCTTTGCTGGTAAGAGAGTACCCGACCAGTATCCCTTGATCAGCCTTAGCCGTGAACTTCCCAAGATGATCCTTGGTGTTCAAGATAAACACCTTACAACCAAACACCCTAAGATGTTTAATTGTAGGCGGTTTCCCAAACCAAAGTTCATGGGGAGTCTTTCCTAAAAACCTATGTATTAAAACTCGATTTTGCACATAGCAAGCTGTATTCACAGCTTCAGCTCATAGTGAGTACTCATTGAGCATGCTTCGTGCAGCCTTTTGTAGGACTCGGTTCTTTCTCTCCACAACCCCATTTTGCTGTGGGGTCCTTGGAGTAGAGAACTCATGCCTATATCCCTTTTCTTGACAAAACTCTAAAAACCTATGATTTTAAAATTCCCCACCATGATCACTTCTAATGGTTTTAATTGTTGTCGATTTTTCATTTTCAGTTCTTCTACAAAAAGAAATAAAAATATCTATAGTTTGGTCCTTATGTTTCAAGAAGAAAGTCCATATGTATCTAGTAAAATCATCAACGATTACCAAACAATATCTACTTCCATTCAATGATATTACACTACTGCAATCAAATAGATCCATGTGCAATAAATCTAAAGCAGTAGATGTACTTACAGTGCTTTTACCTTTATGAACAACTTTTGTTTGCTTACCCTTTTGACATGCATCACATAGTTTGGTCTTGTGGTACTTGATGCTGGGTAAGTCTCGCACTAATCCTTGGTTGGCCAACTTCCGGATGTTCTTCATGTTTACATGTGCCAACCTTCTATGCCATAGCCAAGACTCTTCTTCTTTCGACATGAAACACTTAATCAAAGCATTAGTAGCACTTTTAAATGATACTTGATAAATATTATCAACCCTTGTGCCTACTAGTACTGTGTCAAGTGTGTCAATGTGTTTAACCAAACATTGACTTGAATGAAATTCAATTGTGTAACCCGTATCACACAATTGACTGACACTTAGGAGATTAATAGTCATCCCCTTGACTAGAAGGACATTCTTGATATGGAGACATTCGGATATATGAATGTCTCCAACTCCTACAACCTTAAGGCTACCATTATTACCAAAAGACACATTACCTCTACTTTTGTTTTGAATGGTTGTAAACAGTGATTTGTCCCCGGTCATGTGCTTGGAGCATCCACTATCAACAAACCAAGTTGATAGATGCTCCCCCTCGACCAATGCCTACAAGACACGGAAGATAGAGGTTTTAGGTACCCAAATCTTGGGACCTAATGCTTCTACAACGAAAGACCTAGGAACCCATGCCGTCATACCTTTCCTAGTTCCATGAGCCCTAGAAACATGTGATCTACTATTTTGAGTTCTAGACATTAGAGAAATGAAACTCGACTCCTTGGGTTGATACCCTAGCCCGACCTTATTGTAGACTGCCCTTTGGGCATTTAGAATCATGTCTAGAGTCTTAGAGCTAGTTGAGAACTTCTCAAGCATTTTCTTGAGTTTCTCAACCTCACCCTTTAAAGCTTTGTTCTCATCCTCAAGGACTTCTAGATGTAGGTCATCGACCTCATCTTCCCTAAGGGTCCTTAAGGTTTTTACTTCTTCTTTTAACAATTTATTTTCTGTTTTTGACTTTTTAAGCAATGTAGATAAGTGAGTGATAGTCTTATAACACTTTTCTATATGAGAAGGGGTTACCTCTTCATCATCCGACGATGATGAAGCCGCGATTGAAGCGTCGCTCGAATCTCCCTCACTTCCAGAGTCCGAAACCTCCCTTGCCATGAGTGATAATTGTCGTGTGCTCTTTTCTATCTTCTCTTCTTCCTCCGATGAGCTTGATGAGGACTCATCCCAAGTGGCCTTGAGAGCCTTCTTATTCTTGACTCTTTCCTCCTTCTTTTTGCCTCGTTCCTCCTTCCTCTTTAATTTCGGACCCTCGCTCCGAATGTGTCCTTTCTTGCTACACTCATAACATATAACATTAGATTTATCAAAATTTTGATCATTAGTTTTACCTTTTCCTTTGTATCTTCGGCTTCTTCTCATAATCCTTCTTACGAAGTTCGTCATCTCACTTGATGATGATCCACTTTCATCATCGGATTCGGAGGAAGAGGTGGATGAGGAAATCTCCTTTTCCTTCTTATTTTCCTTCTTCCTTCTTCCATCCTTGCTCTTTGGTCCTGCAAATAAAGCAATACCCTTCTCTTTTTGACCTTTGTTAGCAAGCTCATGAAGTTCCATCTCACAGAAAAATTCATCTAGTTTAACAATGGAAAGATCCTTGGATACCTTGTAGGCATCTACCATAGATGACCACAAGGCATTCCTGGGAAAAGATTTAAGAGCATACCTTACTAGATCGCGATTCTCCACTCGTTCGTCCACAGAGTGTAGACCGTTGATGATCTCCTTGAATCTCCCATGAAGTTCACTTACCGTTTCATTGTCCTTCATGGTTAGATTTTGGAGTTGATTCAAGAATAGGTCCCTCTTGGCAATCCGAGAATCTCGAGTTCCCTCTTGGAGCTCGATGAGTTTGTTCCATAGGTCTCTTGCACTCGAGAACGGACCTACCTTGACGAGTTGGTCCTTGGCGATTCCACATTGCAAGGTGACCATAGCCTTGGCATCGGCTTGTGCTTTGCGGAGTTGTTCGGTAGATCACCTTGACGAATCGAGTTCCTTACCTTCTTCATCCTTTGGTGGTGTGAAACCTTCCTTGACTGAGAACCACATGGCAATGTCAGTCTTGAGGTAATACTCCATGCGGCCCTTCCAATATTGAAAATCTGCCCCTTCGAAGTAGGGTGGTCGATTTGTGCTAAAGCCTTCCTTCATAGCCATCCTTGTTTGCTCTTTTGGGTGTTAATCCGAATCAAAGAGCCCCTTGCTCTGATACCACTTGTTGGGATCTTAGATGGCTAGAGGGGGGGTGAATAGCCTCTTTGAAAACTTAAACACAATCTTTCTTAAAGAAAAACTTGTTAGCTCAGCGGAAATAGGAAACTAAAACGAAGGAAGAAAAACACACACAGCAGACACAAGGATATACGAGGTTCGGGGATAACTTGCCCCTACTCCTCGGCGTGTCCGTAAGGAGGACGACTCCTTGATCTTTCGGTAGATCACACCCCGGACAAAATCCGGCTAAAGATGTCTCCTTCTCGGTGGAGCAACCTCTCAACAGAGTCTCAGTTGATTATAAAATTAAGCACAAGACTTACAGTGGCTGAGAAGAATAATCAGATGAGCTTACAGCCACGCGGAGAAAAAAACAGAGCAGAGAGCGCACAACGACCTTCTCAGCAAGGAGCTCACAGCTTCACCAACTTGCTTTCTCAAAGGATTGATCGAAAAGAAAACCAGAGAATGCTTGTTCTTTTCTGAGCCTCTCTTCTTCCTTCTTATGTCTCTCTGCTTCACTGGCTCGAATCACCGCCGCCTGCAGAATCGCTGCTGCCAACAAGGCGTAGCCAATCACCTCTCCTCCTCATCTGGTTCTCTGAACCCACGCCAATGGAAATCACTGGCGTCTCTGGATACGAACCAATAAGTAGAGGTCAAACTGAGCACAGCCCAATCAGCCCAATCGCAATCAGATTCGCCAGTGAACGTTGATGCCTCAGATGCATCTGTTGCAGCAAATCACAGTGTAAAGAGCACTTGTCTTCTTCTCTTAATGAAGCTTAATTTGAATTCAACCATGAGAGTGTGACCTGCAACCTGCAAGCTAAAAAGACTCACAGCAGATGGTTAAAAACAGATGGGTGAAAACAAATATGGCAATCAGAAAAAGTGCATGCAAAATAAGTAATACCGTGGGTCGGTCTGCAGACCGATCCACGCTTTCTGGATCATCGCTGATCGGTCTGTCGACCGATCAGGAACTAATCTGATCGGTCCCCAGACCGATCAGATGTCGCTTTTTCCAAATGCGCACAGACCGATCAGTAAAATCACAGTAGACTACTGATCGATTTCTGATCGGTCTGCAGACCGATCAGTAATCGATCAGTAGCCACTGATCGATTCCTGATCGATTCCTGATCGGTCGCCAGACCGATCAGGTGTCCAAGGTTTCAGTCTGCCGACCGATCAGGTGTCCAAGGTTTCACTGGATCGGTCTGCCGACCGATCCAGCTTCTTGACTCAGTCCGGGTCGAGCCCTCTCTGACCTAGTCCGGAGAAACGAGCTCCCTAGCCCTCTCCGACTTCATCTGGTCCTAGAGAACGAGCTACCGAGCCCTCTCTGACTTCGCATGCCAAGCTTCCTTCTTGGACTTCTCAACACCAGATGTCCGATCACCCTTGATCCATCTGGATTTCCCCTTGCCTGGCTTCACTCACCAGGACTTGCGTTCTGCCTGGCTTCACTCATCACGACTTTCCAACTGCCTAACATCCCAGTTAGGACTTTCTCAATCAGGTCAACCACGTTAACCTAGATTAGTAATTAATCTGAGTTAAATATCTGATACAAACTTAAATCAGTGTCAACAGCAAAACAACATCCAGGTCAGACTGTATCAACAACACCTTCTAAGCGCATGGAAGCAGTTCGGACGCTTGGACTCGTTAAACTCGATCTACTCTAGCAACGACCCGCTAACGACACTGAATGACTTATCACATTCCGGGCACTTGAAATTGATTCGGCCGCCTGGAGTCTGTTGATGTGGGCGCTGTCCTGATCCATTTCAGTAATGTCTCCTATTGACGTGGTCACGACATTTGAGCACCTGGATTTGTTCTGAGTGCTTGAAATGCTCAACTTGTAGAGTTGACAATTTTCTTCTTCAATGGTCTGAGTAATTGCATCTTGGAATTGAGCTCACCCCAACTCAATTTCGTTATTTTTCTCGAGCAGACTTCCTTCCGACTTCTCATCCCTCGGGTGCATCCCATGCATCTTTCTCGCTCCACCGACGTACTCTTCTACAGTTACTCGTCTCTCGGATGCACTAAGATCATCGGCTCCTTCCCATGAAATCCTTCATGATCACTTGCATCTTCTGTCATCTTGGATGCTTGTGTGTTTTTATAAGTCCCTATATATTTAGACACACAGATTAAATCTATAAGGTCTAACTTAATCTATGATGAACTCACATTAGAACTATGGCTCAACCACTTGGGGGTACTTACACATACAAAGTGCTTGATAGAATTCAATCAACTAAAATTGTATTTAGTCAACTAATGATTGAATAGAGGTTAAGACTTGCTTTTAGTCAACTTCATGGTTAATTGAAATCCATCAAATACTTCTGCACTAAAAAGCTTGATGATCCTAAACACCTCACATTCGACATCCATAAGCACCAAGTGTTTAGAATGCTTTTTATAATTTGTACATGGTCTTGGGTGTCCAAGGTGAAGTGTTTAGGTATATTAAATGTTTTTGTCCAGAAGTTCTTGATGGTCCTAAACACTTTACCTCAGACATCCAACAACGTTGCAAAAATAACAACGTAAAAAAAATATGAAAAAGTGACTATTGAATTAAACTTGAATACATGCACCTTAATAAATATTTGATGTACATAAATCAAGTAAAATATAAATCTTGTAATTCATATATCTAGATAGAATAAGTTTATGTATCTAATTAATGATGTGCAGTCTAGAGATTTTTATTGAGTAATATAAATAGTCATGTAATGTAAAATTTGCAAGACAAAATATTTTTATAATACAAGTCTTTATACTACAACTTCTCTTCTCTTCCTAAAAAGCTATTTGAGAGTCCACTACCTTCCAATAAAGTGGTATCAGAGCCAATAACATCCAAATCCTTTTCTTTCCAATACCCCCAATTTATGAAACTCAACTATGAGAATTGGTTACTTAAAATAAAGGTTATTCTTAGACCCTAAGGAGTGTGAGATATTGTTAAAAATGATTTTGAAGAGCCTTTTGATGTGACAACTCTACATAAAAAAATCAAAAGATGTTTTGGAGAAAGAAAGAAAGAAAGAAAGATCAATGTGCTCTTACCATCATCCATCAAGGTTTGGATGAAGATAGACATGTTTAGAAAAATAGTCAATGAGACAACATCAAAGAAATCATGGAAGATACTTCACAACTCTATTATAGGAGTGGACAAGGTAAAGAAGGTGCGACTTCAAACTCTAAGAGTTGAGTTTGAATCACTCTTTATAAAGGAGAGTCAATATATCTTCGACTATTTTATAACAGTTGTGACTATTATCAATCAAATGAAGAGATTTGGATAAGCCATGTCTAACATTTGGATAATTGAGAAGGTACTATGCTCTCTTAGCACAAAGTTTAATCATATTGGTGTTGCAATTGAAGAGTCCAAAGATGTTGAACATCATGACCATTGATGAATTAAACAGATCATTGAGGACTCATGAAGAAAGGATGAATTGTGGAAAGCAAGAACAATTAAAACATGTATTACAAGCAATGATCAATTTGAAGACCAAAAGTGATGTTTCTAGTAGATGTCAAGACCAAGGACAAGGCATGGGCCAATGTTCGATACATTAACATGGTAAAGGGAGAGATGAACAACCCTCTCAGTTTGATAAATGAAATTAATATTTACAAGAGGTTATGGAAGAGCAAGAAGAAGAGGTAATTATGTGAGGTATGATAATAGAAGAAATAAATCTCAAATTGAATATTATTCTTGTCACAAGGAAGATGAAGAGACAAATCTAATAGAGAACAAGGAAGATGATACAGAGCAATCTTTGTTTCTTGCACTTAAGGAGGACTCTATTTGAACAGCAAAGACATGATACCTTAATAATGGAGCTAGTAATCATATGACAGGTGATAAAAGTAATTAAATTTGTAGAACTTGATACACACAAGAAAGACTTTGTATGCTTTGGAGACAACACAAAATGAAAATTGAAGGCAAAGATACAATTCTTCTTAAAACAAATAATGGTGATCATAAAGTACTTTGTGATATTTATTTTGTTTCAAAATTGACTAGTAATATCTCAAGTATTGGTCAACTTTTGGAAAGAAATTATAAGATTCATATGAAAGATTGTATGCTTTGGCTATGAGATTAAGATTCTAACCTTGTTGCTAAAGTGTCTATGACTAACAATATGATGATGTTTTTATTAGACTTGAAGAAATGTGGACCTATGTGCTTGGAGATTTGTATCTAGGATCCATCGTGAATTTAGCATATGAGGTTTGGTCATTTGAATTTTGATGAACTCAAAATTTTAGGAGATCATAAGATGGTGAAAGGGATTCTAAAAATTGATCACTCTGATCAATTATGTGAAACATGCTTATTAGGCAAGCATCCAAGAAAGAGCTTTCCAAAGCAATTCATTTTGAGAGCAATCAAATTACTTCAACTTGTCCATGCTGATGTTTGTGGTTCTACTAAGGCTCAATTTCTAGATAAAAGTTGTGCTCTTTATTGATGATTTTAGTAAAAAGACATGAGTTTATTTTTTGAAGCAAAAATTTGAGGGTTTCGGTGCATTCATAAAATTCATAGCTCTTATTAAAAAAGAAAATAGATATTAAATTCAAGCATTAAGAACTAATAGAGGTGGTGAATTTATATTTGATGAATTTAAAAGTTTTTATGAGTTACATGAAATTCGTCGTCTTTTGACAGTTCCTAGATCACCCCAGCAGAATGGAATTGTTGAAAGTAAGAACATGATAATAATTAATAAGACAAGGAGTATGTTAAAGTCTAAAGACATTCCTAAGGAGTTTTAGGCTGAAGCAGTGGCATGTGTTGTGTATCATTCAAATCGAACTATAACAAAGAGCTTGAAGAATGAACACCTCAAGAAACATGGAGTGGGTAGAAACCAACTATGTCACATCTGTGAGTATTTAGATCCATTGCATTTGCACATGTCCTTAAACAAGAAAGATCCAAGTTTGATGACAGAAGCCAGAAACTTATTGTCGTTGATGAAAATTTCAAAGGATACAAATTATACAATCTACATAAAGGAAGAGTTGTGATTAGCAGAGATATAGAATTTAATGAAGATGCATCATGGGATTGGAGCTCTAAGAAAGAATAAGGATCTCATAATTTCCTTTCTTACTTTGATATGGAACAAGAAGTCCAAGAGGAATTTACTCCACCAGTAACTTCACAAGCACCTGAGTTATCAATCACATCGATTGGGATCATCTTCTCGAGAAAAGAAACTAAAATATCAAAGTCTTAATGATATTTATAATGGAACTCATACTATTGATGAAATAAGTTTATTTTGTTTACTTGCAGATATTGAACCTTTGAGTTTTGAAGATGCAAAAGATACTATAAGAAAAAAGTTCATACACAGCACTTAAAAGACAACGTTTCAGTTCCCACATTTGTTGTTCTTTTTACTTTCTAAAGATACTATGCTTCATTTAATTAAAGAGTCTGATATGTTTTCCCCCAATTTTGATGATCCATTTAGTTTTTGTAGCTTAGAGACAATATATCTTGCGAAGTAATCTATGAGAAGCTAGCCACACCGTTTCTTACTGTTTGCTATATGAAGGGGTTGGTAACTTCTTAATTTGTATGATATTCCTTGATTGATTACCTAGATAAGTGATTTGTCTATTTCTATTGCTTTATTTTTAAAAGCTACTAATTTTGGCGACAAGTTAAGTTTATATTAACCATCATCTAGTTTTGTGCTGTTCATCAGTCACAAGTTGTGTCTGTATTAACCATCACCTGGTACTGAACTGTATTATGTTCCTCACTGTTTTAAAAAGTTTTTATTCTTGAAGAGGCACAACCTTTATTTTGCTGGGGACTTAGGGACTTGTAAATTTATTTGAATCCGCCTGTCGATCTGTGGAAATTCAAGTGAAAATATTATTATTACAATTAGCCTTGAAATCAAAGTGTGTCCATGAGCCACCTAGCTCTTGATTACACACTCTATGCCCTTCTTAATCACTCAGAAGAAACATCAAAGAGGTCTTTGAAAAAACAACCCAACAAATAAAATTCAACTCTGACTAGGGATAATGGTCAGTGCTCTCCTGTTCATCTCTGACTAATTTGATTGCTAGGAAATTGAAAGAGTTTCTTTACAGCAATTTCTGGTGGGTAGGCTTTTGACATTTTCATTCATGATTTTTGTAGGTGTACCTTCGCTTGTTGCCTTTCCTTCTAATTGTACAAATACTCGTTGCATTGAAAGGTTTGTAGAGGATGATGAATATTTTATATAACTTGTGTTTATTGGAAACTCTTCCTATATTATTTACTTACAATTTCATTATAGGTATCATGATGAATTCTCAGTTGATTCAATTTTAGATTGGATGACAACCAATATTCTTGGTCTACCTCGCATTCTTTACTATTCAAAGGAGACTCTGGTAATGCATGTGCTCTGGGTAATTTAAATGGCATGGTAAATATTTTTTGTGAGGTCTTAGTTGAAGTTATTAGGTGACCCTTAGCAACGATGCAGTTGCCACGTATTATTACTAACTAGGCTAGGCTTGTGGTCTAGCTGTGGGCATGGGTCTCATGTTTTTGAGAGCTATATTATTGTTTATCCTAGGTGTTTATGCAAACTCTTTAGCTATTTTTATTGTCATATAGGGTGGTGTTATATAACTTGCTTTTTGAACTTTTGTTCATCGCAATATAATATGGTGCTCTTTGTTATCTGTCATTTTCAAGCAAAGTTCATAAGGTATTGACTGCCAACTAATAGAATTGTGGGGACGACTATTTAAAATATTATGTCTAATATATTTTTAATGTTTCTGCAAGCCTTAAAAAAGACGGGCTAACGGGTTGATTTATGTTTCGGAAAAAGAAAATGTTAGGGTAGTGAACTAGTGATATATATTTAATATATTAATTAGTCCTAATTTCCAGTACAGAGTCTACCGGTAGTGGGCATTTTCTCTAATGGTTGCAAACTAAAGAATTTTGGTTACTCCCTGCTCCTTAATTATAATATAATAATTTTTTTCCTCACAGAAAAATATGGAAAATTGAAAGTGGAGTTTTTGTTTTACTAAAATGGGTATTCATATATTTTTGAGAAGATACAATATTATCAAAAAAAATTCATTCTAAAAAACAAGATATGTTGGAACTAATATGCATGTCTAATATGTAGGAGTTTTATTTTTTTTATAGACTTAACATAGATCTAAAGTATGTGGATTATGTTTAATATATTTTCTGTTTGAATTTTATGACACATTTCAGGTTCAATAGTAAGAAGATTAATTAGTTGTACTCTTATGGTAATTTAATTGATATTATTTACGATGGTTTAATTAAGTAATTCATAGTATAAATATAATAAATAACGGTTTTGTAAATAGAAAAAATAATGATTTTTTTATCTTTTTGCTAAAAAGATATATTTTAAAAAAGATAATATTTTTTTATCCATTTAAAAACCATTGTCTTGGCTAAAAAAGACAACATTTTTTTAAACATTGCAAAAGTGATATCTTTATAAAAATGATAACATTTTTTATGTGTTGTCTTTAAGAGGACATTTAATAACAACAGTATTTTTTTAACGACACTTTTTCAACTATATAGATAACACATAAAAAATGTTGTCTTTCAGTTATTTTTTTATAGTGAGAAGATGAGAAATTGAGAGGAGTCATGGATGAAGAAATTCAAGTCATTGTAAATAATGATACTTGGGAGTTAGTATCTATTTCAAAAGACCAAAAAAGTCTATTGGAGTCAAATGGGTGTACGATAAAAAGAGGAATGCCAATGGAGAAGTATAAAGTTGTGAACTTGAGTATGTTGCAACTACCTTTTGCACTTGTCAAGCTATATGGTTGAGAAGATTGTTAAATGAAATTTATTTAGAACAGGAAGATGTTATAAGGATCATGCACTACAACAAATATGTTAAAAGACAACACTATAAAAACAACGATTTTCGAATGAACCGTTGTTAATTTGATAAAAAAACAACGGTTTTGTCAAAAATCGTTGTCTTTGAGCTTTAAAAAAAAACAAAAGGCAACAGTTTTGTAAAAGTCATTGTCGTTAAGCGAATTGTTTTCTAATCAACAACGCATTTTACAACGATTTTTTAAAACCGTTGTTGTTTAGCACATTTTTTAGAGGATACCAGACACGGTGAAATTTTTTGGCACGTGTTTTCCCTCCCCTTAGTCTTCGGGAACCCTAGCCTACGATGTCTTTCTCCTCTTCTCATCACGCGATCTCTCCACGTTCCCTCTCCTCACAAAATCTCCTCTTCCCGATCTCCTCACACAATCTCCTCCACTCACACGTTTTTGCCTTCCACCCCTTTGCACGAACCCCTCTCCTCAAAACTCCTCTCTGCCTAAACCTCTCTCGCTGAACATCTCCGACGAAACCCCTCTCCTGGAACTTCTCCTTCGAACTCCTCTCAAACTAACCCTCTCGTGGCTCATCCTTTTCTCCTGTCGACTCGTCTCTCACTCTCTTGGCGGTTTCCTCGGCGATCAAGTGAGAGGCGGCATGGGATTCTTTAGGAGACTCACTCGACTGCCCAGCCCAACTAGGTTCGGCTTCAGTTCCACATCCAAGCAGGTCACTGAGGGCGTCGACGCTTCCAAGCAGATCGTCATCGTCACCGGTTTGTCCATCCCTAGGATTTGGAGAATCACTCTTTGAAAATCTGTTCTTGCTTAAACGAGCTTGGCTTTTTTCGAACTCTAGCTTGATTCGTGTTTTGATGCACAGATCTGATTTGTTTCCGACTTGATTTTGGTGCCTAATTCATCCAAACTCCCACTCTTTCCTCGCTGCTCGTTTGGTGATGGCTCCTTTTTATATTGAAAAAACTTTTAAAATGTTAATTCTTATTTTAATTTACTAATGTTGTTTGCTGATCGCTATACTAATATTATGTCAATGAATGAGAATCTCTCTTCTAGATTTTGCTGATCGCCTACACCAAAATTCTAGATTCTTGCATTCATTTCAAATTGCTCGAAGACGGCAAAGAGATCCATCGCCAGATCATTAGTCACAAGTATTTCGCCGGAAACTATTCTCTTCTCGAAAAGATTGTTCAGATGTACATATCATGCGGCTAGATTGAGTCTGCCCATCTCGCGTTCGACGAGTTACTGCAACCAAGTGTCTTCTTGTGGAACGCCATGATCAGGGCTTATGCTTGGAATGGGCCCTTTGGTCGTGCCGTTGAGCTATACCAGAGAATGCTCGATACAGGAATCGAGCTGAACAAGTTCACATTTCCGTTTGTCTTGAAGGCTTGTTCAGCTCTGGAGGCGCTTGCGGATGGAATTCTGATACACGAGCACGCCAAGAAGGCAGGGCTGGAACTAGATGTGTTTGTGTCTACTGCTTTGCTCGACATGTATTTGAAATGTGGCTGGTTAGAGGATGCACACGAGGTGTTCTGCAGAATGCCCCAAAAAGATGTTGTTGCATGGAACGCTTTGGTCTCTGGTTACGCACTGAATGGGAGGTACCAAGAAGCAGTTCGTTGTCTTCTTCAAATGCAACGGACAGGAAACATATCGAACCCTTCCACAATAGTGGCCCTCCTACCTATCGTCGGCCAAGCGAAGGCCCTGATACAAGGAAAAAGTATCCATGCAGTCTGTATCAGAAGACGCGTCGATAAAGGCGATGTTCTGGTTAATACTGCATTGCTGGACATGTATGGAAAATTCGAGTGCTTGGTTCGTGCTCGTAGAATATTCGACAGCATGAGCTTCAGGAACGAGGTGGCAGGATGGCGGAGGCATTGCAAATTTTCAGGTACTTGGTACTTGCATCATATGTGATACAAGTTTCTTTCAGCTAAAAAAAGGAAAATTACACATATATATATATTTTTAAAACTAAGGTAAATAGTTGCTGAATCATTGGATCTAAGCATATAAGAATTTTCATGCAAACCCCAAGCAGAAGTAGTGGGATTGGAGCTGAAACTGCAAGGGTTATGGCCCTCAGAGGAACACATGTCATCATTGGAGCAAGGAACATGGAAGCTGCCAATGTGGTAAAGGAGAATATCCAACAGAGTATTCCATCTACCAAATTTGATGTCTAAAAGCTTGAACTTAGCTCACAAAAGTCTGCCCGAGCCTGTAACGACCCGGCCCTCTTGGCTCATTTGGCGGTTCATTTGGCGACCTCTCATGTCGTCGACCGTCGGCCCTTATGTCGTCGGCCCATTTGGCGACCTCTAATGTCATCGACCGACGACCCTTGGCCATGCCGTTACTCACTAAGACTTTCCACCCCTGGTCAGTGGATTTTTGCCTCCCCTAAGATTCGAACTCTAAACCTCCAGGCTTAAGTATTAGAGTTTATGAATCCTGGTAACCAAGCCTGGAGGTTTAGAGTTCGAATCTTAGGGGAGGCAAAAATCCACTGACCAGGGGTGGAAAGTCTTAGTGAGTAACGGCATGGCCAAGGGTCGTCGGTCGACGACATTAGAGGTCGCCAAATGGACCGACGACATAAGGGCCGACGGTCGACGACATAAGGGCCAAATGGACCGACGACATGAGATGATCTCACTTGGTTACCAGGATTCATAAACTCTAATACTTAAGCTTGGAGATTTAGAGTTCGAATCCTGGGGGAGGCAAAAATCTACTAACCAGGGGTGGAAAGTCCTAGTGAGTAACGGCACAGCCAAGGGTCATCGGTCGACGATATTAGAGGTCGTCAAATGGGCCGACGACATAAGGACCGACGGTCGATGACATGAGAGGTCGTTAAATGGGCCGTCAAATGGGCCAAGAGGGTCGGGTCGTTACAGAGCCTTCGCAGACAGATTCATTGAAAGGAATCTAACCCTCAATGTCTTGATGTATTCACATGCTTCTCATGTTCAAATGTTGCATGCTTGTCACTTCCTTCTTCTTCTTTTTCCCCAATTTTTACATCTTTAATTTGTCATCAGAAACAATGCTGGCGTGATGAACTGTCCTTATAAACTCTCAGAAGATGGTATAGAGATGCAATTTGCTACAAATCATCTGGGTATATCTCTTACTTAATAAATCAATTTCATTCCCTAATACTCTGCAATAGTTTTATTGGATTTTTTTTTGACCAAATTATCTTTAATTCTCTAAATTCCTTTTGTTCATTTTAAATTCCTTTTGACTCCAGGTCACTTTTTTGTTGACAAATCTTCTACTTGAGAAAATGAAAAATACAGCAAAGGAGTCAAGAATCGAAGGGCGTATTGTGAATCTATTATCTGTAGCTCACATTGGGATTTGAAAATGGTAATAGAAAAGATTGTAAGCAAGTTCATTATGTGTCTTCCCTACTAAATCTATTATGCCTTTATGGTTTTTATTATGCCTCTGTCCTTTATTGTCGCAACAATAATTTATTATTACATTTATGTACACTACATCATTGCAGAAAAAAATCAATTATTGTACAACAAAATTTGGATCTTTAAACATGAATCTGCATCCTCAAAGGAAAAGAAGTGTTGTCCAAAGAAATAACTCAATTATTTCATCAAGTGTGCCAAGGTCATTGCATCTACTGTACTGTTATTGTAAGCATGCTCTAAATGATGAAACAAATATATCAATGATTTGTGAGCATGGTTTCTTTGACGATGATTATGAAATCCTTGTGCACCTTGAAGATATCATTCCTTTTTATCATTTGGATCTTATAACTACAAATTGTATAGTAATTTACATGTGGTAAGTCTTCTTATTCTATTTGTTTATCATATAAATTGTATAAACTTTATTAATTTAGCATTGTAACATTCTTCATTTTGAAATGGTAGACATCTTTATAAAAAGCTAAAAACATATAACAATGTCCACAAAATTAGATTTGTAAATCCACAGATTATCCCATATGTGTCATGGGTGACTCGACTGGACAAAAATAGCAAAATCGAGCACTTGAATAAAAGAGCTGGTGTTTTGGCAGATAAGCTGAATCAAGCATCAAGAAATCAACTAATTTTAGTGTCACATGATGTTCGGTAAGTAAGACTTATAATATCAGTTTTAATTTATTATTTCGAGAAATATGCATGCAATAATTATGTGATTTGTGCATAGTTATCATTGGATTCTCACTGTCATTGATCCATATAAGGAGATAGTTTTTTTGTTGGATTCGCTTAGTCATCGCATTCGTGACGAGAACTGGAAATACGTAGTGGATATGTGAGTATATATTTTAATTTTATTAAGCATTTTTTTAATCAGTAAAACTCTCATATGTCCATTCTTATTGATGTATAAAGGAGCATAAGATTATTTAATTCAAACAAGGAAAAAAAAAAAGGGAAAAAACATGTTACATGGAAAGTAATAAAGGTATGCATGTCTACTTATGATTAAATTATAAACAATTAAACATGTATATTAGACATTTACAATTTATTTTTAACATAGGGTCCTTGCCAACCAGATTCGAAACAGTGTGGTTTTTATCTGATGAGATATATGAGAGATATTATTGAAGAAGTGGAAACTATCGAGAGAGATTCACTTCGATCAATAGTAATATTTGACATTCAATTCTCAATCTTCTTAAATATTTGTGTGTTTATCATTTTGCACTTATCATCTTTTGATTATTTTTTACTAATCTAATCTATGTATTTGATCACAGTTCATCAAAACGTAGTACTCTATAGAAGAAATTGATGAAGTGCGTTCCGAGTGGGCAGAATGCATACAAGACTATATTTATGACTAGGTATGTAAAATCATACAATGACTTGATTTATTCGGAAAGTATTTGCATATAATGCAAATTACGCAATCTGATCCTAACAGATATGCCCCTGGAAACATCATAATTATTAAAACTTTAGTGTGTAGGACATCCAGGTAGAACATCTCTATTTTATTATTATTCTTATTCTGGAATGCATGAAGTGATTTCCAACATCTTAAGATTTTGAGATGTTCAAACATATATATCATTTGCTGGTAAACACATTTCTGTAGAACTAACACACTTGTCAAATTATCAGTTAATTTAGTTTGTAGTGATTGTAAGTTTAGGTGGTAGTGATTATCAGTTTAGAAAATCATATTCTAGATTGCATAAATTGATTAACAGTTTAGATGATTTAATGGATTAGTTTGTTCTTGCTTTTTTATAGAAATAATGTTGAAACTAGTTTCGTATACTGCTTTGTGGTTTTTATGCAAACTGCACATCTTCAAGCTTTGAGATCTTACTAGAGTGTTGTTGCTGTAATGTTGAGACATGTACATGACTTCCTCTATGATTCCCTCTTTCTGTTGCTGTTGTTAGCTATTCGATCTAGTTGCTTTCACATAATACATGGTTTAAGATATAATGTTAAGTTTATATATTCATCAACTTTTTTCATGCTCACTTACTTGACTACTCATGAAAATGTGAAGCGACAACGTTTCTCATGCTTATTTGGCCATTCTTTTACTTCAACATTTCAGAAGGTCCAGATTTATGTACGCACTTCACAATTTGGTTTCTACTGTACAAAAGATGCAAAGCTGCAAGAAGTTTATAATTATTTATACATGTTGATAAGTTTTATACTTTTGGGGCTTGTTTGTTTCATTTATCAATTTAGTTTGTAGTGGTTTATTAGATTTATCCGTTTCAATTATCAGTTTGCAATGATTATCAGTTTATACATGCATGTTTCTAGTTTTTTCTATGGCTTTAACTATATTTTATTTTCAGAAAAGGGAGAAAGCTGGGTTTGCAAGCTAAGTCTATGAAATTCTGTATGCAGAAAAAGGACCAGTACGTGAAGATTGTTGCACATCCTGATCACTTGATCTATTCAGAAAAGGACAAGTTAATTTGCATGGTTGTTGTCTGATAAACTTAATTTTGTGGTCTCATCTTTTGTGATGGTCATGAACTTGTGGTAATGTTGAGATAGCTTGTAGTAATTGTAGAAGTTTTAAACTTAAGTGAATGTACATATATGTTGTACCAGTTTTTGGTTGAGACAAGATGTATAAAAGATAACTTAATGTATATATGTTGACAACAGTTTTTGCTAATGTATATATATATATGTTGTACAGTTTGTATGTAAAAATATTATGTTGACAACAATTTTTGTGAATGTATATACGGTTTTGTGAATGTATATAGACAATAATTTTTTAACCGTTGTGAAAAGTATGCAAAGGATCAATGGTTTTTAAACTTAATTTGGAAGAAAGACAACAGTACTGTATTTGTTGTCAAAAGCATATCTGCGTGCGATCCAAATTATTGCAAAACTGGCAATTACAACGATTTTATATGTTGCAGAACTGTTGTCTTTGATATTAAAAAGACAACGCTTTAAATCCGTTACATGACTGTTGTCTAATGTGGTCAAAGACAACGATTTTAAACCGTTGTCTTTTACTGTACATTTAATAATACTGCCAATTACAACGGTTTAAAGAGCCTACGACAACGGTTTTTAACCGTTGTCTTCTAATATTTTTGTTGTAGTGATGATTGATGATAAGTCAACTCAAAATTTGACAGAGAATCCTGTGTTTCATGAATGCAACAAATAGATTGACACAAGATATCATTTTATTCGAGAATATATTGCAAAGAAAGAAGTTGAACTGGAGTACGTAAAAACTATAAATTAAGTTATTGAAGTTACTTAAATTTGATGATTTTCAAAGATTGAGATTCAAGCTTAAAGTGCAGAAGATTCAAAATTAAAGGGGGAGTGTTAGAAGTCAAATTAAACTGAAATACATGTAACATAATACATGTTTGATGTATATGAATTAAATGAAATATGAATTGTGTAATTTATGTATCTAGATAAAATAAATTTATGTATTAATGATGTACGGTCTAAAAATTTCCATTGAGTAATCTAAATAGTCATATAATATAAAATCACATGACAAATTATTTTTATAATACCTCCACAACTCCTCTTCCTAAAAAGTTATTTGAGAGTCCACCACTACCTTCCAACACTTAGATCTTGATCTTGAGATATGGTGTAGATGCAATCAGTGATGCCCTATGTGTTTGGGAAGTCAGGAGATTGAGACTTTGAGTATTAGATTGGGAGAGTGGAAGAGTTGTCCGAGAAATCAAGAAGGGGTTGGTGTTTTGAGCAAAAACTAGGTAAGGTAGGGGGAAGGACTACAATTTTGAGTGGAAGACCTATGTAATCTAAGAGAGAGAGAAAATGGAACTAAGAGAGTGACACTAGCAGTGAGAGCGGGACCAGGAGTGGTTGCTTCAAGCAAAGGGGTCCACAACTACACTATGAGTGGGATGGAAGGATAGAGTAGGATTTTCTAGTCGAAGTGTAGGAGTGGAAGTGGTGGTGCAACTTTGGAAGAAAAAAACAGTGAGAGATCAAGAGTCTAAGAGAGGTTTTTTTTTTTTTTTGGTAATCAAGATGTTCAATTTTTACGATCCAATTAATTTTAGAAGCGATCGATTGGATCCTACGAAGGATTCCTATCGAACACTAGGATAAATCTGATAAATACAATTGAATTCAGATGGAATACCCATAATCAAGAATTTTCAAAAATCCACAGGCGTGGATGCGCTATGCGAGATTAGAACCTCCGTGAGCTAGGAGTCCCCATCCCAACTTTACCAACATAAGAGAGGGGGTTTAGGTTCCACAGAAGATGGTTCCAAAGTTATGGCTCGTTAGGTCAGTAGAGTAGGGATGTAAATGAACCAAACAGTTCGCGAGCTATTCGGAGCTCGATTCGGGAAAAAGCTCGTTCGAGTTCGTTCGTTTATCTTATCGAGCCAAGCTCGAGCTCGATTTCGATTTCGAGCTTGACAATTTTATCAAGCCGAGCTCGAGCTTAAGGATATTCAGCTCGTGAGCTCGCGAACATGTTCGTTTATAGGTTCGTGAGCTAAAAAAATAAGCCTTAAACCGAGTCAAGAAACGAGCTCTAAAATGAGCTCTAAAACGAGCTTTAAAATGAACTTTAAAATGAGCCAAAAAATGAATTCTAAAACGAGCCAAAAACGAACTCTAAACGAGCCCGAAAATGAGCTCGAGCTCGCTTAACGAGTTAGGCTCGTTAACTTTGATAATCGAGCTAATAACGAGTCGAGCTCGAACTGTTCGCGAGCTTAATAATTCTAAAACGAGCCGAACTCAAGCCTTGTGATAAAAGCTCGATTCGAGCTCGAGCCGAGCTCGAGCCCGAATATAACTTAAACGAGCCGAGCTCGAGCCTAATATTGTTCGGCTCAGTTCGACTCGTTTACATCCCTACAGTAGAGAAAGGATTTGGTCGAAAAGAAACCAAGTAGATTAGAAAAAAAAAATGATATTTTAAAAAATCTACAAAAGCAAGTTTGCTGTTAGGTAAATTTTAAAGTATCTTATACGTTTCATATGAGGCAAAACCGGCCTTGGGCCGGCCCATGCCCTAGGCCCAAAAATATAAAGGGCCCCATTCCTCTATATATGCACATACGTTTTTTTTCTTTTTAAAATCAATTTTTTCTCCTTTCCTTGCTGAATCCTTCGCCAAGATGCCGAAGCCCTAGCTCTCTCGCCGACTCACCCTCGCAATTCTCCTCACCAAGAGCTCCCTCGAAGCGATGACTACAAGCCGAGAATCAGCTCTTCGGCTTTGTGCCTTTGTCCCGAGCTCTATTGTGGAGTTGAAAAGGTTAGTTAGACACTCAAGCAGTTAGGCTCGACCTCAGTAAGAACCACCTTTCCGGTGAGATTCCAAGTGGGGTCATTGATCTTCCGGCCCTTAGCGCATTGGACCTATTGGTGAACGATTTTTCTGGTGAAACCCCGCCTCCCTCAAGCCTCCCTCACTTTCCAGTGAGATTCCAAGTGGGGTTGATGATTTTTCCCGTTGTGCCCTCCCTTGCCGTGACGAAACTCCTTTGTCGGTAAATGCTCGTGCTTTTCATTTTCTTTGTTAATCATGCTTTTGTTGTGTTTCTGCACACTGTATTTTTCATATACATATAATGAGTTTGACCCAAAATAGAAGTGCATGCTAACTGTTTCTGCTCTTTAGTGACCATGACTATTGTTTCTACTTAAATTGAATTCTTTCACCTTGTTGTTATTGTTGTTTTGAAGAAGCATTGTTGTTATTGTTGTTTTGAAGAGGCAGATCGACAGTGGTGCTCAGTTGCGATCCCATGATTACGAACCGTTTTCTTTCAGTTATAATCGTTTATATTGAGTTTTAATTTTTCTTATAAGTGAAGTATATAAGTAATATTTATTGGTGTGGGAAGCATCTGACGACAATCGAACCTAAGTTTTGATAATGACAAAGGTTCAAAATTAAGGTAATTTGTTGTCTAACATGTTTGAATGAATTTGCAAGAAAGTCCTAAGTGTACTTAGGCAAAAGTCCTAGCTATGGTTAGGCAGGTTGAAAATCCTAAGGGGTGGTAACCCTAGGTCCTAGGGGGTAGTAACCCTAGGCAGGAAGTCTTTGTGAGTCGAGGGCTTCGGGCAAAAGTCCTAGACTCGGGAACTCTAGGTGGAAAGTCCTGGTGTCACAAACCAGGTGGAAGACTGGACAGGTCATGGAGTGGGCGTCCAACAGAAAGTCCTGGAGCCTAGGGCGCTGAGCAAAAGTCTAGTCAGTCTAAAGGATAGGTTTGGCAACAGATAAATTCTCCTGAGTGGAGTAGGTGAGGATGCATTCCCCGGTGAGGGAACAGTAGGCGTCAGTTCGACCTAGGATTTCCGGATGAGAAATTTGAAGTCAGAATCGGACAGTCCGGAGACTATCAAATACTTTATTTATCATGTCTAAATTGTACTAACTTTGTTTTGTAGGGTATGTTAGTTTCTGGAACTAACGTATTTTGCAGGAAGCGAATTGGACACATTTGCCTCGGATGAACAGTACCCGAGGCACCCTCCATAGAGCTTGGAGGCGCCTCGGGGTCACTTGTAGAGACGACCTCACTTGTAGAGACAACCTGCATGGAGGGTGCCCTCAGGCGAATAAGTAATGACCAGTACGGAGCTCATCCACATTGCGGTTTTGGTGAGATTGAGGGCGCCCTCCATGGTGTTGGAGGCGCCCTCCACGGGTTACTTAAGCCTAGTTCGAGCATGAGCCAAAGAACAACGAAAATTGACAATTCTTCTTTCGTGTGTTGCTCAAAGATGGATTCTACAAAGCTGTAACTCAACTCCGACGACCTGAAGCTTCAAACTCTCTATTTTTCATTGTCGGTATAACTTCCATTTTGCTCTATATTGTAAATCAAAATTGTATACTTCCGAGCTTATAGTGATTGCCCAAAGTAACGCTCAACGAGCGTGGGCCTTGGAGTAGGAGTCACCCCAGGCTCCGAACCAAGTAAAACCCTTGGTGTTCATGTGTTTGCAATTGTTTTATTTATTTCCACTACATATTTTACTCGATAGTTTTTCGAAATGAAAGTGAAAGCCACGAGCGATATTCACCCCTCCCCCTCCCCTCCCTCTAGCGCTTTCGATCCTACAATTGGTATGAGAGCGGGGTCGCTTCGAATTGGTGAAACCACCATTCAAGAAGCTTTTTGTGGTAATTTTTTTTATTTTTCAGAGTCGATCAGAATCGATATAATTGCCGCCTTCCGATCTATTTTAATTGTAATCAAAATTTTTGCTCAAAGCTAGTGCAACACCACTCGAGTTCGTGTTTTTATTTTTTTTTTAATTTCGCACTACTAATCCAAGACCAAGTCTTGGAATAAAGTTTCTTGTTTTTGTTTGTACGAGATTTTCTTCCTCGATGGCCCATCAAGAAGGCTACCGCATAGCACGCACGCCGCTTTTCTACAGCGAGGACTTTAGTTACTGGAAAAGCTGGATGGAATACCACCTCAAGACGCAAGTCGAGATGTGTATAATTATCCAAACCGGACTCGAGCTTCCACGAAACGACACTGGAAAACTAGTCTGATGCGTGAACTGGGACACCATCTTAATGAAGAAGATTGAAGCTGACGCCAAAGCAACCTGCATGATACAATGTGAGCTGACAAAAGAAGAGCTGAACAGAGTTGGCCCTTTCTCAAGCGCGAAAGAACTATGAGAAAAACTGATCGAGCTGCACAAAGGCACCTTCGATACAAAAGTAAGTAAGCGCGATTTAATTTTGAATAAATTATATAACATGAAAATGTAAGAAGGTGAGATGGCCAGTCAACTTCACGCATGGATTCAAGATCTACTGAACGGACTCCACGCGATCGGACAGAAGGTGGAGAATCGGGATGTAATAAGGTACGCACTCAACACTTTTCCGAGAAATATATTTTGGGCATCAATGGTAGACGCCTAAAAGGTATCTAAGGATTTGTCTTTAATAAAACTAGATGAGTTATTTTCTGAATTTGAATTGCATGAACAGACTAATACACGTTCGGCTGAGAAAGGTATTGCGTTGATTGCAGATACAAGCAAGGTAAAGGAGGATAGAAAGAAACATCAGATTGAACTCGAATCTGAAGAAGAACCGGACTCAGACGATGACGAGGAGGAAATAGCAGCCGAACTCGTCAACCTAGTACGCAAACTCTACAAAAAGAAGAAGAGATTCACAAAGAAGGACATTAAAAAGGTGATTCAATCAAAGAAAGTACAAACAAGTCCAAAGGTGAAATTCGATGTAACTTGCTATGGCTGCATTCAAAAGGGGCATGTCAAAGTCAACTGTCCAAACCAAAAGGAAGCAAAGAAGTAAAGGAAGAAGAAAGCACTGCAAGAAACTTGGGATGAGTCATCGTCAGAAGATTCCGACGAAGAGCTCGGGCAGATGAGCTTCCTTGCACTGACATCCCAGGAACAAATCGACAAATTGGAGACCGAGAGCGAATCAAAAACAGAGTCCGAGAGAAGCCATGGATCAGTATTCATTTCCAAAAGGCCTAAACTCACTGTAAGTATTTCTCAAGTAAATAAACTTTATAATTTAGTCAATTACGTTATGCGTAAATTAGCTAAATCCAATGTCCAGGTCAAATCACTTCAAAAGGAGGTAACAACCCTTAAATAAGTGACTATCCTTAGCTCCTTGACTAACCTTATTCAGACTGGAACCTCAATTCAAGTCCAAAAGCTTGAGGAAGAGAATTCTAGCCTGAAAAATCAAGTCAAGGAACTAAAGGATACGTTGGAACGGTTCACCTTGGGTTCCAAGAATCTTAATCTGATTCCTGGAAAACAACGAGATGTTTACAACCGATCCGGACTTGGATTTAAGGCTAAAAGGAAATACAAGTCTTATTTATCCCTTGTAAATAGGGCAAATTGAAAAACAGTCCAAGCATGGGTCTCCAAGTCAAACTTGGTTAATCAAGTTGGACTTGGACAATATTGGGTCCCCAAGGATTAAGTCCACTACCTTGATAGACCTTATCGAGACTATGATCCAAGGGGAGCCAATAGAAAGACGATTTTTATTAATAAATAGATTTGTTTGATGATTGTCTTTACTGCTTTTATTATACATACTTAGGCTAGATAAGGACCTAGACATGATTTACACTTAACTAATTAGACCTAGCGGTTTCAAAAAGAAAAATTAAATATCCAATTTCTTTGAAAGGCTTTGTTTAGAAGTGGTGGATGATCTCATACCCAAAAAGGCCTAGTACCTTGCCACAGCTTAGAAGCCAATCTTTGAAATAAATATTTAATTTACTAATTGAAAAACTTGAGTCTAACTCAAATGTAAATTAATCCTTAGATAATAACCTAAATTAAAGATTAAATTAACCATCTCACAAAAACCTATAAGGTTCCCTTATTGATAATTTAAAAAAGGGTGAGATGGACTTAGGTAAAATTTGGATCACTCAATTAACCTAATCAATTAATAAATCTAATTAATCTAATTAATAAAACTGATTAAATTGATCTCAATTAATTAAACTAAACAATTTATAAATTGACCTAATTAATATTTAACCAAATCAATTAATTAAATTAAATAATGTATAAATCGACCTAATTAATATTTAACATAATCAATTAATTAACCTAATTTATCAAATTAATAACCAAATCAATTAATTAAAACTAATCAATTTATAAATTTACCTAATTAATTAACCAAATAAATCTAATTAATTCAATTTAATAAATCCCTAATTAACTCAAATTAATCTATCCAATCGTTAACTTCTTTAATTCCAAATTAACTTAACTTAATCAAATCAACACAAACTTAAACTTAACTCAACTAATCCTAATTAAAACTAACGCAAACTCTAATTTAAAACCTAAAACTAAACTTAAATAAATAATAATAATAATAATAATAATAATAATAATAATAATAAATTAATAAAAAAATGGAAAAAAAATTGTAGGGCGCCTCCTTAAGGCGCCTCCAAATGAAAGGAGGTGCCCTAGGGAGCGACGGGAATTGTTCGGCCAAAAGGTATGGAGGGCGCCTCCCACCGATAGGAGGCACCCCCCATAACGCATTGAGGGTGCCCTCAACACTGATTTTTTCAGTGAACAGAGACTCTTCTATTCATGTTTTTCACGATTCTAGTCACGCCGAGGCACCCTCTCAGCCCGAGTTTCTCCCCTTCAACCCCACTAACATCTCAAGATGCCTCCTAAATATACCCCATTTCATTATATTTGTCTGTATGTATTTTCTGTGCAATTTTTTATATATATGTGCATGTATAAAAATAGAAAAAGACAGATCATAGACTCTGCTTCCAGTAGTACCCCATCCACCGATGCTAGGGTTCCTATTGAGCGACATAGGCTAGAGTTCATTAGGCATACCTTTTCCCCATTAAAGTGTAGATATTAAAGCAAATCCTTTTTTTACTGAATATTGTACTACTATTACCCATATGATTGAGCATTACCAGCTAGATAAGCTGGTTTGCTACAGCCATGCAGTTAACCATGACTTTTGTGCTCAGTTTTATAACAACCTAGATAGAGTAGATAGTCTGACTTACTCCACCAGAGTTGGTGGAAAGGATTTTCAGTTTTCTCCCACCCTCTTATGCACTAGTCTAGGACTTAGGCCATCCACATGTTCATTTTTGTGTTACCCTAGTAGGGACCTGCCATTTGGTGAGCTCTATGATGTGCGTAGATTGTATACACTTGTTAGCATGTTTTGACGCACATTCACATACTTTGAGCATGCTTGATCTATGCATTTTCGAACTTCCAGCTTTCCTTTTTAGCATATTTACTCTATTTGTTCAGAGATCTGCTTTTGTGCATTTTTTGTACGCATGAGTCGAATTTGGTGAAGGATGCGTGTTCGAGGCCAAATCTGCTAGCAAAGCGATGGAGGAAGTCATGATACCTGAACCCCACACGACCCTGCCATGGGGGTTTGCCTAGGTCGTGTGGAGATGAAAGGTCATGTAGCTACAGCAGAGAAGGAAGATGGCTCGGCCGTGTGAACCTCACACGGTCGTGCCAAGCTTTGGAGCCCAATGAAGCCTAGGTCGTGTACACCACACGGCCATGCCAGTTTTCTAGAGACCAGAGAAACCTCGTTCGTGTATGCTACATGGTCGTGTGAGGTTTCCAGTGAGTAAGAGAGTTCTGGCCGTGTGCACCACACGGTCATGCCAGGTTTCCAGAGGCGAAGGTAGTACAGGCCGTGTAGATCTACACAGCCGTGCAAGGGGGGCATTGATAGAGGCAAGTTATGGTCGTGTACCTCACACGGTCGTGTGAGGTTAGCAGAGAAGAGAATGGAGCAGGTCGTGTGAACCTCACACGGCCGTGCTTCGGGGTCGTGTGGCGCCCAAACCCCTCTTCTATATAAGGCTTCCTTCATGAATTGAAAGGGGATCTTCTCCCCTTTGGGAGAAAGGAAGATTTGGGCGATTCCTTCCATTCTTGGGTGGATTTCTGGGCAATCTAAGGGAAGATCTTCACCGATTTGACTCCAAAAACGTGGATTGGATCTGAAGACCATCTTCATCATAGATAAGCCTTCTTTCTTTCCTTTTCTTGGATTGGAATCATGAATGCTTGTAATCTTTATGTTTTTGGATTTCTTTCTTCGATTTATGGAGTAGATATCTTGTTCTAGGATGGAGGGAGTATTTGTAAGGATTTCTTGATGTAAATTCTTGTGGATATGTCAATTTTCTATTTCTATGAGTTTGTCCTGTTTTGTATCTCTTTGATCTTGTGTGGAATGTTGTGATTGTGCCTAATTACCATGCTTGATTGAGAGTTTGGATATCTTGTGGATCTTGTAGAGGTCATTCTTCATTCGATTTTTCGAGGGATCTTTGTGATAGGAACATGTCCGTGTAAGGACGTTTGAGGGATTATCTTGAAGGGGAAATTAGATATTTCAAGAGGGTATGATAGATTTATGCATTAATCTTTATATCTTGATGGGTTGAGGAGCGATGGATTCTTATGTTGATTTTCCGAGGGACGCATGTGACAGGCAAGCCTCTTGTAAGGACAACATAGATTCATTCCTAATTGATCAATCTAGGTATAGATTTCAGTCCTAAGTCGGTTCTCTATTGCAAGAGAGAACCGACAACCCTCTACCAATGATGGACAATTGAGAAAAAGGATTTGGTAGATCATTTACATTGAACAACCTTACAAAGAAACCAAAACTCCTAGAATATCCCTTATCATTGCCTTTATTCTTGTTGTCTATTCTTTCATTCTTTTGTTTACTTTTCATAGTTACACTTAGACTTTGTCAATTCATTGATTTGTTGTCTAGCTAATTCGCATTGAGATATTCTTAGTGCTTATTCCAGTCCCTGTGGATACGATAATCTTTTATATTACTTGCGATATTTCCGTACACTTGCGGAGGTTAACAAGTTTTTGGCACCGTTGTCGGGGACTGCGCTATAACTTTAGGGATTATCAATTGAGTTAGACTAGACATAACTTTTCTTTTCATTTGCATAGTTGTAACTAACTTTTAGAATTCTATTTTCATAAGTTTTTCCTTTCTTGTATAACATTCTTGTCAATTCCTTTTGTTGCAATTCTAATTCTAATTCTAACTTTGCATTCTTGATTTCTAGCACTTTAATCTAACTTTTCTCTGTTTTCTCTTTTGATCTAGTTTCTTTCTTCTTTTCTCTTGTAAACATATCTTGCAATCTTTAGCATATGAATTATTCTAGACATTTTTTCTTTTTTCTTTTATCTTTTCTTTCGTATTTTCATTATGCACTTTCTTTCTTGTAATTTAAATTCTTCATTTTCTTTCTTGTTTTTCATATTGCATTTTATCTCTTGTTTTTTATTCTTGAACATCCATGAGCACTAATATGTCAAGCAGGCCCATGAGAAATTTTTCTACACCTTTTTCTGCAAAATTTTTATCTCCCATTGTGCAACCTCAAATTGAAGCAGAGAGTTTTCAACTAGATCCAGAGTTAATTTTTATAATACAAGGACACAAATTTGGAGGAGAAGTATCAGAAATTCCTTATCTACATCTTGAAATATTTTTAGAGATTTGTGACATGGTGAAATGTGAAGGAGTGTCAGCAGATACAGTTCGATTGATGGCATTTCCTTTCAGTATCAAGGATAAAGCAAGGACTTGGTTATATTCTCTCTATCCTCAAAGTATCACAAGTTGGGAATAATTGGAGAAGCAATTTCAGAATCAATTTTCCCCTCCAAGCAGAACAGTGTATATGAGGAATTGCATAACAAATTTTGCTTAGGCATACGGAGAATCATTATTTGACGCATGGGATAGATTTAAGAGTCTTCAAAGACAGTGCCCTCATCATGATTTTGAAAAATGGTTGATTTTGCACATATTCTATGGGGGGATTTCTTTCTCAGACAAGAGTTTATTGGATTCGTCGGCTGGAGGTTCTTTTATGGACAAAAGTGTAGATGAAGCATATATGTTAATTGATCAAGTGACATTGAACCTCCAAGAATGGTCGAATATAAGTTAGATGAAATCTCCCTCAAACATTCAAGGAGTGCAAGCCATAAATGCTATAGAGTATGTCAAACAAATTGTAACTCAACCATCTATCAGTTTTGAAAATCACAAGTCACAGAACGGGGAGTTCAAACATTTGGGGGCAAAGATTGAAAGTATTGTTTCAAATTGGTTTAAAGAAGATCCCCCTCCTTCGCAGACAAGATCTAGTGAAAAGTGTGATGATGTTGGGTTGAGAATTGGAAAAAATCATGAAGAACTTCTGAAGAAGGACATGTTTAGAATTGAGGAGAAGAATAATAGAAGATCACAAGAACTCAATTCCATTTCTCCAGGAAGTTCCCAAAGGCCACAAGTACCCTTCCCTCAACGATTGATCACACCAACACTAGATAAGCAAGTTAGACCTCCTCTAAAAGCTCAAAGGAAATTTGGGAAAAAGGAAGTACCTTTTCCAGGACCTTCACTAAGGGTTCCTTTTCCACAAAAGTTAGTGGGGGACAATGAAAATAAAGACTTTGGCAAATCCTGTGACACTAATATAGTTGAGTGCAGATTTTTGAATGTATATGAAGATGAGGACTCTTCATATGAGGATTTTATTGATAATGCAGTGGTAAATAAGTTTTTAGATCTACCTCCAAATTTTATAGGGTGTTATAGTGATATTGAATTTTTAGATGATAAATGTGATGTGGTAGATCAACTTAAAACTACAAGTGAAGTTATTGATGTTAGAGTGTATACTAAAAGCCTAGCTTTTGGTATAAAATATTTATCTAGAAATAAGAATCACATTGGTCAAATGTCTACATTTATGATAAATGTAGTTGCTCAATTAATTTATATTGTAGATAACATGGTGTGTGGTGTCACATACAGAAGATCATGTTATCTGTTCCTTATAAATTATAAACAGTAGCTCACGACCAAGATGGAAAGGAACAAACCATTGGAAGGTCGTAGTGTAATTAGGTATTAGTTTATCTTAACTATATAATTACACTAGTACACTTAGAGTGTATTGAGTAGGACCATTTGAGGTCGTTCCTTTTATACTGACTTTATAAAGGAACAAAGACCTCAGTTATTATGAAAGTGTGTGCTCTTAATCCTAATATAATAACAAGCACATATATTTGATATTTATTTCTTTAATTTATCAATGGGTGAGATTTAGTTCGATAAATCAATAAGCCCGATAAGTTGAGAAATGATATCACTTATAGTGTGTGTTGTTGATTATAGAAGGAAACTGTGTCCTAGTGATCTAGGTTGAGAATGTCCCCAAGAGGAGCTCATAAGGATTGTCATGTTAAACCCTTTAGTCCGACATGGCGATGAAGTTGAGTGGTACTACTCTTGGAGCTAGATATTAATTAAGTGAGTTGTCAGTAAACTTAATTAGTGGACATTTGTTATCTTAAACACGGAGACTAACACACTCATAATAAGAAGGAGCCCAAATGTAATTTGGGATTGGTGCGGTAATTGATAATAGTTCTTTAGTGGAATGAATTATTATCGATGAAATTAAGTTGTGTGTTGCGAGCACGGGATGCTTAATTTTATCGGAGACCAAAACCAATTCCTCCTCTGGTCCCTATCGTAGCCTCTTATTTATAGTACTATACCCACCTATACCCACCTTCTATACTCACCAATAGGGGGCCGAGTTAATTTAGCTTGGCCGGCCTTACTCGTAGGCCCTAGCTTGATCCCAAGCTAGTGGGGGCCGGCCAAATTAAATTAAAAAAGAATTTTAATTTTTATTATGTGGAAGAAATAATTTATTAAAGAGAATTAAAATTAAAATATCTCTCTTAATAAAGATCTACAAAAGATTAAAGAAAGAGATTAGATCTCTTTCCTTATTTGTAGATTGGTGAGATATTTTATTTTCTCTTTAAAATTATCCACATGTTGATAAAATTAAAATTATAGAAATTTTTTTTTATCAAACATGAAGAGATTTTTAAAGAGAAATTTTAATTTTTAAAATTTCTGAAAATAAATTAGGAAGTTTTAATTGTTGATTAAAACTTGTCTAATTTACCTCTTTTGATGTGACCGTCCATTAGAGATTAATTGGGGACATTTTATTTTATTTTTCTCAATTAAATCATGTCAAGGGAATTAAGGAAATTTTATTGTAATTAAATTTCCTAATTTGCCTAGGCCAAGGAATATAAAAGAATGGGTGAGGGTGCCTTCATGAGATACAACCTCTATTATTTTCTCTCCCTCTTTTATTCCTTGGAGTGGCCGGCCATCCTCTTCCTCTCTTCCTCTTTGTGGTGGCTGAAACTCTCAAAGGCTTGGAGCTCTTGTGGCGGCCGGATACTACTTGGAGAAGAAGAAGAAGAAGGAGGAGAGAAAGCTAGCATCTCTTGGAGCTTGGTTGGTGTTTGGTTCTTCATCCTTGGTTAAGCTTTTTGTGGCCGAACCTAGCTAGGAGGAGAAGAAGGTGGTTGGTGGTTTCTCATCTCGGAAGATTGTTACCCACACAACGTCCGAGGTTAGAAGAGAAATACGGTAGAAGATCAAGAGGTCTTTCTAAAAGGTATAACTAGTAATTTTTCTTTCCGCATCATACTAGTTATTTTTGGAAATAATACCAAATACAAGAGGCTTACGATTCTAGAATTTTGAATATGTTTTTCGATGTTGTGTTCTTTTGTTTTTTCTTTTCCTTGTGATTTGATTGTTCTTTCGATTAACCTAAAGTTTTTTTAGGAAATTAAATATTAGCTTTCTATAAAAGGTTTTGTCTAGTCGGTGGTGGTTGCTCCCATATCCAAGAAGGTCATGTGCCTCGCCACGTCAGTACTGGGAACCGATTATGGAAATTAATATTTAATGGAATTAATAACTTAAGGTGATTTGATTAAGTTCTGCAGGAGATCCAAGTCAAAACTTAAAAGAACAAATAGATTAAGTTTTGGATCAAACGTGTTAAGTTCTGCAGGCAAAATTTAATTTAAAAGAACACATGGTAGCTAGGAAAGGTTCGGACCTTTGTACAAAATTTTATGCAGTGGAACCTCTAGGTTTTCAGAGTAGAACCAACAATTGGTATTAGAGCTAGGGTTTTGCCTCGTGTATTTGGTATTAGTTTAATTATCACATGTCATACATAATTTAGGCGGGATAATAGTAGGATGTGCTAACTTTGTGGATCGCAGGATCCAACTATTATGGCTTTTAGTTATTATGTGTGTGATTGGACCCTTGGACATGTCAGGGCATTTATATGTGTGTGCATGATTGTATTATAAAATACAGCATGTATTTAGTTTTATTAGGATTTATTTTTGATCTAGATACATGTACATTCCTTTTATGGAATATAGGATCAAAATGTAAAATTCTATTTATGTCATGGATCGAATCTTGCAAGCGTGGAACCTTCTAAGGAGCAAGATGGATGCAACATCAAGACCAGATGGCGGTGGCCAAATATGGCACAGCTTGGGATGACAACACACGGAGGACAACTATAGAAAAAGCCATAATAGTTGAAAATTAGATTTTCTATTTATTTCTTTTATATTGTTTTGTGTGTGCATATTGGTTTACATATTTAGTAGGCTAGCATAGTTAAAATTCCTCATTTATAAATAACTAAGTGGGAGAGGGATTTTAAGTAAATCCCGATCTCCATTCTTGGTTTGTAAGTGATGCAAACAAGCTTGCGTTGGCTCGAGTGCCTTCTTCCATAGCGGATGAGCTTGTTTGTGGATCACTAGAGCAGACTTCCATTTTGGATGACTATAGGAAGTTAATTAAGAGTGTGATCTTCCCCAACGGAAGGGGCATAATCTTATTAATGGACTTAGTGTCAGTAATGGTATACACTTAGACACATTTAATAGTATCCTCCCAATGAGTCACTACTATCACTTGTGTGACAAAGGAAACCAACTATTGATTTGTCATAAAACTAGATTGCAATATAATAAAATTAATAAACCCCTCTTATAAATGTTTGAATTTGTATACGCCACACTAACGTGGCATACAAGATTCATGGTGTTTGAGGTAATTTTATTTGTCAAAAGTTATATTGACAAGATAGTCAATGGGTAAAACCCTCCTCTTACAAATGATGAATTTGTATATGTCACACTAACGTGGCATGCAAAATTCACGGTGTTTGAGGTGTTGGTGAATTTAAATAATATTGTTTGAGGAATCAATGTTATTTTAAATTCAAAGAGTTTTGACCAAATATTTGATCAAAGACAGATCAACTATTAATTTTTTTCGTCATAAAGTAAAGTTGGCGAAATAATAAAATTAATGAATAAAATCTCCTCTTCGATTTTGTATACACAAAATTCATGGAGATTTTAAGGAGTTGATCTTGACCAAATATTTTTATGATTCTTAGGATGTTTGTCAATCCCTAGTAGTCATACTATAGAAAAAGACTTAGTAGTCCCAATTGTAATGATTGGAAATAGGACTTGGACATTAAGGTAGACTGTCTTCTTAGAACTAAGAACAAATTAGGTGTATTTAATTCATTAGTTGAAACATGTCTAGTGGTGTTATCTACCAGAACCTGGAGTGTAGATACAAGATGCCATTAATCATGTCTGCAATTCATTGCAGGGTTCCAGGAAACCCGACAACTAAATGAAAGGTAAATCACTGTCCACATGGGCACTACTGTAAAAGTGGTAGATGTTGCAGTGGGAGATGTTTATCTTTTGATAAGAATAAAATATGGATTTTAAGTAATTGTCTTTACGTACCAAGTTTAGAAAGAACCTGATTTCAGTTTCTAAACTATTATAGATATTGTGTCTATTTTAATAACAAAGTTGTTATCAAGAAAAATAGGGAAGTTATCTATTCTGGTACGTTGGTTGGCAATTTATAAATCCAATAATTCTCACGATGCAACAAATGGAAATTAGTAACACATCTTCTAACTTTAAGAGAAAGTAACCTTCGAAAATGAACCAATTATATCTTTGGCTTCTAAGGTTAGGTTATATTAACTTGAGTAGGATTCATTGGTAGCTGATGAACTTTTGGGTTCATTAGTAGTGGAAATCTTTCCAACCTACGAGTCTTACTTGGAAGAAAAAATAACCAAGAAGCTTTTAAGTCTAAGGGGTATGGAGTCAAAGATATGTTGAAATTGGTTCATTCTGATTTGTGTGATCCTGTGACTATCCAGACAAGAGGTAGTATTGAATATTTCGTCTATTTTATAGACAACTATTCAAGATACAAATAAATTTACTTAATGTACCGCAAGACTAAGTACTTTGATTAGTTCAAAGAGTACAAGGCTGATGCAGAGAAATGTTAAAGTAAAAGTACTATGGTAAGATCGTAGTGGCAAGTACCTTTTGGGAGAATTTAGGAGTCACTTATCAGAAGTAGGGATTCAATCCCAACTAACTGCACCTGGTATACCCCAACAGAATGGTGTAGAAAAAGGAAGGTATAGGATTCTTATGAAAATAAGTAGATTGATGAGTTATTTAGAATATTACCAAAATCATTTTAAGGATATACTCTGGAAACGGAAATGAATATAATACCTTCTAAAGACAGAACTCTCTACTCATATAGAATTGCTGAATAGGCGTAAGCCTATTTCGAAGCATATTCGGATTCGGGTAGTCCAGCACATATGCAGAAGAGAGACAATGATAAGTTGGACAGGAATTCACTTGTTTGTGGGTTATCCTAGAGAAATGAAAGTAGGTTTATAGTCTTAAAAATCAGAAGGTCATTGTTAGCATCAATGACCGATTTTTAGAAAAGGACTATGTAATAAACCATGTGCTCATAAGAAAATTTGTTCTTAAGGAAATAATAAAAGACATGTCTAATCTAGTACCAACTGTACAAGATGAGATACCACAAGAAAACTGCATCACGTATCACAAATGATACACAATTGCAGATAGTGCCTCATCGTAGTGGGAGGGTTGTTAGGCAACCTAAAAAGATTCATGTTTTGGGAGAGTTTTTGGACTCGATCCCTGGAGGACATGAACCTGATCTCCGGACATATGACGAAGCACTCCAAGATAAAGATGCAGCATCTTGGCAAAGAGTAATGAATAAAAGAATTAGAATATATGTATTCTAATAAAATCTGGAAGCTTGTAGAACCACCAAATGGTGTAAAAGCCTTTGGGTGTAAAAAGGTCTATATTAGGAAAAGAGGGATAGACAGGAAGGTAGAAACTTTCAAAGCAAGGCTTGATGAAAAAGGAAATTTTTTCACTGGTAGCCATGCTTAAGTTTATCCGGATTCTTTTATCTATTTGGCAAGTGGATGTCAAGATAGTATTCCTTAATGGAAGTCTTGAAGAAAGCATCCATATAAAGCAGCCAGAAGGGTTCATTGCAAAGGGCTAAGAGCATCTTGTGTGCAAGCTCAATCAGTCTATGGACTGAGGCAAAGCTTCAAGGTCTTGGAACATCCGGTTTATCAAAGTAATCCAGATCTATGGATTTAGTAACCGGATAAGTCATGTGTATACAAAAGATGTGATGGAAACGTGGTGGTATTTCTTGTACTATACTTAGATAACATTTTTGGTAGTTAGAAACAATATCAAAATGTTGTCAGAAGTAAGGGTATGGTTGTCCATGTTGGGGTTGCAAGGTTGCAAACATAGTCCCTATTGAAAACACATGGAAAAGATCATGGGTTTATAAGAGAAAGATATCTCCATTGGCATGAGGCCTTTTGGGTAGAGCCTAAGAGCAAAACCATGAGGGCTTAGGCCCAAAGTGGACAATATCATGTCATTGTGGAGATATCTAAATTCTTTTCGATCCTACAATTGGTATCAGAGCCCGGACTGCCAGAAGGTTTAACCGCCGACTGTGCACAAGAGCTATGGTCTGATTGAACCATGTGAGTACAATATTGACCTCGAACAAAGAAAGTGGGGGCTCCTATGTTGGGATCAAGAGGACCGAGAGGCAGGAAGTCCTAGTAGGTCGGGTGGACCGAGGGGCAGGAAGTCCTAGTTGCGGCTAGGCAAGAAAGTCCTAATAGGTTGGGTAGACCGAGGGGCAGGAAGTCCTAGTAGGTCGGGTAGACCGAGGGGCAGGAAGACCTGGTGGGTCAAGGATCGGACGTGGGAGGCCCATGGTCCTTTGTTTGGGGGGGGATTGTTGGGGTTGCAAGGTTGCAAACATAGTCCCATATTGAAAACACATGGAAAAGATCATGGGTTTATAAGAGAAAGATATCTCCATTGGCATGAGACCTTTTGGGTAGAGCCTAAGAGTAAAACCATGAGGGCTTAGGCCCAAAGTGGACAATATCATGTCTTTGTGGAGATATCTAAATTCTTTTCGATCCTACAGTCCAAACAATTCAATATAAAGGACTTGGGAGAATGTATATATTCTTGAGATCAAAGTAATAAGGGATCGCAAGAAAAGAATATTTTACTTATCCCAAACTTCATACATCGGAAAAATCCTTGCTCGTTTTAAGCATACAAAACTCCAAGAAAGGTTTCTTACCTTTTCAGGATGGAGTAACTTTATCTAAAGATATGTCTCTGTAGACATCAAAGGAGATAAAGGAAATAAAGGCAGTTCTTTATGCTACGGCTGTTGGAAGCCTAATGTATGCTATGTACGAGATCAGAAATCTGTTTTGCCAAGGGCATAGTTAGCAGATATCAAAGTAACCCTGGACAAGGACAGTGGACTATAGTAAAGCATATATTGTAGTACCTTAGAGGCACTAGAGATTATATGCTAGCTTACAAGGCAGTTAATTTAGTCCTTGTGGGTTGCATGGATTTTGACTTCCAATCGGATAGGGACAATAATAAGTCAACCTCGGGATTTTGTGTTTACTTTAGGAGGTAAAGTCATAACTATGGAAGAGTGATAAGCATAGGTGTTTTTTGGACTCTACCATAGAAGCTTAGTATATGGCAAGCCTCTAAGGTAGCCATAAAAGCTGAATGATTCAATAACCTCAAGATAGACTTAAATATGATTTCTGGTTTGTCCAAAGATTATTACAATTTATTGTAATAATGTTGGTGCAGTAGCAAACTCGAAGAAACCATAAGTCTATAAGGCAAGTAAACACAATAGAGTGCAAGTACCACCCAATACGAGAAATCGTATAAACGAGAAGTTGTTGCCGCCTAGATTGCATCAGGTGATGACGTATAGATCCTTTCACTAAGGTCCTTAAGGCAAGAGCTTTTGATGGGCATGTTGAAGGGATGGGCATGACAGTATTTATGGCACTTAGTCTTTTAGTATAAGTGGGAGATTGTTAGAGTGTATACTAAAAGCCTAGCTTTTGGTATAAAATATTTATCTAGAAATAAGAATCACATTGGTCAAATGTCTACATTTATGATAAATGTAGTTGCTCAATTAATTTATATTGTAGATAACATGGTGTGTGGTGTCACATACAGAAGATCATGTTATCGGTTCCTTATAAATTATAAACAGTAGCTCACGACCAAGATGGAAAGGAACAAACCATTGGAAAGTCGTAGTGTAATTAGGTATTAGTTTATCTTAACTATATAATTACACTAGTACACTTAGAGTGTATTGAGTAGGACCATTTGAGGTCGTTCCTTTTATACTGACTTTATAAAGGAACAAAGACCTCAGTTATTATGGAAGTGTGTGCTCTTAATCCTAATATAATAACAAGCACATATATTTGATATTTATTTCTTTAATTTATCAATGGGTGAGATTTATTTCGATAAATCAATAAGCCCGATAAGTTGGGAAATGATATCACTTATAGTGTGTGTTGTTGATTATAGAAGGAAACTGTGTCCTAGTGATCTAGGTTGAGAATGTCCCCAAGAGGAGCTCATAAGGATTGTCATGTTAAACCCTGCAGGTGGACTTAGTTCGACATGACGATGAAGTTGAGTGGTACTACTCTTGGAGCTAGATATTAATTAAGTGAGTTGTCAGTAACTTACTTAATTAGTGGACATTTGTTATCTTAAACACAGGGAGACTAACACACTCATAATAAGAAGGAGCCCAAAATGTAATTTGGGATTGGTGCGGTAATTCAATAATAGTTCTTTAGTGGAATGAATTATTATTGATGAAATTAAGTTGTGTGTTCGGGGCGAACGCGGGATGCTTAATTTTATCGGGAGACCAAAACCAATTCCTCCTCTCGGTCCCTATCGTAGCCTCTTATTTATAGAGTACTATACTCACCTATACCCACCTTCTATACCCATGATAAGGGGGCTGGCCAAGCTAGGGTCGGCCTAGGTATAAATTGGGGTGGCCGGCCCTAGCTTGATCCCAAGCTAGTGGGGGCCGGCCAAATTAAATTAAAAAGAAATTTTAATTTTAATTTTTATTATGTGGAAGAAATAATTTATTAAAGAGAATTAAAATTAAAATATCTCTCTTATTAAAGACCTACAAAAGATTAAAGAAAGAGATTAGATCTTTTTCCTTATTTGTAAATTGGTGAGATATTTTATTTTCTCTTTAAAATTATCCACATGTTGATAAAATTAAAATTATAGAAATTTCTTTTTATCAACCATGAAGAGATTTTTAAAGAGAAATCTTAATTTTTAAAATTTCCGAAAACAAATTAGGAAGTTTTAATTGTTGATTAAAACTTGTCTAATTTACCTCTTTTGATGTGGCCGACCATTAGAGATTAATTGGGGAAATTTTATTTTATTTTTCTCAATTAAATCATGTCAAGGGAATTAAGGAAATTTTATTGTAATTAAATTTCCTAATTTGCCTAGGCCAAGGAATATAAAAGAAGGGGTGAGGGTGCCTTCATGAGATACAACCTCTATTATTTTCTCTCCCTCTTTTGTTCCTTGGAGTGGCCGGTCATCCTCTTCCTCTCTTCCTCTTTGTGGTGGCCGAAACTCTCAAAGGGCGGCCGGATACTACTTGGAGAAGAAGAAGAAGAAGAAGGAGAGAAAGCTAGCATCTCTTGGAGCTTGGTTGGTGTTTGGTTCTTCATCCTTGGTTAAGCTTTTTGTGGCCGAACCTAGCTAGGAGGAGAAGAAGGTGGTTGGTGGTTTCTCATCTCGGAAGATCGTTGCCCACACAACGTCCGAGGTTAGAAGAGGAATACGGTAGAAGATCAAGATGTCTTTCTAAAATGTATAACTAGTAATTTTTCTTTCCGCATCATACTAGTTACTTTTGGAAATAATACCAAATACAAGAGGCTTACGATTCTAGAATTTCGAATATATTTTTCGATGTTGTGTTCTTTTTTTTTTTCTTTTCCTTGTGATTTGATTGTTCTTTTCGGTTAACCTAAAGTTATTTTAGGAAAGTAAATATTAGCTTTCTATAAAAGATTTTGTCTAGTCGGTGGTGGTTGCTCCCATATCCAAGAAGGCCATGTGTCTCGCCACGTCAGTACTGGGAACCGATTATGGAAATTAATATTTAATGGAATTAATAACTTAAGGTGATTTGGGTCGAACGTGTTAAGTTCCGCAGGAGATCCAAGTCAAAACCTAAAAGAACAAATAGATTAAGTTTTGGATCAAACGTGTTAAGTTCCGTAGGCGATCCGAAATTTAATTTAAAAGAACACATGGTAGCTAGGAAAAAGTTCAGACCTTTGTACAAAATTTTTGTACAGTGGAACCTCTAGGTTTTCCTAGTAGCAACCAACAATTGATCCTCTTGTTATTGATTCTCCTATTGAGGATATAGATGTTGGTTTATTTTTTGATGTATGTGTTGATGATGATGTTTTGGAAGAATGTGTAGGGAGCTGTATTGTGGAAGCAGCATCTCAAGGATCACAACCTTTGTCCACACAACCCTTAGAGGTTGTAATAAGTGATCATGTTATGGAACAATGTGTAGGGACTTATACATAGTTAGCAGAGTCTCAAGAATCACCATCTTTGATATCATCAACATCTGAGCCTGAGCCAGAACCATCATTTGATTCAGAGGAAATCACATCCACATATTTAGAAATATCAGGTATTTCTCAGCAAAGCAAGGTTAGTACTTCTTGTGATCTTTTGGAAAATTTTATAAAGATACCTATCATTGACTTTGTTGGATGTGATTCAGTTTTTATTTCTTATTCTGCTTATCTTAATATGGTTATGGCTCTATCTTATCTAATATGTTTGTGGGAGATTTGTACTTTCTTTGCATGTAAATATTTCACTTGGGCTAATGATTGGAAGCTCAATCTGAACCGTCTTCGACCACCTGAAAAAACTTTTAAGAAGACGAAGATGGAGAGAGTTATACTTTACTTTGTAGCTCCATTGATGAAAGCTCTCTCCATAACAAAAACCCTGGTAGGAGGGTTCTAAAATATCTTACCCCTCCAAGAGCGAGATTTAGATGAATCTAATGAGGTGGTCGAGCTAATGACCTTAAACAAGCGTTTCTTGGGAGGCAACTCAAGTTCATTTTCTTTGTTTTCATTCTTGTTTTTAGTTCTTTCTAGTTTCATTTATTTATAATAAACATGTACCCTCTACTTAATTTTTCTTGTCTATCTTATTTTTGTATATTTCAAAGTTGTGGAGGACTATGAGCATTGGATAGAGGAGTATCTTTAAAAACATGAATGTGAACCATTTGGAGCTCATCATTTGGTAACTTCTCTTACTTTTAATCTCCTCCACATTGTTTTTAGTTTTCATTGGGACAATGAAAAGTTTAAGTCTGGGGGGATGCATTAAATGCATTTAAATTGCTTTGTTTGTTTTTTTGTTTTTGCTTATGTCTTGCATTTTGTTTTGATTTCCTGTGGCATTCATCTTGAGAACATCAAACTTCATTTATATGATTTCTTGTCTTTAAGTTAAAATGTTAGCTTGTTCATTAACTAGATTCATGATGTTGTAAATGATGCTAGTAGTATGCTTAATGTACCTCTTTTCTCTATCTTGGGTAGCATGATATAAGCTAAGTATCATATGGAATGAGTTTTAGTTTTAGCTTGACCTTAAGAATCTTATCTTCACTTCACTATATTTGATGCTTGAATGGTTGATATCATTGAAATAGTCATGATTCATCTTGTTTGTTTAGTACTTGGTTTCCATGGTGATTTCTCAAACTTCATTTTGGTTACTAGATGAGGCTCAAATCATGTAAGTTCATTTGGAAAAATCAAAATATCCCAACATTTGTGCCAAAAGTACATTTGTGAATAAGATTTGCACAATGCAAATACTTATGATGAAAAAAAAAGTGTGAAAAAATAGAAAAAAAAAATGAATAAAGGATATAAAAAATAGTTGTCGTGAGTGGAATCTAGTAAGTCACCCCTTTGAGACCGAGTTAGGTTACTGGGGAAATGACTGCTTAGCTTCTCTTGAGATTGAGCATGCCTTTGAGACCTTGGGTTGATTGAGAAATATGAACCAAGTGTGTGACAAGTAAGTGTCTATCACTGGTTACTTGTCTATCAACGGAAACACTAGGAATTCAAACTTGATGACGACTTTACTAGGACATAAATTGAAACTTGAAGAATTTTGAGTTGTTTTTGCACTGTGCGCAGGGTATTTATGCTTGAGCCAAACTTAATATGTTTTCATGATCATGCTTACTAATGAAACTTTTTGATAGAGTTAGGAGAATGTATTAGGGATATGAGAGCATTGTAGAGCATATGAATTTAGATTGCAGCATTTTGCTTGTGGACAAGCAAAGGTTTAAGTCTGGGGGTGTGATGTGAGTAGATTGTATACACTTGTTAGCATGCTTTGACACACATTCACATACTTTGAGCATGCTTGATCTATGCATTTTCGTACTTCCAACTTTCCTTTTTAGTATATTTACTCTCTTTGTTCGGAGATCTTCTTTTGTGCATTTTTTTGTACGCAGGAGTCGAATTTGGTGAAGGATGTGTGTTCGAGGTCAAATATGCTAGCAAAGCGATGGAGGAAGCCATGATACCTAAACCCCACACGACCCTGCCATGGGGGTTTGCCCAAGCCGTGTGGAGATGAGAGGTCATGTAGCTGCAGCAGAGAAGGAAGATGGCTTGGTCGTGTGAACCTCACACGGTCGTGCCAATCTTTGGAGCCCAATGAAGCCTAGGCCATGTACACCACACTGCCATGCCAGTTTTCCAGAGACCAGAGAAGCCTTGGTCGTGTGTGCTATACGACTGTGTGAGGTTTCCAGTGAGTAAGAGAGTTCTGGCCGTGTGCACCACACGGCCGTGCCAGGTTTCCAGAGGCGAAGGCAGTACAGGCCGTGTAGATCTACACGGCCGTGCAAGGGGGCATTGGTAGAGGTAAGTTATGGCCGTGTACCTCACACGGTCGTGTGAGGTTAGCAGAGAAGAGAATGGAGCAGGCCGTGTGAACCTCACACAGTCGTGCTTCGGGGCCGTGTGGCGCCCAAACCCCTCTTCTATATAAGGCTTCCTTCATGAATTGAAAGGGGATCTTTTCCCCTTTGGGAGAAAGGAAGATTTGGGCGATTCCTTCCATTCTTGGGTGGATTTCTGGGCGATCTAAGGGAAGATCTTCACCGATTTGACTCCGAAAATGTGGATTGGATCTGAAGACCATCTTCATCATAGATAAGCCTTCTTTCTTTCCTTTTCTTGGATTTGAATCATGAATGCTTGTAATCTTTATGTTTTCGGATTTCTTTCTTCGATTTATGGAGTAGATATCTTGTTCTAGGATGGAGGGAGAATTTGTAAGGATTTCTTGATGTAAACTCTTGTGGAAATGCCAATTTCCTATTTCTATGATTTTGTATATCTTTGATCTTGTGTGGAATGTTGTGATTGTGCCTAATTACCATGCTTGATTGAGAGTTTGGATATCTTGTGGATCTTATAGAGGTAATTCTTCATTCGATTTTTTGAGGGATCTTCGTGACGAGAACATGCCCGTGTAAGGATGTTTGAGGGATTATCTTGAAGGAAAAATTAGGTATTTCAAGAGGATAGGATAGATTTATGCATTAATCTTTATATCTTGATGGGTTGAGGAGCGATGGATTCTTATGTTGATTTTTCAAGGGACGCACGTGACAGACAAGCCCGTGTAAGGACAACATAGATTCATTCCTAATCGATCAATCTAGGTATGGATTTCAGTCCTAGGTCGGTTATCTATTGCAAGAGAGAACCGACAACCCTCTACAAATGATGGGCAATTGAGAAAAATGATTTGGTAGATCATTTACATTGAACAACCTTACAAAGAAACCAAAATTCCTAGAATATCCCTTATCATTGCATTTATTCTTGTTGCCTATTCTTTCATTCTTTTGTTTACTTTTCATAGTTACACTTAGACTTTGTCAATTCATTGATTTGTTGTCTAGTTAATTCGCATTGAGATATTCTTAGTGCTTATTCCAGTCCCTGTGGATACGATAATCTTTTATATTACTTGTGATATTTCCGTACACTTGCAGAGGTTAACACTCTACTCCCATATTACCTTAGATACTATCTATATGTATCTTTTTGGGAAGGAGATATCATCTGTAGTGACTGACTTCAGGTCACTCTCTCTTAGGGTCCAGGACCATATCATGTATCGGGTCCTAATTGCTTACATTTTGCCGATCACGTCTCAGAACGTTCCAATGATGCGATCCTCTCATTCCTTCTTTTTGTATGCCCTCAGTCAATGTTTAGATATAGATATACAATTACATATGTTTCATAACATCATACGTGCATCCGATCTTGTCACTAGACTTGAGGTCCATATGCTCTATTATCATGTCTTGACATATATGTTTTTGACCTTAGAGATAGATACGACCCAGGGGAGGGTTACTTCCCTTAGTCCTTATGATGAGTTCAATCAACGTCAGTTATCCTTAGTGCATATAGACATTACCGCTCAGGGGATCCTAGCCTGGAGAGGTGGGCCACAACCAGCTGCTCCAGCAGGAGATGAGTTTTATGTCCCAGCCGAGGGAGATGAGAGGTTAGATCTTACGGAGGCAGAGATCTTTGGGAATCCTCCTTCTCCAGCACTGCCCTTGACCTCGACCCATCCCTCAACTTCACTGTCCGTCGAGGATCGACTGACTCGTCTCGAGGAGTCCTCTACACAGTTACAGCGGTCCGTCTCAGATGGGTTCAGCGCTCTCCGGGGGGAGATGACTACTCTCTGGGATGACATGACTTCCAGACTTGAGCAGATTCTTCAGACTCTGCGTGCCCCTGAGCAACCACTACCACCACCTACTGACGATAATCTGACTTGATCAGACTATATGCATTCCTATGCATTGTATATGATTGACATGCTATCTATAGACAGTTTGGTTTGTTTGATGAACATGCTTAGCAGAATAGAGTCTACTTTCAAAATTAGTTTTTCTTTAATTGCTATTTCAAAGTTATAATCTTGGTTTTAAAATTCTAAGAAAAATATTTTTCAAAATTCCATTTTTATTAGTATTTACTCCTAGGTACCTACTTACCTACCCACCATCTTAGCCTAAGTACCTACCCCCTAGAAAGCATGTACTCCTAGATTTCAGCCAGAGCATCTTAAAAGTACACTAGGATTATCTTACTTGTGTATGAAAGACACTTAGAATGATGTGACATGTATAGGGTACTACTTGACTTCAGAATGCTTATGTCTGTGCATCAACATAAGTCTAGGTATTAAATATCAAATTCATATTAATCAAATTAAGTTGCTCATGCTTAGTCAAACTAACTAAAACACTTATTTAATTTGACAAACCAAGTGAAAGTTGTTACCTCATGGTAAACAACTAGTAACTAAATGTTAGACATTTGTTTGAAAGTAGATATTTTGTTACTCATGCTTGGACTCTAGGACTTTATTTTATTTTTTTTGTTACAAAATTGACTGACATTAATCAAGGGGAGTAAAAGAAAGATTTTTGAATTAAGCCAAGTTCATGTTTTTATTTCAAACAAAAGCTTTTTTTTTTGTTAGGCTTTACTTAAAATTATTTTAAAACTTGGTCATTTTTAAACTTGGTGTTAAAATGGAATTATTTTTCGTGTTTAAAACAAAGTATTATTAAATTTAGTGTTTATTCAAAATTAAAATTATTTTTTTCAACTTATTATTGAATTAATATCTATCTTTGAAGTAAAATTAATTTTTAAACTTAGTGTTTATCAAAAGTTTTTTTTAATACTTAATTAAGCTGACGCTTTTATCAGAACTTTTATTTAAGATGAGTATTTTTAAAGCTAAGTGTTTAATCAACTCTTTTTAAAGCTTGTACTTACCTATGTTTAAAATCCTTTAAAGCTAAGTTATTTTCAATATTTAATTAAAATCTCTTTCAAATTTTTGCTTCTTCTTGCAAAACTATATTTAAATAAAAGCTACCTTTCAGGGGGAGCTAATTATCTTTTCTCTTACACTCTTTCTCTATTATTTTTGAAGTGGTACTTTTGATATATGGCAAAGGAAGAGAGGAAAGTGAAAATTAAGTAGCAAAGTGATTAAGGGGGAGATACAACAAACAAATTGTTATGCTATGTTGCATTTATGTTATGTTCTTGCTATGTTTTTATGTTATGCTGCATTTATGTTATGATCTTGCTATGTTGCATTTATGCCATGATTTTATGTTTGTATTTAACTTTGAATTTTATTGTCATAATAAAAAAGGGAGAGATTGTTGGTGCGGGGAGCATCCGACGATCAAACCTAAATTTTGATAATGGCAAAGGGTTCAAAGTTAAGGTAATTTATTGTTTAACATGTTTGAATGAATTTGCAGGAAAGCCCTAAATGTACTTAGGAAAAAGTCCTAGCTGCGGTTAGGCAGGTTGAAAACCCTAAGGAGGGTAACCCTAGGTCCTAGGGGGTGGTAACCCTAGGCGAGAAGTCTTGGCGGGTCGAGGGTTTCGGGCAAAAGTCCTAGAGTCGGGAACTCTAGGTGGAAAGTCCTGGTGTCGCGAACCAGGTGGAAGACTGGATGGGTCGTGGAGTGGACATCCAACAGAAAGTCTTGGAGCCTCGGGCACTGAGCAAAAGTCCAGTCGGTCTAGAGGACCGATCTAGCAACAGGTAAATTATCTTGAGTGGAGTAGGTGAGGGCGCGTTCTCCGGTGAGGGAACAGTAGGTATCGGCTAGACTTAGCGTTTCTGGACGAGAAATCCAAACTCAGAACTGGACAGTCCGGAGACTGTCAAATATTTTATTTATTATGTCTATATTGTGCTAACTTTGTTTTGCAAGGTATAGTTAGTTTCTGGGACTAACATATTTTGCAAGAAGCAAATTGGACACATTTGCCTCGGATGAACAGTACCCGAGGCATCCTCCATGGAGTTTGGAGGTGCCTCAGGGTCACCTGCAGAGACAGCCTCGCAGCAAGGAGCGAGGGCACCCTCCATGAGGTTGGAGGTGCCCTCAGGCGGATAAGCAACGACCAGTTCGGAGCTCATCCACGCTGCGGTTTCGACGGGATTGAGGGCACCCTCCATGGTGTTGGAGGCGCCCTCCACAGGCTACTTAAGCCCAGTTCGAGCAGGAGCCAAAGAACAACAAAAACTGACAATCCTTCTTCCGTGTGCGGCTCAAAGATCGATTCTACAAAGTTGTAACTCGACACCAACGACCTGAAGCTTCAAACTCTCTATTTTTTATTGTCAGTATAACTTTCATTTTTCTTTATATAGTAAATCAAAATTGTATATTTCCGAGCTTATAGTGATTGTCTAAAGTAAACGCTCAATGAGCGTGGACCTTGGAGTAGCAGTCGCCCTAAGCTTCGAACCAAGTAAAACTCTTGGTGTTCGTGTGTTTGTAATTGTTTTATTTATTTTCGTCGCATATTTTGCTCGATAGTTTGTTTTCCAAAACGAAAGTGAAAGCCATGAGCGCTATTCACCCCCTTCTCCTCTAGCGCTTTCGATCCTACAATATTATCTTCTTTTAGATAAAAAGATTTTAATTCTTAAACACTGTTCATTATATTGTTTAAGTTACTTAAACTCAAAGTAAATATATTTGTGGCAGGTCTTCTTGGTGTTCTCTTCGTTCTTTCAGTTTCCTATGTTGATGCTCAAATAAGGATTACGGAGGTAAGCTGATTAAGGTACACTTTTTTTATTATTATTATTTTCTAGTTTGGTGTCAAAATTTTATGTTACATTACTTTACTTATCTCTTTATATTTTTCTTCACATCAGTATTCTTTTACTAAGAATATTGTTCTTTCTAAATACCTCTTACATTCTAAATGAAATTGATTATAAATATAATTATTATTCATGAATAATTTAATAGTGTAAATGGAAAAAGAATTTATATTCATGATTTTAGAATTGATGCTTCATTTATAATTTTATATTAGAATTATAGAAATTTATATATAAATAAAAAAGGAACACCATTGTAAGATTAAAAATCTTCTTACAACTAAAACGTGCAATTATACCAGCAAACGAAACATGTATTTAAATTTTTACATATATTTTCTTTTAATTATTGAAAGAACAATATTAAATCTATCACAAATAGGGTGAATGCAATCTCGAAAGAAGCAATGCTTGAATGATAAAATTGAAACAATGCTTGAATGATAAAATTATAACATAATTTATAATTTCATATCGGGCCTTTAAATAATAAGGAACGTCTCTTATACGAGGAATGACACGTTGTTTGCTTTTATGTTACACATTCCATGTACTTCTAGTGTATTTTTGTCGCTTTCTAATCCTTAAACCCGGTTTAGGGTCTAAATTTTAAATTTTAAATTTAAAAAAAATATATACTAAGGTGGGCATCATATCAAAATCTACCAAATAAATATATCGTAATTTTAAATACACTATTTGGTAAAATACCATTTAAACTAAAGTATCAGTATATTCCTCTTGTTTTGAATAAGAATATAAATGTTTTCTTCAATTATTCAATTAATACGATTGATTTATTGTTCCGATACGATAGGATACGATACATCACAACTAACAATTAAATCCAAAATTCTGCTCGTTTTACACCGAAGCAACCAAAGCATCACGAAGAACCACCGGCGGACGACGTCCTCGGAGAGGTGACAGGGAACAGCGGAAGCAGCCTTGGTGATTCCGCGGCGCTCCTCGGCGACGAGTGCAGGTAGAATCCCTTCTCCGGGATGCCCCACTCCTCCTCCTCCTCCTCGGCCGTCGTCCGCTGAAAGGGGTCCAATGTCAGCGGCGTGATGGGGCTTATCAGAGCCATCGAAGGGAAGTCCAGCACACTCGGCGACAGGATCGCCGGCGACGACGGCTTCTTCGAGTGCGACGGCGGTCGGATCATTTTGAGGTTCTTGAGGCTCCTACGGCGCTCGTTGAGTTTGAAATACGTCTTCTTGGGGCCTAGCAGGGCCTTGCTCCCCTCCACCGTCGTGGTGCCGTGGCCGGTGAGCATCTGGACGACCTGCCTGAAGGAATCAGTGTCAGCCTCGACGAAGGTAGTCCGGCAGCCATCGGCATCCATGGATTTCGTGCTCTCCTTCGGTCGAATTCCACCATTGTTGACGCTGACGCAGCTGCTGCCGGCGGTGAGGCGAGGAGAGCTGGACCAACTGGCGACACCCGACTCCATGAGTCTACTCTGCTCCCGTCAAAATGGTGAACTGGAGAAGATTAATAGAAAAAGATAAAAAGCCGGAGACTCCATGGATTTGGTCCTGAAACTCCTATTATGTAATTAGTCAACTGAAACACACATAGATTTTGTCTTCATTGCTTGAGTCAACGGTAGTTGTTAGATGACACCTTAAACTGCCTTAGGGAACCTTTGGCCCTGTTTGACTCGGCGCATGAAAATTTAGCAGAAATGTTTTGTTTTATTTTAATTTACTTTAATCTTTCTGAATGTATATATTAATCATCTGCCGTGTTTGACTTTGAAAGATTCATGGAAACAAAATTTGAACGTTTCAGTAACGATTCAATTGGAACGAGCTTGCCAGTGTGTCTTCCCTGACTCTTCCTATTCTGTCAGCTTCATATCATTTATGTTGCTGAATGCATCAAACTCGTTCAATATATATATAAAAAAAAAACTAAACAAGACAGATTGATTTTTTTTGTATTTTTTAAAATCAATAATAAAATTTGTATAACTGCTATATTTTAATTTAAAATTTATTAAAATAATAATATTACGAAGTGAAACTAAAAATTAAATTAACTTAATATCTTTTCATAAACTTATGATAAATTTAAAATTTATTAGAAAAAAAATTTTCTGATTATTTTTTATATAAAAAATATGTATTACTATGATTTTTTTAGTTTCATATCTTAAAATGAACAATACTACGAATGGAGAATCTTCTATAAATATTTTGAGCCGACGACGTTAGAAAATATACCATTCTCAATATTTTAGCTAAGATCAAGTATAGTATCTGTTTTTATCAGTTTAATATCTGATATAAAAAAATTAAATTAGTTTTTTATAAGGGAGAGTCTGTTATAGTAACTTGCTGTTAGAGTTCTCGAGAATCGCCCTTGCGTTGCACTACTACATGAGCTTGACGCACTCTTAGCAAGTTTAATTTATGGATCTGAGGTACTAATTCCTGTGTATTCATACATTATATTATTGAGAGACTGTTGGTGCAATCGTCCTCAGGTCAAGATTGACCAGTTTGACTAATCTCGAGTGGACTCGAGCTTGAGTTTCAATGTTTGGACAATATGTGAACAGAAGTCAAATAGGTCAAGGTTGACCGGATATTTGATGATATGTTACAAAGAAGTCAAGTAGGTCATGGAGGACCAACTACTTGATTGGGAAGTCCTAACTTAAGGTTAGGTAAGACAAAATCCTAATTCGAGAGCTAGACAAGGGTAATGTCATAATTGGAGGTTAGACTTGGAAAAGTTCTAACTCAAGGGTTAGGCATGGGTAAAATTATAACTGCAATTAGCCAAAGGAAAGTTTAAGTGAATCAAGGAGAACCGCATGTTGGTAAAGGAAAGTCTAAGTGGGTACAGGAGGACCACACGTTGACAAGAGAAAAGTCCTAACTATAGTTAAGAAAGAAAAAAATCCAAGTGGATCAAGAAGGACCGTACTTGGTGATCGGAAGTCCAATGAAAAGTGTTGGTGTTGTAAGTACCAGCTAATCGAACTTAATTTTGATAATGACAAAGAGTTCAAAGTTAAGTTGCATTGTGATCTAACAAGTTTACTTGAGTGTACAGGAAAAATCTAGTTGAGACTAGGCAATAAAGTCTTGGTCAAGCGATTGGGCATGAAGTCTTGGTCAAGTGGACTGGGTAGAAGTCTTGACAGATGGAGGACGTCAGGCGGAAGTCCTGGGGGTCATAAGCACCAAGCAGAAGTCTAGGTAGGTCGAGGATTGGATGTTTAACAAAAGTCCCAAGGGTCAAGGTCAGATGCTGAGTAAAAGTCCAAATACGTGTTTGACAAAAGGTAACTCTCCTAAGAGAAGTCGGTGAGGATGCATTCTCCGTTAAGGGAATAGTAGGCATCGGTTCGATCTACGGATTCACGCAAAAATTGAAAGTCAAAATCGAACGGTTCTGAGACTGTCAAACTAAGTTAAAATGCTATATTTTATCTTTTGTGCTAACTTTGTGGTGCAGAACATTGAAGCTAGAAGTTGGCCAGAAAAGGGACTTCCAAGCGCTCGGGAGCGGTCCAGGCACTAGGATATTGAAGCTGTAAGTACTCTATGTTGGTTTTAATATGATCAACCAAATTAAGTTATGCTCTGTGATTTTGATGTCTTGTATCTGAATATGTAGGGACTTAGGAACGCAAGAGGTTGAGAGAAATATGTAACAGACGAGAAGGATGACACGGGAATCGAGTCGATGGGATCGGTGTATTCGAGGGACGAGAAGCTGCAGAAGAGTACATCGACAGAGCAAGAAGGATGCACGTAGCGCTTCCGAGGGATGAGAAGTCAGAGTGAAAGGCTCGGACCACCAAGGCGCCTTCAAAGGAATGTCGCAGTGGGTCACTCTTTAGGTCTACGTCTGCATCAGTCCGAGCGCCCGAACATGGTCCAGGCACTCGGACATGAAAAAAAGTGTCACGCCCCCAGAAGAGTCCCTGTCCGAGAAAATTTCGGCAGCATCTCCCTTGTACGGCGGACAATCAAAATTTTCTACAAGCACTAAATACTCAGCCACAGGCGGCTGGAATAATAACAGTAAATAAAGTCAATCACCACGCAGTTTATATATGTATTCAGCCTCTGGCTGTCACAACCACGCAGTTAATAAAATAAACAACATAGTAATACTCTGACTCGAAATCAACCCTACTCAACTACACTCGTAAAGCCCAAAAATCCGATTTTTCTTACCTCTTCTGCCGTCCAGGCAGGCATGTAGTAGAGTAAATCCAAATCATACTAAAAGTCCATCCAACGGAAAGATTCCATACAATATCCATATGTAAGTCCAAAACAAAACTAAAATAAAGTCTGATAGCGAAAAGCTAAAATGAAACAACTCAAAAACCATCAGCGGAGTAGCACTACGTGCAGTGGGGACTAGCGACTGGAACTCCCTCCTGACAAAGATCAACCTGAAAATAACAACAATGGAGCGGGGTGAGTCCAACACTCAGTGCAGTTGATATGCAAAGTAAAGAAACAACACCTAACACTAATCATGCGTACCTCCGATAAGAAAGATAAGAATGCATTTGAAATAAACAGGAGAATACTGACTAACCAGTCCCGAGTATAAGGTCAAAACAGTCCGAGGGATAAGGAAACTGCATGCATGTCAAACATAGGTATCCAAACAATATACAGCATATAAAGCAGGAAACACAAACACAAGCAATAAATGCATCATGCATATGATGCCAATGATGCGTCTGGTCACCCCGACGCTAGTCGATCATCTCATACAAAAGTGAGGCCGAGTGGGTAGGGTCAGTGACAACCGTGCACTCTGTCGTCACTACTCCCGATGAGTGATCGAGTGGACGGGATCCTGTCGAGTACACCTATCCTCCTACCCCATACCATAGATGGGGGCGCAATGCTCTCAACTCCGGTACTCAAAGACGGGAGGAATCCCTGCCGGATAACACGTTGTGTCACACTACCCATGAGCGGACCAACGGTGCCTAACAGAGTCCCTGCTGCAACACACTCAGCCTGAATCGACCACTAACCCATGAGTGGTGGTGTGTGCAGATCCATGTAACTGGCGATGTGCGCAACAATAATGGAGCGGACTATCGCACAGCATGCAATCATGCAAATGATGCATGGCAATAACCATATAAACATCCTGACCTAATCCATATATATAGAAAAGTGCACCCTAGGTTAACGAATCATATCGAATCAAAGGTACACAGAAGGTATAAAAACCTAGGTCCTGAACATGGTCAAGCATGGCATATCACTACCCCTATAAGCATGTATAACTAGGTAAAATATACCTGAGATGCAAAACTAATCAATCAATCAAGCATGTAAGATTTGGGTAGTGATTAACCGAAACAGATAAGAAACACAATTAATGCAACATGTTAATTTAATTACTAAGCATATCAAATGACATAAGTCAAAAGTACCCGCCTCCGAAAATAGAAAGGTCCAATCTGACTCCGAGATACTCGTCTCGCGTCAAGGTTCTGTAATATTAAACATACATTTTTATTTAGCTACAAATTAAACGAATAGCTAAATAAAAATCCTTAAGAATAATTTAGGGAAAAACCCTAAACCATAATCTCGACCTTCCTAAATTAAATCCAACAATTAACTAGGATTAATTTTTCTTTAACCCTAATCATAACATTAGATTAAAACTCTAAAATTAATCCAATCTACCAATTCCCAACATAAACCTAATCAATCTACACAAAGCTCAAAACCCTAAACCTTACCTCAATCCACAGCCTTGATTGTTGATCCCCACACAGTTTGTTGCTGCTGGAATAGGACTGCCGGCTACTGAAATTCAAGGTAAACAACTGCTGGACAAAATAATAACAATACCACAATGATCAGCCCCACAAATTCAGCACAAACATTCTAATCAAAAATCCAAATACCCCCAAATTTCCAGAATAACCTAAGCACCTTACCTTACTTTTCAACAGGGATATTGCTGCCGGAGAAAGGTAGTCGCTGGATGGTGATCACCTGACCCAAGAAAAGGCCTAGAACAACACCTTGCAGATTTTTCCTACTGATCGGACATCAAACATGAGATCAAAATGGAGATCACAATGCAACAACAACCTATTCATCTTACCTTGCTGTCACACTGCCGAACCACTTCTGCTCTGAGAAGGAAGCAAGGTTCGGAGGTAGGGCACAGGAGGCGTGACCACAGTGAGGAAGAAAATTGTGGAGGCAGTAGCGAGATGGAAGAAAGACTCGCCACTAAATGCTAGTGAACCGGCGCTAGGGCAGCAAAAGGTGGTCGGCGTCGGCAGAGGAGAGAATTGGTCGGCTCTGTGAGTTGCAGCCAGCGGTGGCGTCGGGCTGGCTAGGGCAGAGGAAAACAGGGTGTCGGCTTCACCGAGAAGAGGAGATGAAGAGGGGGTAGCCGAGAGGTTGTACGCTTGAGGTGAAGTAATCGCCGCCGGCGGTTAGGGCAAGGAGGAAGAAGGAATGCGGCGTCGGGATGGCTCGGCAAGGGAAGAAACGGCGACAAAAGCAAAGGAAAAAGAAATAAGAAAATAAAAGGAAAAAGATATATAAATATAAACTTTTCCTCGCTTAATTCGGGTAGCTTAAACAAGCTTTTCCGGGCCCAGTTTTTTTATCCCCGTGAACTTATCCGTACGAGCTCCGAAAAATTCCCGAAAAATGTCCAAAAATTCCGAAAAATTCCCTTATTCATATTCTCATATTTCCGGTATTTTACATTCTCCCCCACTTATAAAAATTTGGTCCCCAAATTTCGTTATCTACCATCAGCAAGTACTAACAACAGACAGGAAGTATAAATGCTGAACGGTAAACTGAAATACATACCTCAAGTAAAAAGATGGGGATATCGAGCTCGGATAGTGTCCTCGAGCTCCCAAGTAGCCTCCTCGTCTGAATGATGCTGCCATCCGACTTTAACCAGCCGGATAGTCTTGTTCCGCAACTGACGCTCTTTCCGGTCGAGTATCCTGAACTGGAACTGGAATATCAGCCAGTACATGCGTCGGGTCGGGTACATATCTCCTCAGCATGGATACATGAAATACATCGTGCACGCCTGACAGGGACGGTGGTAGTGCCAGTCGGTAAGCTACTGCTCCGATCCTCTCCAAGATCTCGAAGGGACCAATGTACCGCGGAGCTAGCTTACCTCTGAGGCCAAATCTCTTCACCCCTTTCGTGGGTGAAACTCGTAGAAATACATGGTCGCCAACAGAGAACTCTAGTGGTTGCGTCTCCGATCAAGATAACTCTTCGGCGATCCTGCGCCTCGACATCCTCCGTCCGATAGTACGGACCAACTCTGCATCCTGCTGAACTCTATGAGGTCCCAACAACTGGGCCTCTCCAACCTCATCCCAGAGGACGGGTGTCCGACAAGGTCTACCATACAACGCCTCAAACGGTGCCATCTGGATAGCCGAATGAAAGCTGTTGTTGTAGGCAAACTCTACTAACGGCAGATGGTCCTCCCAACTGCCTCCGAAATCCATAACACATGACCTCAGCAGATCCTCTAAAGTCTGGATGGTCCGCTCTGACTGTCCATCTGTCTATAGATGGAAGGCTGAACTGAAACGGAGCTGTGTGCCCAAGGCCTGCTGCAGACTCTGCCAGAAACGAGACGTGAACCGTGGATCTCTATCCGAAATGATACTCAACGGAACACCATGTAGTCTGATAATCTCTCGGCCATACAGATTTGCCAATCGATCCAAGGAATCAGTCCTCCGAATCACTAAAAAGTGCGCGGATTTGGTTAATCGATCAACGATTACCCAAATCGCGTCATGGCCTCGTCGTGTCCTCGGCAACCCTACCACAAAGTCCATGGTAATGTGACCCCACTTCCACTCAGGAATAGGAATCCGCTGAAGTAATCCTGCAGGTCTCTGGTGCTCAGCCTTCACCTGCTGACAAACAAGACATCTAGCTACGAAATCCGTGATGTCTTTCTTGATGTCGTTCCACCAATAGGAACGCTTCAAGTCTCAATACATACGGGTCCCGCCTGGATGGATCGCAAATCGAGAACGGTGTGCCTCCTGAAGTAGCTCCTGTAAGACCGAATGAGACCGAGGTACGCATAATCTGCCTCGGAAGAATATAATACCCTCCTCGTCTCGTGTAAACTCGGTCTGCTTCCTTGCCAATAAACTGCAAATGCTGATCACTGGCCTGTGCCTCTCGGATCCTCGTCCTGATCGACGACTGAGCAACCATGGTAACAAGAATACCCTGCTCTGTCGGTCCCTGCTCCTCAAGATCTAACTCCGAGAAACTCTGAATCAAGTCCGTGACTGAAGTCCGGTGGCAAGCCAAAGTCCCTCTGGACTTCCTGCTGAGTGCATCTGCAACCACATTAGCTTTCCCCGGGTGGTAGCTAATGGTACAATCGTAGTCCTTCAGGAACTCCATCCATCTCCTCTGTCGGAGATTAAGCTCCTTCTGAGTGAAAATGTATTTGAGACTCTTATGATCAGTGAGAATCTCAAATGTGATACCGTATAAATGATGACGCCAAAGCTTCAGAGCAAAGATGATGGCAGCTAACTCCAAATCATGAACTGGGTAGTTCTTCTCATGCTCCTTCAACTGACGAGAAGCATAAGAGACTACTCTGCCGTGCTGCATCAGCACCCAAACCCTGTAGAGACGCGTCGGTGTAAAGTACAAATCCATCCTCTCCAGAAGGTAAAACCAAAACTGGAGCCGACACTAATCTCCGCTTCAGCTCCTGAAAGCTGATCTCGCAATCCTCGGACCATATGAACTTCACGCCTTTCCGGGTAAGACGTGTCAGTGGCATAGCAATACGCGAGAAGCCCTCGACAAAACGTCGGTAATATCCGGCCAATCCCAGAAAACTGCGGATCTCCTGAACTGACTTCGGCTGCTCCCAACTGGTGACAGCCTCGATCTTCTGAGGATCAACTGAAATACCTCTGCTAGAAACCACGTGTCCCAGAAAACCGACTGAGGATAGCCAGAATGCTGAACTTCGCGTACAGCTGATGTCGTCGAAGAATCTCCAAGACTGTGCGAAGATGCTGTGCATGCTCCTCCTCGGAACGAGAGTAGACCAATATGTCATCAATGAAAACGATAACAAACTGATCCAGATACTCCAGAAAGATGCGGTTCATCAAATCCATAAACACCGCTGGAGCATTGGTAAGCCCAAATGGCATTACCAAAAACTCATAATGACCGTATCTGGTACGGAAAGCTGTCTTCTGGATATCTGAGTCTCTGACCCTCAATTGATGATATCCGGATCGCAGATCAATCTTAGAATACACTGATGTACCTCTGAGCTGATCAAACAAATCCTCAATCTGTGGTAATGGATATTTATTTCGATGGTAACTGCATTCAATAGTCAATACACAACCTCATAGTACTATCCTTTTCTTGACACTGGAGAACCCCATGGTGAAACACTAGGGCGAATAAATCCCTTGCTCCAGTTGAACCTTCAACTCGTTCAACTCTTTTGGTGCCATACGATCGTAGCTTTCGATGTCGATGAGGTTCCCGGAATCAACTCAATAGCGAACTTCACCGGCCTTCTAGGAGGCAAACCTGGCAGCTCCTCGGAAATACATCTGGGTATTCCCGGACAACAGAACGTCGGAGAGCTGCGAACTACTCATGTCCTCGGTCTTGATCAACGACAACAGAAAACCATGACAGCAGTGACAGTGCGCCTGAATCGCCGAAATAATCGAGATCTCGTCTCTAATGCCGGTGAAACTCCACGAGGGTTGGTTCGGAGGCCGGAAGGTGACCACCCTCGTCGGCAATCAACGGTAGCATGATACACCGACAGCAATCCATGCCAAGAATGACATCAAACTCGACCATCTCCAATACTAGAAGATCTACAGTAAGTATCATGTTGCCAAAGTCTAACGGGCAACCTCCGATCTCTGGGTGACGTCTAAAGTATCACCGACGGTAGGGAGGCAGTCAATCGCCGCAACCTAACATGGGTAATCTACCAATCTCCGTATAAAGTGCGGGATATAAAAGAGTCGCGAACTACGAGATCAATCAAAATATCAGCAATAAATGCATAAATGGAAATCGTTCGCGGAAAACGGATCCGTCGGCCCGATGAGCCTCTCTGGTAATAGCATGAACACGACCGGTCTGGCGGAGGAGGAGGTGGTAATCTTTGCCCGGTGGTGAGGACTATGTGCGATAAGGCGAGAGGATGGTGGCGTCTTGTCGTTGAGGCCGAGATCGTCACGCCCGAGTCGGATAATAAGGTCCGAGCAAAACTGGGGTGCTATGGAGTACTCTGTCCAAGCATGCCAAATCTTTCTGCGGAGGAGCTACTCCTGTGTTGTGAAGATTGGGCTTCGCCCTCCTCGATATGCCCAGTGACTAACTGTCCCTCGACTGACCCTCCGGAGCCGTGTCTTGAGCCTTGGTGACAATCTCGGCTCAGGTGCCTGGCGGTTGCAATAAAAGCAAGCATCCCGAAGAGCAAGGGGTGAGGTGATCTCGGATCCACATACAAACAATGAGTATCAGGAAGGTGGTTGCTTCTCTGAGAAAACCGGGGCGTCTGAAGAAGACCGTCCGATTTACGAGGGCCTACGTGACACCCAGTACCACGACCGACCGTGACTACTCGAGGCTCACTGTCTGCCGGACACCCCTAAAGTCGACCCAGTATGCTTTCTTTTCTGTCAGGATATCTTGTCTGCCGAGCTAACTCTATCATCAAAGCTCGATTCAATGCATCGAGTAAGATGAAATCCCTAATCCGCAAGGTATGCATGCGAGATAGCCATCCAATCCTGTATAAAGCGCATCATGCGAGTTCGTCCTCATGACTAACTCGGACAAAAGCGAGCCGAGGAGGAATTACATATTATACTCGGTCCTTTGGCGGTTATTACGCCTCGGACTCATAAAATCACGAGACATCGATAGGGCAGGTGGAAAAGCGGCTCTCAAAATCCTCTCTGAACTTGGTCCATATGACGTTGCGCTCACCAATAATAGAACGATGGTAACCCACCAGGTCGCCCCGTAAATGGTAAGCGTCGGCACTGCTTTCTCCCACTCGGAGCAAGCCATATAGAAGAAAGTTCGCTCCATAGTCTCTATCCATGACAGAGCCATACTCGGATCGAGATCCCGGAAAAGAGTGAAACGAGTCTTCATCGACTCGGCCGGTCTTTGGAATCCTAGCTCGTCTGACAATATCGATGGTGTCGGGATGCGAGGCTGGCGGGCTCGGGCGATACTACGGTGGTACATGGAATATCTGGAGGAGGAACTCCGGTCTTCTTTGTATATCTGGAGCATATCTGGTGGTGCTGGGGACAAAAGTGGTGGCGGTGGAGGTACTGAGGTAATGGTACGGATATGGTGCATTCTTGCTATTGTAGGCAGGGGCACAAAGTGCCCGGTGTCGGGTACTGTGGTCCAAGTGGTGGTGGCCTTGATACGTCGTGAGGTCGGATGTCGAGTACACCAATGGTACCCATGATGGTGCTGTAAGCAGGGGTAGGCGTGGATACTGGTCGGTGTGGCCAAGTAGGTATCTCTCAGAGCTATCGGGTTTGAGGCCGATCGCCCGTGCATCTGAGTGCATCACGGTGCGGGCTCACTAATAGTGGGCATCTCGGCATATCCAGAGATCCTGGTGGTCCTAAGGACCAGGTCAACATAATGATCGTATCATAGTCTCATTAAATTAAATTACAGATATCAATACCAATATAACCAACATAAAATAACAGCATACCTATTTGCCGTCTGGAGATGTTCCGTCGCTGTCCAGTCCCCAATTTGACCTCAAAATTCCGAACGTACATATCACCGGAAATCCAAATAAATCCGCAACGGAAATCCGAAATATAACCATATCGAAAATCCGATAATGCCCAGTTTGACTCGCAAACCTGGCTAACCCAAATATCCAGAATACCAATAACAGGTATCCGATAAATCTCCAGAACACCAAAAGCAGGTATCATAACCTGCTCTGATACCAAATAAATTGGTATCAGATAAATCCCGAAAATCCAAAAATACGAAACAAAAGATCGTATAACTGTGCTCTGATACCACTAAATTGTCACGCCCCGGAAGAGTCCTGTCCGAAAAAATTTCTCCCCTGTACGGCGGACAATCAAAATTTTCTACAAGCACTAAATACTCAGCCACAGGCGGCTGGAATAATAACAGTAAATAAAGTCAATCACCACGCAGTTTATATATGTATTCAGCCTCTGGCTGTCACAACCACGCAGTTAATAAAATAAACAACATAGTAATACTCTGACTCGAAATCAACCCTACTCAACTACACTCGTAAAGCCCAAAAATCCATTTTTTCTTACCTCTTCTGCCGTCCAGGCAGGCATGTAGTAGAGTAAATCCAAATCATACTAAAAGTCCATCCAACGGAAAGATTTCATACAATATCCATATGTAAGTCCAAAACAAAACTAAAATAAAGTCTGATAGCGAAAAGCTAAAATGAAACAACTCAAAAACCAGCAGCGGAGTAGCACTACGTGCAGTGGGGACTAGCGACTGGAACTCCCTCCTGACAGCATCAACCTGAAAATAACAACAATGGAGGCGGGGTGAGTCCAACACTCAGCAGGTACAGTTGATATGCAAAGTAAAGAAACAACACCTAACACTAATCATGCGTACAGTCTCCTGATAAGAAAGATAAGAATGCATTTGAAATAAACAGGAGAATACTGTACTAACCAGGTCCTGAGTATAAGGTCAAAACAGTCCGAGGGATAAGGAAATCCTGTATGCATGTCAAACATAGGTATCCAAACAATATGCAGCATATAAATGCAGCAAACACAAACACAAGCAATAAATGCATCATGCATATGATGCCAATGATGCGTCCTGGTCACCCCTGACGCTAGTCGATCATCTCATACAAAAGTGAGGCCGAGTGGGTAGGGCTGTGACAACCGTGCACTCTGTCGTCACTACTCCTGATGAGTGACCGAGTGGACGGGATGCTGTCGGAGTACACCTATCCTCCTACCCCAAATCATAAATGGGGGAGCGCAATGCTCTCAACTCCCGGTACACGATGACGGGGAGGAATCCCTGCCGGATAACACGTTGTGTCACACTACCCATGAGCGGACCAACGGTGCCTAACAGAGTCCCTGCTGCAACACACTCAGCCTGAATCGACCACTAACCCATGAGTGGTGGTGTGTGCAGATCCATGTAACTGGCGATGTGCTCAACAATAATGGAGCGGACTATCGCACAGCATGCAATCATGCAAATGATGCATGGCAATAACCATATAAACATCCTGACCTAATCCATATATATAGAAAAGTGCACCCTAGGTTAACGAATCATATCGAATCAAAGGTACACAGAAGGTATAAAAACCTAGGTCCTGAACATGGTCAAGCATGGCATATCACTACCCCTATAAGCATGTATAACTAGGTAAAATATACCTGAGATGCAAAACTAATCAATCAATCAAGCATGTAAGATTTGGGTAGTGATTAACCGAAACAGATAAGAAACACAATTAATGCAACATGTTAATTTAATTACTAAGCATATCAAATGACATAAGTCAAAAGTACCCGCCTCCGAAAATAGAAAGGTCCAATCTGACTCCGAGATACTCGTCTCGCGTCAAGGTTCTGTAATATTAAACATACATTTTTATTTAGCTACAAATTAAACGAATAGCTAAATAAAAATCCTTAAGAATAATTTAGGGAAAAACCCTAAACCATAATCTCGACCTTCCTAAATTAAATCCAACAATTAACTAGGATTAATTTTTCTTTAACCCTAATCATAACATTAGATTAAAACTCTAAAATTAATCCAATCTACCAATTCCCAACATAAACCTAATCAATCTACACAAAGCTCAAAACCCTAAACCTTACCTCAATCCACAGCCTTGATTGTTGATCCCCACACAGTTTGTTGCTGCTGGAATAGGACTGCCGGCTACTGAAATTCAAGGTAAACAACTGCTGGACAAAATAATAACAATACCACAGTGATCAGCCCCACAAATCCAGCACAAACATTCTAATCAAAAATCCAAATACCCCCAAATTTCCAGAATAACCTAAGCACCTTACCTTACTTTTCAACAGGGATATTGCTGCCGGAGAAAGGTAGTCGCTGGATGGTGATCACCTGACCCAAGAAAAGGCCTAGAACAACACCTTGCAGATTTTTCCTACTGATCGGACATCAAACATGAGATCAAAATGGAGATCACAATGCAACAACAACCTATTCATCTTACCATGCTGTCACACTGCCGAACCACTTCTGCTCTGAGAAGGAAGCAAGGTTCGGAGGTAGGGCACAGGAGGCGTGACCACAGTGAGGAAGAAAAATGTGGAGGCAGTAGCGAGATGGAAGAAAGACTCGCCACTAAATGCTAGTGAACCGGCGCTAGGGCAGCAAAAGGTGGTCGGCGTCGGCAGAGGAGAGAATTGGTCGGCTCTGTGAGTTGCAGCCAGCGGTGGCGTCGGGCTGGCTAGGGCAGAGGAAAATAGGGTGTCGGCTTCACCGAGAAGAGGAGATGAAGAGGGGGTAGCCGAGAGGTTGTACGCTTGAGGTGAAGTAACCGCCGCCGGCGGTTAGGGCAAGGAGGAAGAAGGAATGCGGCGTCGGGATGGCTCGGCAAGGGAAGAAACGGCGACAAAAGCAAAGGAAAAAGAAATAAGAAAATAAAAGGAAAAAGATATATAAATATAAACTTTTCCTCGCTTAATTCGGGTAGCTTAAACAAGCTTTTCCGGGCCCAGTTTTTTTATCCCCGTGAACTTATCCGTACGAGCTCCGAAAAATTCCCGAAAAATGTCCAAAAATTCCGAAAAATTCCCTTATTCATATTCGCATATTTCCGGTATTTTACAAAAAGTCTATCTTCACACTGTTATATAAGCGTTACGAGCAGATAAGTTTGCCACGCTGGGGGCACCCGGAGAAGGTCCAGGTGCCCGGAGCTACCACATTAACAAACTACTAGTTTTGACCAGTGGGCTATAAATAGAGCTCTGGTCTTCTTCATTATGACAACACTTATTGTAATTGAGTTTCCATTCTGTTCTTTGTTTATCTGAGCTGTCAATGTTTTATACGAGGCTTCTCCACCTTTAACTTGTGTCAAAGGAGTCGACATATAGAGCTTCTTTTGCCTTGGATTAGTAATCTCTCCTATTGCAAACCAAATAACTCCGGTAGTCTCGTACTTTGTTTTAAATATTCCTTTTCTTTATTTAAAGTGTTTGTCTAATTTAAAAGTTGAAAGCTTTGAGAAGGGTACATTTTTTTAAACAATTCACCCCCTCTTGCCGATCGCACCGGGATCAACAAGTGGTATCAGAGTGTGGACACTTAAGAAAGACTAACCGCCGACCGAAGCAAAGAAATCAATGGTTGGACTAAGCCTTAACCCGCCAAAGTTTGAGGGGGAGTTCGTATATTGGAAATGTCGAATGGAGGTATTTTTAAGAATAGATTTTGAATTTTTTTTAATAATAAAGTATGATTTTATAGTTCCCAAGTATCAACAAGAAAAAGAGAAAGAAGAAAACCTTTGAACGAAGAAGGAACAAAGTGACTTCGTAGCCAACAGCGGAGTGGAATACCACTTGCTAAGTGTATTACCGCCTCAAAAAGTCAATCGCATTAGAAGCTACATCTCGGCCAAAGAACTCTGGGAGAAATTCTTGGAGCTCCATGAAGGCGCATCCGAAACGAAGCTTCCACGACGGGATATCCTTCGGAGTAAGCTAACAAACTTTCGCTTAGAAAAAGCTGAGATAATGGTTCAACTACACAAAGATTAAGGAGCTGATAACTACACTGATCAATCTTGGTGAAACAGTAACCAAGTAGGACTCGATCCGCTACCCACTCGACGTCTTTTCCAGAACTCCAGAGTGGACTTCAATAATAGACACCTACTATATATCTAAGGACTTGAAGGTAAATATCTTAGAAGAACTTTTTTTGACTTTAGAATTACATAAATCTAGATGTCCAAGTACAAGAAAAGAGTCAAGTCAGAACCTGGCACTAAGAGCCAATGAGAAGAACAAGCCATAGTCGAACTCAGATCTTGATGCAAACCAAGAAGCGTATATGGTAAGAAAATTTTAAAAAAAATTTAAATCTAATAAGTTTAAAGAAATGCAGATTAGGAAAAATCCAAGAAGCAAAAGAAAGGTTCGCTGCTACAATTGTCAGAAAGAAGGGTATATAAAGGATGACTACCTAGAGCTCAAGAAGGAGAAAGACAAAGGGTCAAGGCGAACCAAGGACAAGAATCTCAAGGTCACTTGGGATGAAAGTTCTTCATCCGAATTAGATATAGAAGCCTATGTTAGACTAGCACTGATGGTTAATCATGAAGAACCAAGCAACTCAGAAGCTAGCATCGATGAAGGATGAGCCATATCAGATGAATCTAGTGATGCAAGGGAGAATCAAGTTTCAGATTCGACATAATAAATGAGGTATGTGTCTTATCTCCTGATTAATTATATTTTGGAATAAAGTTCATGTCAAAGTTAATGTGTAAATTGAAAACAAAAATTGAAAAAAAAATTAGAAATAAAAATAATCTTAGTAAAATCATATTTATTAGAGGATTTTGATAAATTAAAAATTAAAAATTCTAAGTTAAAATAAAAATTAGGTCAATTGGAAAAGGATAATGCAGATTCACACAAACATAGAAATTTTCAGGGATTAAATTAGTATTATAGATTTTATAAGGGCTAAATAAGAAAAAGTAACAAGAAAATATATACCAAGGAAATTTTTGATTAATCCAGTATGTGTGAACCTATATTGGGTTCCAAAATCATACTTAGGTTAAATTTTCATGTGTTAATTTTAATTTACCTTAATATTTTATTTGAATATTTAAATTTGTCAAAATTTTTAAATAAATTGTTTCATATCCTTTATGTTTGAGATTAATTAGATCTTAATTTTTTTTCGTGAAATTTTTTTCACTACTCATCAATAGGAAATATTTTGAAAATTTTTGACCGTTAATCAATTTTCTATGATTTTTTTTTACCAAAATATCAATTTTAATATTAAATTTTTTTAAAATATATTATTCAAAAATTTAATTTTTCTACAATATACTTTCTATTTTACATACTTAGAAAAAGTTATACATTTTTTTAAGCTCGAAATCTATTTTTAACATCTTTTTTAGAAAATTATATCTCTCTGAATAAAATAAATTATTACTGCTTATATTAATTTTGGTTATTTATGAAAATTTTATCACTATTTTTTTATAAGTATTTTTAACCATGAAAATTTTTTTAGAAATTTTCAACAATTAAAAATAATTTTAAAATTATTTCTTCTAAAATTAATTTTTTAAATTGTAAAAATTTAGATTTTTGAAAAATAATTCTCAAAATTTTTCTGTGTTAGTAATTGTATTTGCAACCCTTAGAACTTATCTCAAAGTTTATTATTTAATATTTTTATCTTTATTTTTAACGTGATCAAAGGGAGAAATAAATGATAGATTAAGTCTAGGGGAGGATTTATTTACATTGCATCCAAATTTATTTATTGCATTTAATTTATGCATAGCTATTTTCTTTACTATCTTGGTTTAAACCCTAACTTAACTTGAGTGATCACATTAAAAAGGGAGAGATTGTAAGTACCTCGTGTTTATTTTGATGTGATTAACCAAGTTAAGTGAGACTCTGCGGTTTTGATATCTTACGCCTAAGTGTGTAGGAACTTAGGAATGTAAGAAGTCGAGTGGAAGATGCGACGAATGAGAAGGATGACACGGGAATTGAGTGGACTGTCTTGGTGCATCCAATGGATGAGAAGCTGCAGAAGGGTACACCGGTGAGAGAGAAGGACACGCGCAACGCTTTCGAGGGACGAGAAATCGGAGTGGAAGACTGCTCGAGGAGAAGGTCGGAGTTGGGTTCGGGTGAGCTTTACTTTGGAAGGCCAAAGGATCACCCCAAGCGATCGGAGAAGGAGCCAGCGACCAGAGAAGGCACCTGACTTTGGGCGTCCAGACTAGCTGGTCCGGGTGCTCGGACCACCAAAGCGCCTCACAGGCGCCCTCGAAGGAACGTCGTAGTGGATCACTCTTCGAGTCCACGTCAGCACCAGTCTAGGCGCCCAGACATGGTCCAAGCGCTCGGACATGAAAAAAGTCTATCTTTGCACCGTTATGTAGCCATTGCGAGCAGATAAGTTTGCCACGCTAGGGGCGCCCGGAGCTGCCACGTCAGCAACCGACTAGTTTTGACTAGTGGGCTATAAATAGAGCTTTGGTCTTCTTCATTATGACAACACTTACTGTAATCGAGTTTTCATTTTGTTCTTTGTTTATCTGAGTTGTCAACGTCCTGTACGAGACTTCTTCGCCTCCAACTTGTGTTGAAGAAGGAGTTGACATGTATAGCTTTATTTGCCAGGGATTAGCAGCCTCCCCGGTTGCAAACCAAATAACCTTGATAGTCTCATACTTTGTTTTAATGATTTCTTTTCTTTATTCAAAGTGTTTGTCTAATTTAAAAGATGAAAGCTTTGAGAAAGGTACATTTTTTTCAGGTAATTCACCCCCTCTTGTCGGCTACACCGGGACCAACACAAGATCTCAGAGTGGGTCCAGGTGCCCAGAGTTAATCAAGGTACCTGGAGTGTTAGGACCGAAAAGTAGCTAGAGGGGGGGGGGGGTGAATAGCTCTTCGCGTGCTCGTCGTCGGCGTTGCTCGTTTCTTCAGAGATATACAGCGGAAATACAAGAAACAAAAGCATACCGCTAACAAATGGATTTTACTTGGTATCCACCTCACAAGAGGTGACTAGTCCAAGGATCCACGCACGCACGCACCCTCTGTTAGGATCTCTTCGTACGGCTAGAGAGGGGGGGGGTGTGAATAGCCGACCCCAATTGCTCGCGTTTCTTTCTATGATTAGGTTAGTGCAGCGGAAATACAACGTAGAAAGAAAACAGGAGAAAAGAGACAAACCATATAACGAGGTTCGGAGATGAACTCCTACTCCTCGGCGTGTCCGTGAGGTGGACGAAGCCTACCAATCCGTCGGTGGATGAGTCCCCGGAAACCCGGCTAATAGATACTCCTTGTGGGTGGAGAAACCTCGCCACAATAACTCGCAACAGCAAGATAGAATACAAGGAATACAAGAAGTAAATACAATGAATGTAACAATACAAGCTTGCCTTCTTGTCGTCGACTGAAGTCCTGGAAGCAACAACTTCACGGACGAATGCCAACAAGCAGCTCAGCCGAAAGAAGCTCACGCGGGGCTTCGGGAGTGAGCTCAACAAAGCTCAGTCGAAGCTGAAACTTCAGCAGCAGAACAGAAGTTCTAAAGAGGAAAAAGTAACTAGGAGATTCTCCTTTTCCGGAAGGGGAAATCAGAAGTTCTAATTTCAGTGGCTGGATCGGTCCGGGGACCGATCCAGGGAAGATCTGATCGGTCTGCGGACCGATCCAGAGTATTGTGGATCGGTCTGCAGACCGATCCAGAGTATTGTGGATCGGTCTGCAGACCGATCCAGTGAGTTCCAGTAGCACGAGTGCGATCTGGGCTTCTCTTCTCTGCTCGTGTTGATCTTCGCCGATCGGTCTCCGGACCGATCAGATAACCATCAGTAGCATACTGATCGGTCACTGATCGGTCACCAGACCGATCAGATGAGCCATGTATCATTGGATCGGTCTGCAGCCCGATCCAAACTTCTCAGCCCTAAACCTAAGGCTTCCACACCAACATCCAGTCAACCTTGACTTGTTGGTACATCATGCCTAGCATCCGGTCACTCCCTTGACCTGCTAGCACTCCCCGCTAAGTGTCCGGTCAATCCCTTTGACCCACTTAGACTTTTCCACACCAGATGTCCGATCATCCCTAATCCATCTGGATTTTCCTCTTCGTGCCAAGTATCCGATCACTCCCTTGACCTACTTGGACTTTCCAGTGCCAAGTCTCCATACTTGGAATTTTCCAGTGCCAAGTCTCCATACTTGGACTTTTCCCGTGCCAAGTCTCCATACTTGGACTTTTCGCGTGCCAAGCTCCCTGCTTGGACTTTTCCAGTGCCAAGTCTCCATACTTGGACTTTTCCAGTGCCAAGCTCCCTGCTTGGACTTTTCCGTTGCCAAGTCTCCATACTTGGACTTTTTCCCGAATCAGGTCAACCAGGTCAACCTTGACCTACGGTTGCACCAATAATCTCCCAAACATCTATTCTTGTCCCATATCAAGAATACAACTCTTCCACGAGTGTCAAACATCAAAATACAACTCAACTAGGTCAACCTTAACCTAAGGTTGTGCCAACAATCTTCCTAAGTCAAACATCAAAATACAACTCGAGTCAGGTCAACTCGAGTCAGGTCAACCAGGTCAACCTTGACCTAAGGTTGCACCAACAATCTCCCCCTTTTTGATGTTTGACAAAACCCATAATCAAGTTAGGTTAACCCGATAACCTAACTTAGGTTTTCCAACCATCTTCCAATGTCCAATGTTCTTTCCTTGAACATTCTCTGAACATTCTCCCCTTAGGTTAACCCGATAACCTAACTTGGGTTCTCCAATAATTCTCCCCCTTTTTGACACACATCAAAAAGAATTTCAATGTTCTTTTCTTGAACATTCCTTGACATTCTTTCCCTAGCTTAGGTTAACCCGATAACCTAACTTGGGTTCTCCAATAATTCTCCAATGAACACTCTCCCCTTTTTGACACACATCAAAAAGGAAAAAAAAAAAGGGTATCAAGGTCAAGAGTTTCTTCCTAATGAAAGTCCCATACATTTCATTGAAACTCTTAATTTCCCCCTTGATACTAAACTCAACAATCAGCTTAGTGATAATCCCATATCACTAATCCTCAAAAGTCTTAAGGAGTAAAAACTCCCCCTAACAGTCAACTCCCCCTTGACAATTAGGTAAAACTCCCCCTAAAGGTTAACTTCCCCTTGACCATTGCACCAACAATGTCTTTGTGAGTTCCAAACCTTTAGAAATCTACAAAACCCAACTTCCAGCTGAAATTTCAGACCAACAGCTGAAAATCGAGCGAAGCGCTCGATCGGTCCCAGACCGATCGAAACCCATGGATCGGTCCCCGGACCGATCGGGGCCTTCACCGATCGCACCAAGCTCTCGGTTCTTCTTGGATCGGTCTGCAGGACCGATCCATGCTTGGATCGGTCCACGCACCGATCAGGACTTCTGGATCGGTCCCCGGACCGATCCAGACTCTGATAGCAGTTTCGAAATTTCCTTCCGAAATTCAGAAACTCCTAGAAAATTCAGAAAATTCGAAAAATTGTGAAATTTTGAGGATACATTCCTCATAACATATACTATCATGGAAAAATAGTTTTCTATGAAAATAACTTCCATTTTTCAATCTTGATACAAAGTTCAAAAACTTTGAAATAGTTCAAGTTTAACTCAACTTTGTATCACAATGTTCAATGATGAATGCTATCACTAGGAAAGCTTCATCAAGGTTTTTCAAATCAATTTTAAAATGCTTTTAAAACCATTTGAATTTAGGACCATAATCTTAGGGCTAAATGTACATGACTTGTACACAAGCTTTCCCTATGATCCTTAATTTCTTGAATTAGGGTCATCTAGGTACAAGGACAATGCACCTTGATCCTAACTCATGATCCTAATATCTCACACACATCTAAGGTGTATCAAACCACATTCAAGTCAATTTGATGTGAGATATGGGTTAAGATCAACTTAGGCTAAGTTCTCATGCATTTTCTAAACACCAATTTGATCTCGATATCAAATTATATGTTTGTCCTCAAATCAATTTCATTGATTATAATGCAAGAGATGATGACATGACATATAATGATATCATAAGTAAAAACATGTGCCAATGTCATGATGTCATGGCATAAAGTTTGAAAACTTAAATAAAGCATGACATATAAACTAGCCTAAGCATTATCATGACATTTCAAATGATAATAAAATAAATATGATGTCATGGCATGGAATATGGCAACCAATCATGGCAAGTTAGCACAAATAAAATACCTAAATTCCCTATCTAAGTATCCTTAGCCTTAGCTAACTTAAAATCTAACCCTAGATTGTCCATATATTCCTAAGAGAAAACCAAAATCCCAATTATGGTATTTCTCTTAAATTGTGCCAAATAATATTAAAATCGATATTTTTCAAATATGGCACAATTTACTCTTCAAGGAATAAATAATAATTCTTTTTCATTTTCAAAGGTTATCAAAACCTTAAAAATGCTCCTTGAGTGTCAATTTCCTCAAAGTTGGGTTAACTACCCTTCTAATTGGAGTTGACACTCTCTAACCCATCTATGGGATAGAGAAGATGCTCCTAGGAACCCAATATCTATGTGAGCTCATTGGGTTCACTAAATATTCACTAGGGATGACTTCCCTAGCAACCTCCTAATGACCCTCCTAGGCTTTGAAGCCTTGGTCATTTGGGACTCATCAAGATCAACTCTAGGGGTGACTCCCCTTGTGACCTTGGTGGTCTTCCTAGCCCTAGGTTTTGTTCCATAATCGAATGGAACATCATGATAGGTGGGCTTGACCACTTGGGACTTAGGTTTGTGACCCATACCTTTCTTGTCCTTGGACATTGGTTTTTGACCCTTAAACCCTAGGGATGACTTCTCCATGTTCTTAAGAGTCTTTTCCAAAGTATCAAGTCTTGACTTCAAGACTTGATTCTCCTTCTCTAATACCTCAATTTTTGATTTATCACTCTTCCTTGAGGTATTCTTAGGCATATGTCTAGTTGATTTAGGATTCCTACCTAGGTTATCCTTAGCCTTAGATGGGTTGATCCTAGGGTTAGCCTTTCTAGAATTATCCTTATCTAGACTCACATGTTTAGCTCCTAAGCACATGTATTGATTCCTAAGGTTATCATGCTTGTTATTATCGACAAGTGCAATAAAATTCCTAGCATGCATTTTATTAGAATTGCAAAAATAAACCTTAGAGGTTACCTTAGGGTTTGCCTTAGCTCCCCTTATCGATGTGCCCGGTCTCTTGCCCTTGTGAGGTTGCCTCCCCCTCGGACAATGGCTCCTATAGTGTCCCCTTTGCTTGCATTGGAAGCAAACGATGTGCTCCTTGCCCTTGCGTTTCGGGACTCCGGCTTCCTTGACCTTTGGCGCCGGTGGAGTCTTTCTTACCCTCTTCGGACACTTACTCTTGTAATGTCCATGTTCCCTACACTCAAAGCACATAATGTGTAATTTAATTGAACTTAAATTGCTTGAGTTACCTAGGGTTGAGGGTGGATGCGAGCTCTCTTCTTCATCCCTTTCGGAGGTAGAAGCTTCTTCTTCTTTCTCCGAACTTGAAGAAGAACTCTCCTCCTCTTCGTCCTTAGATGTTGAGTAACCCTCAACTTCTAATTCCTCTCCTCCATGATGTGAGCTACTTGATGACTCACTTGTCTCCTCTTCATGATTTGAAGTGGAGCTCTCCTCATGGTACTTGGCCAAGTTATCCCATAATTCCTTGGCATTGTTGTAACCTATCTTACACAAGATGTTAGTAGGCAATGAAAATTCAATTATTCTCGTTACCTCTTCGTTGATTTCGGATTTGTGAATTTGTTCTCTGGTCCACTCCTTCTTCTCAAGAGGTTTTCCTTCCTTATCCACCGGAGGCTTGAAACCTAATTGTACACAACTCCAATTTTCAATGTTAGTCATAAGGAAATATTTCATCCTTACCTTCCAATACGCGAAGTCGTCGCGATCGTAGAAGGGTGGAATTGTGATGTCTTCTCCGAGTTGATCCATCCTCTAGCTCGTGCTCTCCGGGTGTTAATCCGATGAAGAGCAAACCTCGCTCTGATACCACTTGTTAGGATCTCTTCGTACGGCTAGAGAGGGGGGGGTGTGAATAGCCGACCCCAATTGCTCGCGTTTCTTTCTATGATTAGGTTAGTGCAGCGGAAATACAACGTAGAAAGAAAACAGGAGAAAAGAGACAAACCATATAACGAGGTTCGGAGATGAACTCCTACTCCTCGGCGTGTCCGTGAGGTGGACGAAGCCTACCAATCCGTCGGTGGATGAGTCCCCGGAAACCCGGCTAATAGATACTCCTTGTGGGTGGAGAAACCTCACCACAATAACTCGCAACAGCAAGATAGAATACAAGGAATACAAGAAGTAAATACAATGAATGTAACAATACAAGCTTGCTTTCTTGTCGTCGACTGAAGTCCTGGAAGCAACAACTTCACGGACGAATGCCAACAAGCAGCTCAGCCGAAAGAAGCTCACGCGGGGCTTCGGGAGTGAGCTCAACAAAGCTCGGTCGAAGCTGAAACATGAGCAGAAGTTCTAAAGAGGAAAAAGAAAGAGTAACTCGCACGGAAGATGCCCTCGTCTCCTTATACTGCGAAGAAGAAACAGCGAAGAAACTGGCCGTTGCGTCACAACGGCTAGAACCTGATCGGTTTGTGGACCGATCGATCATCTGATCGGTCTGACCGATCAGATATTCCGTCCCCGATCGGTCCATGGACCGATCAGAAGCTCCTGATCGGTCCACGACCGATCGAACTTCCCGATCGGTCCGTAGACCGATCAGGCTTCTCTTCTGCCGTTTCTTTGCGCCTCCTGATCGGTCTCCGGACCGATCGGAACCTCACGATGCCACTTGATCGGCCCGATCGGTCACCAGACCGATCAGATGAGCCATGTATCATTGGATCGGTCTGCAGCCCGATCCAAACTTCTCAGCCCTAAACCTAAGGCTTCCACACCAACATCCAGTCAACCTTGACTTGTTGGTACATCATGCCTAGCATCCGGTCACTCCCTTGACCTGCTAGCACTCCCCGCTAAGTGTCCGATCAATCCCTTTGACCCACTTAGACTTTTCTACACCAGATGTCCGATCATCCCTGATCCATCTGGATTTTCCTCTTCGTGCCAAGTATTCGATCACTCCCTTGACCTACTTGGACTTTCCAGTACCAAGTCTCCATACTTGGACTTTTCCAGTGCCAAGTCTCCATACTTGGACTTTTCCCGTGCCAAGTCTCCATACTTGGACTTTTCGCGTGCCAAGCTCCCTGCTTGGACTTTTCCAGTGCCAAGTCTCCATACTTGGACTTTTCCAGTGCCAAGCTCCCTGCTTGGACTTTTCCGTTGCCAAGTCTCCATACTTGGACTTTTTCCCGAATCAGGTCAACCAGGTCAACCTTGACCTACGGTTGCACCAATAATCTCCCAAACATCTATTCTTGTCCCATATCAAGAATACAACTCTTCCACGAGTGTCAAACATCAAAATACAACTCAACTAGGTCAACCTTAACCTAAGGTTGTACCAACAATCTTCCTAAGTCAAACATCAAAATACAACTCGAGTCAGGTCAACTCGAGTCAGGTCAACCAGGTCAACCTTGACCTAAGGTTGCACCAACACCCTCCACTATAAATAACCCTCCTTTATGATAACTACCAAAGGCGAAGAAGCCCTACAATCTCTCTATACAAGAAGAAAGCAAAGGGAAAACAGATACAAGAAATATCTTACACGATAAGCAACGAAAACCCTAACCCTATCTTTTCTTCTTGTTGTGTTCTCGCCTCTTGACTTGGATGTCTCTCCAAGATCCTTCAAGAACTGGCGATCTGAACCTCAAAGAGTTGTTGTGGTGATGCTATAAGAATCGGAGATGAATCGGTGAAGTTCTTCTGAAGGAATTGCTCGCCTGCAACTAAATACGATGCCAACGGTCAGATCCCGATCGATTGGATTGCTCCCAATCGATCGGGGAGGCTTTGGATCGATTCATGGATCGATCCAGAGCGCCTCTGTGCTCTCTGGAATAGCCTGGATCGATCGACTGATCGATCCAAGGCTTATCACGCACAAACAGCAGCTCCCAATCGATCCACTAATCGATTGGGACCTCTGGATCGATCCACCGATCGATCCAAAGGGGTTCTGTTCACGGGGACTCACCCGATCGATCGGCCGATCGATTGGGCATGATCCAATCGATCGGCTGATCGATCCAGATCTTGGTTTTCACCCAAAACCAAGTCCAAAGCCCCCTAAACCAACATCTGGTCAACCATGACTTGTTGGTACATAAAACCTAGCATTTGGTCACCCTTGATCTGCTAGGACTCCATCATCAAGTGTCCGGTCAATCCCTTTGACCCACTTGGACTTTTCTCCTTCTGCCAAGTATCCGGTCAATTCCTTTGACCTACTTGGACTTTTCAACACCAGATGTCTGATCAACCTTGACCCATCTGGATTTCCCTTGCCTAGCTTCACTCACTAGGACTTTCCAACTGCTTGGCTTCACTCACCAGAACTTTCACCTAGCTTCACTCACTAGATTTTTCACCTGGCTTCACTCACCAGGATTTCCTTCTGACTGGCTTCACTCACCAGGACTTTCCTTCACATCTCAAGTGGTCAACCTTGACCAAACGGGAATTGTATCAACAATCTACCCAAATGAACACCTGCACCTGCATTGTCCATATCATCGAAGTCTTGTATTGTCAAACGTCGAAACTCAAACCAAGACTCAAGCTTGGTCAACCAGGTCAACCTTAACCTGAGGGATATTGCACTAACAATCTCTCCCTTTTTGATGTTTGACAATACCACATTTAAGTTAGGCTAATCCCATAGCCTCAACCTTCTTCATGCCACTAGGTAATGAAAGCATAAGATAAACCCTTCATTCTCCTCCTACGAGGGCAAGCTCCCTCTAGGTAATGAAGTCCTAACTTAAACCCTTCATTCTCCCCCTATTAACACACATCAACAAATGCCCCATCTTTGAAAAACTCTCCCCCTGAAGAGTCGCTCATCGTTGTTCACAACTTCACTCGTTGTGATCAACATGATAATGAAAGTCTCATACCTTTCATTATCCTTAACCCTACATTCTCCCATTAATGTAGTCAAATGCCCATCCTTGAGCATTTTTAACTTAAACCACTTGAACAATGAGAATATCCACTCCCCATTAAAGTTCAAACGCTCAACCTTGAGCATGTTCTGAAAAGAAGGTTAACCACCTTCCAAGGTCCATGAAAAAAATAGTTTTCATGTCTTTAAAGAGTCCCTCCCGCTAAAGACATGGTGGTAACTTCTGTCATTGCACCAACAATGACTTGGAATCCCTAAACCTTTAGGAAACCCAAATGTAGAAGTTTTGAGGTTCATAAATTCAATAATAAAATCAAACCTCAACCTAAACTTCAATTTAGTCTTCCTCAACCAATCCATCCTTGTCTTCAACATAAAAACACCCTTTTTATGTATACAAATATATTTTGAGGGGTTAGGAATGGTTTCCTAGACTAAACTCGGTTTGGAATGCTGAAACCGGGCTTTCCCAGCCAAAATCAGCATCTTCAATCGATTGGAGTTGGGTCCCAATCGATTGAACTGTCTTGAATCGATCCACTGATCGATTCAGCCAATCTGGATCGATCCACTGATCGATTCAGCCAGTCTGGATCGATCCACTGATCGATCCAGCGAGCTTATGTTCACGAGATTTGCCTTCTCAATCGATCGCCCGATCGATTGAGGCACTCCAATCGATCGGGTGATCGATTGGAGTTCTGATAGTTGCTGAAATTTCATTTCAGTCAACTTCAGAAACCCCTAGAAAATTCTACAAAAATCTAAAAATTGTGAAAATTTTTGTAGACATTATTTAGGGCATACTTTGTCATGGAAAAATAGTTTTCTAAGAAAATAATTCATATTTTCAAAGATTGACACAAATTTAAAAATTTGCCAAAACTTTAGTGTTTTCTTCAAGTTCGTGTCTAACTATTCAATGGCGATTACTATCAAAAGATAGTCTTCACCAAGGTTTTCCAAAGTTATTTTAAAAATATTTTCAAAACCAATATCCCACCATGTTCCTTGGGCTTAATGCACATGACTTGTACATTAGCTTTCCCAACGATGGGAAAACACATAACTATGTGTTTTAATAAACTTAAAGCTCAAAAGAATGCACTAATTCCACATCTTGAGTTTTGTTCATCATCTTTACATCTCACTTGTATCTAATGTGCACTAAAACACATACAAGTCATCTTATAGGTCTTTGTAAGATGTAAATTTTGGTTTTGTCCTAATGTAGGGATCGTGCATATCTATCTAGGCATTTTGAGTGGTAAACATCCACCAAGGATGTTAATTGTTAATTCCACTTGTTTATAAATGTCTTTTGTCCTTAATTTTAAGGAAATAAACATAGTGCATGATAATGTTATGACATACATCAAAATGAAATAGCTTTCAAAAGAAAGATTCCTATAACTACATGATGTATGAATGCATGACATGGTATTTTTATATTTTCATAGTAAGTCATGAATGCAAGATACAAATAAATAAGTATGATGTCATGACATATCATGGGCAAACAATCATAGCAAGATTTAGCATAAATAAAATACCTAGGTTACATATCCAAGTGTTCTTAAACCTTAGCTAAATTAAAAATTAAACATAGATTGCCCAAAGTGCTCCAAGAAAATGCCAAAACTTAAATTGGCATTTCTAGTTCTCTTGATTAATTTATGCCAATTGAAGTTAAGTTTATTCCTCAAATATTGACATATTTCATTTTCCCACAAGAGTAAGACTAAGAAAATACCAAAATCCCAACTTGGTATTTCTTATATTTTCCCAAATTGTGTCATTTTAATATAAAATCAATACTTCTCAAATTTGGCACATTTTACTCTTTCAAAGAGTAAATCATAAATCCATTTCATTTTCAAAGGTTAATAATAACCTTGAAAATGCTCCTTGAGTGTCAATTTCTTCAAAGTTGGGTTAACCACCATTCTTCTTAGAGTTGACACTCTCTAACCCATCTATGGGTAGAGAAAATGCTCCTAGGAACCCAAAACCTATTGGTGCTCCTTGGACGCTCTAGGTATTCACTAGGGATGACTTCCCTAGATACCTTCCTAGTGACCTTGTTTGACTTCTTAGAAGCCTTGGTCACCTTTTCTAGGTCAGCCCTAGGGATTGCTTCCCTTGTGACCTTGTTTGTGACTTTTTTAGACTTCTTAGAAGTCTTAGTCACGTTTGTCGTTGCAAAGATACTTTTAGGGATGACCTCCCTAGTATTCTTTACTTGACTACTAGACCTAGGGTTTGTTCCATAACTATATGGAACTCTATGATAAGTAGGTACATCCTTTTTGGTTTTAGGTTTGTATCCCAAACCTCTATGACCCTTGGATGGCCCTTGTTGTCCTAAACCTAGATTTTGACTCTTGGACCCTTGTGTCATATTTGTTATTTTTCGAAGAGTCCTCTCTAATTTGTCAAGTCTTGACCTCAAGACTTGATTTTCCTTCCATAATTCTTCACCCTTAGGTATTTTACTAAAACCTTGATTTTTCTTCTTCTTAGGCAAATACCTAGAATCCTTAGGGTTCTTGCCTAAATTCCTATCTACCTTTCTAGGCCTAGGTTGAGATGTTTTAGCATGATAAGCTACATGATTTTCCTTAATCTTATCATGCCTTCTATTTTCATGGTAAATAGCATTAAAATGATATAGATTAGAACTAGCTTGCTCTTTACCATAATTTAAAGGAGTAGGCTCAATAAAGGTTACCTTTCTTTTTACCTTGGAGGCTCCCTCTTGAATTGAGCTTCCTCCAAGAGCCTTGACCACCTTCTTCTTCCCCTTAGGGCATTGACTTCGGTAATGCCCCTTTTGATTGCACAAGAAGCACACAATGTGCTCCTTGCTCTTCTTTGTTCCGGGGATGGTTTCCTTGGGCTTCTCTTTGCTCTTTTGTGCCACTTGGCCCTTCTTCTTGGCCAATTTAGGACATTTACTTTTGTAATGCCCTTTTTCCCTACATTCAAAGCATATAATATGATTTTTATTATTAATTGAAATTGTTATACCTTTGCTTGTAGGGGTGACATCTTCTCCTTTTGATCCGGAGGTAGAAGCTTCCTCTTGATCCGAAGATGATACTCCTCCATTTGATTTTGCTTGACTTGTGGAGGTGGAAGCTTCATCATCCTCTTCTTCTTTTGACCCGGATGTAGAAGCTTCTCCTTCTACTTGATCCGATGTCACCAAAAGTTGCTCCCCCTCAATCCTAGAGGTGGAGATTTCTTCATCTTCATCTTGTACATGGAACAAGGAGTATGTTCCCTCCTTGCCCTCTTCATTGCATCCCTTTGAAGATGAAGCTTCTTCCTGGACTTCTTCTTCGGAAGTTGAGCATCTCTCAACTTCAGAGTCCTCCTCTTGGTCTTGATCCAATGAGTCACCCTCTTTGGATTCCTCTTGATTCGGTACAGTGGAGGGGATCTCATGGATTGATGCCAATTTGCTCCAAAGCTCCTTGGCATCCTTGAACTCTCCAATTTTTCCAAGAATGTGGCTAGGCAATAGTTTGACCAAAAGCTTGGTCACTTTATCATTGGCCTCACATCTTTGGATTTGCTCTTGGATCCAATTGCTTTTCTTGAGGACTTTGCCCTTTGAATTTCTTGGAGCCTCGAAGCCTTCCATTAGAGCAAACCATTGCTCTATCTCCACCATTAAGAAGTTTTCGATCCTTGATTTCCAAAGATCGAAGCTAGTAGATGTGTACAGTGGAGGCACCCTTGTGTCAAATCCAAGTCCATCTTGGAATTGCATCTTGAAGTTGAGCTTCTTGAATTCTTTGACTTTGATAAATTTGCTCCAACTTGTTCACCCTCTAGCTTTGCTTGTTTTGTTTGCCCCTTCTGGCGATGATTCCGGTGAAGAGCGGCCTCGCTCTGATACCACTTGTTAGGACCGAAAAGTAGCTAGAGGGGGTGGGGTGAATAGCTCTTCGCGTGCTCGTCATCGGCGTTGCTCATTTCTTCAGAGATATGCAGCGGAAATACAAGAAACAAAAGCATACAACGCTAACAAATGGATTTTACTTGGTATCCACCTCACAAGAGGTGACTAATCCAAGGATCCACACACGCACGCACCCTCCACTATGAATAACCCTCCTTTATGGTAACTACCAAAGACGGAGAAGCCCTACAATCTCTCTATATAAGAAGAAAGCAAAGGGAAAACAGATACAAGAAATATCTTACACGATAAGCAACGAAAACCCTAACCCTAGCTTTTCTTCTTGTTGTGTTCTCGCCTCTTGACTTGGATGTCTCTCCAAGATCCTTCAAGAACTGACGATCTGAACATCAAAGAGTTGTTGTGGTGATGCTGTAAGAATAGGAGATGAATCGGTGAAGTTCTTCTGAAGGAATCGCTCGCCTGCAGCTAAATACGACGTCAACGGTCGGATCCCGATCGATTGGATTGCTCCCAATCGATCGGGGAGGCTTTGGATCGATTCATGGATCGATCCAGAGCGCCTCTGTGCTCTCTGGAATAGCCTGAATCGATCGGCTGATCGATCCAAGGCTTATCGCGCACAAACAGCAGCTCTCAATCGATCCACTGATCGATTGGGACCTCTGGATCGATCCACCGATCGATCCAAAGGGGTTATGTTCACGGGGACTCACCCGATCGATCGGCCGATCGATCTAGATCTTGGTTTTCACCCAAAACCAAGTCCAAAACCCCCTAAACCAACATCTGGTCAACCATGACTTGTTGGTACATAAAACCTAGTATCCGGTCACCCTTGATCTGCTAGGACTCCATCACCAAGTGTCCGGTCAATCCCTTTGACCTACTTGGACTTTTCTCCTTCTGCCAAGTATCCGGTCAATTCCTTTGACCTACTTGGACTTTTCAACACCAGATGTCTGATCAACCTTGACCCATCTGGATTTCCCTTGCCTAGCTTCACTCACTAGGACTTTCCAACTACCTGGCTTCACTCACCAGGACTTTCACCTAGCTTCACTCACTAGGTTTTTCACCTGGCTTCACTCACCAGGATTTGCTTCTGCCTAGCTTCACTCACCAGGACTTTCCTTCACATCTCAAGTGGTCAACCTTGACCAAACGGGAATTGTATCAACAATCTACCCAAATGAACACCTGCACCTGCATTGTCCATATCATCGAAGTCTTGTATTGTCAAACGTCGAAACTCAAACCAAAACTCAAGCTTGGTCAACCAGGTCAACCTTAACCTGAGGGATATTGCACCAACACGGAGTTGGTCCAGATGCCCGGAGTTGGTCTAGGTGCTCGGAGTTGGTCCAGGCACCTGGATATCCAAGTGCCCAGAGTGGGTCCGTCCAAGCGCCTAAATTGGGCCGAACCCAGTCCCGAGTGTAGATGAGGTGGCACGCTCCAATTGACCAGCACACGTCAGAGTCCAATTACCCTGATGGATCTAGGCGCCCGGAGATGAATAAAACTGACGTAGATAGAGCTTTGCTAAGATGCGCCCGGGGGTGGTCTAGGTGTCCGGAGTTGGATAAATCCCCGATGAAGCATGATAGGATAAACTTCGGTCTAGGCGCTCGAGACCGGTCTTGGTGCCTGGAAAAGGCTATAAAAGGGCTTTGACCATCAACTTCAATATACAATTCTCTATGACTGTTCTTGCGCGCTACTCCAAAAAACTCTCCATGACGTCCGAATGCTGATCCAAAAACCAACACTAAAACTACTACTTATTTAAAATTGTTGGTAAATTTTATATTTGCATTTACTTTGTAATTCATATTTCTTTTGTAATTCTTTAAGCTATTATTGAATTTCCCAACATAAACACTCAACGAATGTGGGTCTTGGAGTAGGAATTATAGAAGTTTCTGAACCAAGTAAAACTAACTTGTGTTAGTGATTTCTTTGTCCTTCTTTTAATTTTATTTTTGTTGTGTTTTCTCTAGTTTGTTTGAAAAACATGAACAAACAATGTCCTTGCGAGAACAGAGAAATGGTCCGAATCAATTGGTCAATCGATTGGGCTGAACTTAATCGATTAGACCAACTAATTAGGACCAGGAGTTTCACGAAGAGAAATTCATAAAAACAAGGTTGAATCAATTGACACGATTGATTTAGCCACTACTAATTGATTGGGTCAAATCGATTAGACAATGTTTTGTCGCGAGGAGGAAGAATCAATTGAGGCAATCGGTTAAACAATCTTAATTGATAAAGGCATTTTTACGAGAGAACAGAGGGTTGTGGAATTGATTGGATAATTGATTAAAGCCTTATGAATCGTTTTGGATGACTCACCAATCGACTAGGGTTCAGAAAAAGATGTGTTCTACATGTGTTCGAATGGTCGGATGACATGGTAATTGATTAGGGAAAAGCTGAATCTATTGGGAGACGTCAAAGAAGCCCAGAGAAGGATTTTCGTGGATATTTCGAAGCAACTCTCACATACATCTCTTACTCCAATTCTTTGGTGTTTGGAGAAGAAGAAGTGCTCCTATATTTTCCACCACCAAGAGGAAATCCAAAGCAAGAAAAGTGCAAGCAAAGCAAGATTCATGTTGTAAAGTCATTTTCGATTTCTTTGTAACCTAGTTTACGTTTCTTGTTTGTATTTCTTGTATTTGAGCTTGTACGATGTTTCTTCACCTCTAGAAAATTTCTGAAAAGGAGTGATTTCATTATGGATGAGATCGTGAGAGCCGGACTATTGGATTAGTCAGCTCAAGGAGGTAGATACCAAGTAAAATTCAAGTGTTAATATGGTCAGTCTTAGCTTCAAGATATCCACTATAAATCATCAACATAAAATGATCGAAGCTATTCATCCCTCTTTAGCTCTCAGAGTATCATGACATATATTATACATGCAACACGTGTACGCGATAGCTAGTATAGATTAAATATTACCAAAAAGCAACTCTCTCTGGAGGTGAGTTTCTTCATAGTGCATAACTTGTTCTTAATTATTAATTGAAAAGTAATTATGTGTAATGTGTTAGACAATACAATCTGTTACAGGAGATTTTACGGGGTATTAGCTGAATTTAAATTGCACTGAATTAAATTCAACTTACAGTAGAGATGACCTGAGCGGATAATCTCAGGCTGCCAGCAGGGGCTGGTTTCTGCTCCGAGCCGAAGAATTGCTGAGCAAGAAGATCGGCTGAGCCACTAGTCTGTGTTGCCGAGATGAAGTCGGATCGGTAGGTAGGTCGAGCAGTAGGTTAGGAGGATGACCGAGTTCGAGGCTTAGTTGGGGGGTTTGTTTCCCAGGATACAATGGTCTGACCGTGAACTCCACCAAGCACCGGTGGTCACGTTGCCTCGACTGGTCCAGCATTCGTGTGCGCAGGTCGCGCTCGCGCACGAGTCAACTTGGTTAAGTGCAAATCCGAGCCCTGAATTTGCACCCCCTGCGCACCCACGCGTGAGAGAGAGCCTCTCCCCATGCATTTATTCACATCCTCAATGTATGTGAATCAATATAAACCAACAAAGATGCCAAAAAACTCCCAATATGAGACTAAAGTTCTATGCACAATAAAATTTCTTCTCTTTCTCCTCTTCTCCATTCACACTTATTCAACATAATGTTTATGTGATATTATTTTGTCTTTAAAAAGGGAATTAATTAGATGCTCTAATGGTCGAAATGGGGGAAACAGTTGAATCCTATTTAACTTTAGTGTAATCAAGTAATATTGAAAACTTATGTCTGTCCCGAATAATGAAATAAAATTTTATTTATATCTTATAAACTCATTAACTATTTTTCATAGACATTTTGTTATTACTAAAGTTGTCATTATCATAAAAATTAATAAATTTGTCATCGCCGTAGAGGTACAAATAAAGAATAGGTAATAGTTGGATAATATAATGAAATAAAATTAGCTAGAGTTATAAGGAATGAGTTAGGGAATTTTTAAATTTTACCTTTCAAGACTTGAAGGAGGGTCATACAACTATCAAGTGCCCTTGAGCTTTGTGTTAAAATTTAAATTATGGAGACTCATATTTATCTAAATAGACTTGACCAAATTTATTTGATATGAAAATGAGTTGAACATGATGATCTAGAATTTATGGACGCATTTAACAACTTAACTTAGGACGTGTTGTGCAAGAGATTTAATCAGTTGACGAATCCCATCATGATTTAAACCTACAGTAGATTAAGTGAATATGCCTATCTTTTTAGTTAACTTTGATAGTAAAAAATGGAATCTATCAACTAGTAGTTTCATATGATTGACTTCAAAAAAAAAAAAAAAAAAAAAATGATATTTTCATCTCTGGGAGTGATCGGTTCGGTCCTACTGAAGTTTTCCACCGGCCACTAGGGAAAATTGGGAAGTGCACGCGGCGGTCAGCACAGAAGTCCAGCATCCTTTGATTACGCCTCCCATTTGGAGGAAAAATTCCTGCAAATACGTCGTAGCTGAGGTTCAAACCGCGAGTGCCTGGGAGATAACTTAGATGTCCTATCACGACACCATGACCCCGGGGACCATATTGACCTCAAAATAATATGTGAGCAGGTAAATCAAGAAATTGTAGTTGATCAGTGTGAGGAGAACTTTTTTTTCCTCTATTTTACCCAGATTCAAATAATAGCAACTTTGCTCGGTACAAACTAACTCAATTTTACTTGAAAATTTTAACTTGATGCATATTAAAGTACTTAATTGTGGTTCAATCATTTTATTAAATTTCTTAAAGTTACTTTCAGCAACTAATTATTTTTCAACTTGATGCATATTAAAGTACTTAATTGTGGTTCAATCATTTTATTAAATTTCTTAAAGTTACTTTGAGCAACTAACTATGTCCCGAAGTCTTACTATACTATGTAACGAGAAGAAAGGCACTCCAAAATGTTGGAATAAAATATGAAATATAATAATATTTCATCTTAAATATCCTCAATTTGAGGATCAAACATCTAATAAACTAAATATTTATATTCTCACAATTATTTTATTAATTTATATTTAATTTTATATTTAAATTACCGTGGGTCCACCCCTGCTGTCTGTTACAGCTGTTTTGTTTTTGTATTTTTTTTTTATATTTTTTATAAAAAAAAAATAGAAATGGCAAAACCAATCCTCCCCTTATCAATGGGGAGATATTTGAGATGGGGCTCCAAATAGCCCTGATGCCCTAAGGGCATTTATAATGGAGATGAAAGAGAGGAGAGGAGAGGATGGGGACGTTTAGTTTTTTATGTAAAAAAAAAAAAATTGAACAGCTGTAGATGTGGGGTGGGTACGTGGGTGGGACCTACGGAAAATTTAATTCTTTATTATTTTTTCAAATTCAACGAACGGTTATTTTTTAAAAATTTTAAAATTAATTTTATTTAAATATAAAATTAGATTTAAATTAATAAAATAATTAATATTCATAAATATTTATAGGTGAAATATTTAATTATAAAATTTAAAATAATTAGAAGTGAGATATTTGATTAAAGAGACCTAAATATTTAATTATAAAATATAAAGTATGACTATAGAGAGTCTAATTTAGAGTAAGCCATGTAATATTTTTGAATGATAAAGAAAATTCAAGAGTACCATCGACTGTTATTAGGTGCTTTCTTTTTAATATTATAAAGGGTAGTTCAGTGCATGAAGTTTTCATCATGCGAGATCGTAGGAAAAAATTTATTGTACACAGTTTTATCATGTTTTTTGTAAAAATTATTATATGATCTTTTAATTATATGACAATAATTTTATCATTGTGCTAAGACTCCCCTTATTTCTTTTTAACGTTACAATTGTAAATATTTTATTTGCAAGATACAACTATTTGGATATGTTGGCACGAAGAGAAATGAGTCATAATTTAGGGTGTTCCAATGCATTATACTAATGTGATTGTATGGAAGGAATTTGATAAACTATATCCGATTTTTTCTTCTAAATAAAAAAGTTCGATTAAGTTTATCTAGTGATGGGCTTAATCCGTGTGGGAGAATACTCTGTATGAAGAATATCCTGTAGGACCATTGAAACGTAATAAAAGGGGCGGGATGAATATTGCTAGTAAAAATTTAATTTTTAAAACCTTTTTGGGAGTTGCAGCGAAAATAAGAAAGATAAATAAAAGATTTTTTATTTTGTTCACAGTCTTCTAAATTGCTATTTCAACACCCATAATTCAATCATGATTACTTATGATTGGGTTCTCTCGGGACGATGATTAAGATATAAGGTATTATCATGACAATTGCTAAATACCTCCGTTCGAAAACCTTTTCGAGAATGCCTCCTGCAAATACAAAGGTGCGGTAATACTTCACCACTTCTTTTTTAGAATTGAATGCATAAAAGAAGTAATTACAAAATCTAAAATTTACCGACAACAAAGATGGATCAAAGTAAAACGTAGGTTGTCCGAGGGCACAACTAGCGGCATAGAGACGATGCTTTTGCACGAGACAAGGGCTTGAGAGCATTTGTATTGATGTTTTGAAGCCTATTGTATTGAGCCTTGTTTTATAAGGATTTATTGGTCGACTGATGCTTGATAATTGGATCCAAATATTATCCATTAGTCGACCAAACAACTGTACTAATTGGTCGAACCTGTCAGATCAACTTTTCATCTAGAGACCACAACTAACTTAACTCTTCCAGTCGTCTGAACTATTAGGCAATCTGTCAGAGATTTTGAGGAATTAATCGAATTGAAATTACATCAAATCAAATTCAATTTATATGTCGAGATGACCTGAACAAATAATCTCAAGTTGTTAGCAGGGATTGATTTCTGCCAAGTGCTGAGTGTAGATTGCAGAGCAATCGGGTGCATATCGGCCGAGCGGCTGAGGGCTGAACGATCGAGTGCAGAGCGGTTGAGTGTAGAGAGGCCAAGCGACTGTGTATAGAGCGATTGAGTGTAAAACGGTGGAGTGTAGAGTGGCATGAGTGAAGAGTGCCCAAGTGTAGAGAGGCTGAGCGGCCGAGCATCTAAGTGCAGAGCGGTTGAGGATTCCGAGCCTTACGATGGACGCAATTTTCTTGAAACAGATTTACTCCACCTCCGGTTATACTTTGAGATTTTTTCGGGTCGTCTGCTTTTTAAGATACAACGGTTAATTATGATATACACCAAATATTAGTGGTCATGGTGAACTAAACGGTACCCGACTGCTATCACAGGTACACCATCGAGCAAGAGATACATGACAGAGAAGAGCGAGGGGGAACGGTAGGTGGAGAACTTCGATTTTTCCTTTTTCTGTGTGTTCTCCTTTGCCTACGATCATAGCCTTCTTATATATGACCTCATACCAATAAGCAGCGTTTAATGATTGATTAATGATCATTACTCGTCGAGTTTTAAAGCACCAATGTTTCACTCGATTGTTTATAGATTTTGTGTTAATTTTTAATTTAATGCATCCGTTACACATTTAAATAAACAATAAATTGATTTATATGGTAAAATATTAGTTCATTTGCTTGAATTGATATTCTGAAACTTATGGTTGAACTTTCTTTTATAAGCATTTATTGGTCAATTGATACCCTTATTCAGTCTTCTAATCACCTCAATAATCGGATCCAAATATTATCCATTAGTTGACCAAACGCCTTTATTGGTCGATCGAACCTGCCACATCATCTTTTTGTCCCGAGGCCACAGCTAACTTGGCTCTTCGGGTCGTCTGAACAAGGTTTTTCGGTCGCCTAAACATTGTCGAGTCAGTATTTGACCTCTATGTCATCTTGACAAAGCTCATTCTTTCACCATGTTAGCCAAGATGACGTTTATCTTGACCAAGCACTTTGACACATTAGCAGCCCGAACTCTATCCTCTTTCACATCCTCATCTTAAGACTTATCCTCGTCGACATCTGATGTCACGTAAGCACGACAAACACTTCAATGAACATGGGAGAGTTACTGCGTTACATCAGCTTTTGGTAGATCAAACCTCACTATTTGATCGCCTCAGATCGTTCAATTGACTGGACTTACCTTTCAGTTGCCCGAACTTTATAGAATAGAGATACCATAGAAATATAGTAAAATGATATGAATATTCTAAGTGTGACAGTTAAATAGTTACTATCTAATCTCGACTTCAAAATCTGAATAGGACTCTTAGTCAAATTGATGACTAAGTTTGTCCTCTTAAAGAGGACACATCCTTACTGTCTTCAGAAGGATCTTCCCACTACAAGAGTTTACTTTTATTTACTCTTTGTCTCTTTGCTAAACATTTGGTTTACTTGAGCTATTTGGATTTTTTTCTACTTAACGTTTGATCATCGAACCGAGTAGTGTTTTCTTTGACTCGATGTTTGGTCCTCGCTAACTCATCGAGTCCTTCTTACCAAATGTTTGATCCTCTTGATCTTCCAAATCTTCTGTTACCTAATTTCAGTCCACCTGATTTATTAGGATTTTTATTGTCAAATGTCTAATCTACCTGATATACTAGGATTTTTCTATTAAGTCCTACGTATTGAACAAAGACATTAGATCACATAAGTTTAATTTTAAAGATTTAATTATTTGGTGCTCCCCATACTAATACTCTTCTCCTTTTGATGTACAACCTGATTTAAAGTTAAAAAAAATACATATTCAAATTTTCAAATATTTTAAAAACTCCTGAATTTTCAAATTTTAGTTTTGAAAATAACATATTAAAGATTTTCGGAATTTAAACTTTTCAAAATTTTCACACTTTAATTTAAAAAAGTCATATTCTATCCCTTTACATACATCAAAAAGAGAAAAATAGGTTTAAAAACATTAAGTTTTGAAAAATATTATTAGATTTTAAAATAAATTTTGAAAGCGCTTTTTCAAAATTGACAAATTATGATAATTTAAAATACTTAATTTTTCAAAATTAATTTCAAATAATATTCAACATAAGTCTTATGGAAATAATTTTCAAAATATTACAATATTTTCAAAGACTTTTTCAAAGTAATTTCAAAATAAGTCTTATAGAAATACCCTTTGAAAGATAATTTCAAAAGAACTTTAAAAAATATTTTCCAAAAATACTTAAACCATTTGTTCAAACATTTTCAAAGTTATTTCCTATTAATTTTCAAAGTATAGTCTTCAGGAAATTCCCTTTGAAAAAAAAATTAAAAAATAGTTTTCAAATTTTTTATGAATATCTTGCAAAATAAGTTTTAAAACTTTTCAAAGATATTAACCTTTGCAAAAATAAATAAAACTTCAAAAAGAAATACTCACTTAATTGCTCAAACGATATGCGACAAAATAAGCAATTATTACTTAAAGAAATGCAATAAAAATATGCATTTTAATAAGTAAACAATTATAAGCAATTAAATAAAAATTATAGTAAAAGATAATTATGTTTTCTCACAGTCATCCTCATGTTAAATAAAAGAGAGGTAAATTATGCATCAGCAATTAAATAAAAATGTACTTTAAAAAATTTAAATGTGATTATGCATGATAAGCTAAGTTTTTCTAGGAAGCATCCTAGCTAGGCTTAAATTTTTTAAACATGCACATTCCAATCATATTTTCAAGCATTTATGTTAACTAACCAATATATTGAAAATATAATATTAAAATAAATCAGCTAAAATATCATGTCTAACCTCTGTTTTTCGGGGTTCAAATAATATCAATTAATCGTCAAGTCTACTTAGAATTTAGTCAGTGTAATCATTAATGTATGATCTAGCGCACATGAGGGGAGGTAGAGGTAAATCATGTGGTTTTAAAAATAGAGTCCTTTCTAAGACTTAATAAAAAGTGTAGCGGAAAAACTAAATACGAAAATAGAACAATCACACAAACTCGGTCGGTTACTTAATTCGGAGTGTTCAACGACTCCTATTCCAAGACTCAGGTCCTACGGATCTATCAACGCGTAATCCACTAATGACCTTTTTCGAAACCGCCGGAAAAGGGAATCAAGTACAATAAAAATGAGGATAAATATAACAAGCTATACCTTTATGTAATAATTAAGTACAAAAACAAATTTTCGTTACCCAACACTTTTGAAGATAGTTGGATCGTACTTGGTGTTGGACGACTCTTAAGCAATAGTCAGGGGCAGCAGCATCATAGCAGAGCAGCAACACGAAGTTGGAGTGGTCGGAGCGTCGAACGATTGCACAAAAGCTTGTAGAAAAGATGTGTGTAAAGCTCTGGTCGAGACTCTCTTTTATTGAGCATTAGAGGCGCCTCTAACGCCACTAGAGGTGTTTTCAACCCTCAAAACTTTATCCCAAGAACTCTATTTCTTATCGTCGCCAAGGTCTTCTACGTTATTCGACTGAAGGCTCCTTCAAAGTCCTTCGAGGCACCTTCCGTTCACATGGAAGACACCTCCACGCCCTTTCACGCAGGGCTTTCGACCAAACCTCTGAGGCACCTCCACAAGCACAGGAGGTGTCTCGAGTACTGTTCACCAAGAACTTTTTGTCCCTTTTTGCTCCTGCAAAATATGTTAGGTTAACAGAAAAGTACTTAACCTGTAAAATAAGGTTAGCACAATAATAAAATAGCAGTATTAATTAGTTCTTGTCTTTCTAAGATCAGAAACTAGTCATGATCTCAATTTAGATTTCCAAAATAGATCTAAACTGGACCTGTGCCTAAAGTCCCTAATTAGGACTCATCCTCACTAGAACACTACCCTCCAGTGACTTACCTTACTTACCATGCAGAATTGCTTGACTCTACCTTGGTCCACCAGTTCTTCTCGCCAATTGCTAGGTCTGCAGACCCAATTGGACTTCAGCGAGCTATCAAGTCCCGCGGACCCAGCCGAACTTCCCGCCATATATCAGGTCATTTCTTGACTTATCTGGACTTCTATACCAACTATTAGGTCCTCCAAACCTAGTTGGATTTCAGCCTAGCGTCAGACTAGTCAAGTCCTTCACACTTTGTAGAAAGGTTAGATCACACAACATATCTAACTTTAATCCATTTGTTATTCATTAAAACTTAGGTTTGATCATTGGTGTCAAATACACCAAAAATTAATTTGTGTTTATATCCCTTGGTTCATATGGATATACTAATCTACATTTGGAACTTGCAGTCGATCCTAATCATCTCACGCTCATGTACATGGCTCAATACACAAACGATTAAACTTAGGAGTTTGTGAGATGCAAAGGCTTTCTCGATCTATAGGTGCATGAAATCTATGGTATAACCTAGACTACTTCCATTTTTTATATAAATAAATAAATAGAATAATACATATAATAATAAAAAGTAAGTCATATTCTACTAAATACATTCCTAATTGTCATCTAAGAGTGCTAAACTTAGCCTCAAGTAAGGGTTTTATGAAAATATCGGTTAGCTAGGTTTGACTTGGATTTAATATAGTCAAGTATGATGTCGCTACATGATTGATGCACAAAATCTACAAATGCATAATTGTCGTCAAGTAATAAAATATCGTCCATTGAGACTGTAATCAAGTACTAATCCAAATCATGAAGAAGGTTATCTAAACCAGTCAAGATCAAGACAATCTTGTGAGAAAGAAAACAAACTAAGAAAGTAAGAAGAGTTGATGGAGGAAGACCAATTTTCGAAAAATAATTCTAAGACTTTGGTTTCACCGTGATGATCGTTGACACCTAAATATAGTTTACTCTTTTATCTCAGTGTTGAAATACATGAAGGTGGTTTATCCTGAGATATTTGATATATTCTTTTGAAATGATACCAGTGTATCTACCCAAACGTGACTTCTACATTCAAAATAACTTTTTTAAAGAGACCGCTTTCTCAAGGCGACTCCCTGTCATGATACTCCATAGTTCTCTAGGTGTTATCTCCTACTTTATAATGTCAAATCAGGATATACCCATTAAGCTTTGTGATAGTTAATGATGCCTTCGAGAGGTTTGGATTACTTTCATGAATAAACCCTCAAGTCTCAATCTTTATAGGTTGAAGAATTATCTTCACCTCTATTTTAATACATGGAGATTTACAAAGTTGCTAGTTGTACTATGGACAAGTTCACTGCTTTGAGATCCTAGAGAGCAATCTTTATAGGTTCAAGAATTATGTTCACCTCTATTTTAATACATGGAGAATTTCAAAGTCACTACTAGTTGTACTATGGACAAGTTCATTGCTTTAAGATCCTAGTGTTAGTGTGTGCATTTATGTGTCAAGACACTTTTATGAATTTGTGGATAATTATTTCATAAAGGTAAATATTTATTATTAATTATTTACTTTTCTGTATGTATATGATTAATGATAAAATCTCACAGATTAATGGGTATATTAATATGAAAACAGTCTATGATCGGATAGATATCTAGAGGGGACATGGATATTTAGAACAACGCTGAGTATGACTAAATTGAGATAGACTAAGGGATGGATATCCAAGTTGTACTTGGGGGTACCTTGAGTTTAGAGGTACACTGAACACGACCTGCTTAAGAGGAGACCAAATATTAAGTTTCATTGGTCATTCCTCTCATGAACGAGTGTAACTGATTTTTTTGACTTGAGACCTTCATTTATTTTATGTGTGAAGTTATGTACTTTGATGTCGTTAAAAGCGATCTTTAATCGGATTGTGATTAATACAGTAGTTAGGTGTATGACAAAGCGTAGAGAGAATAGTGTTGAGTCAATAGAGGATTCATTGCTCTCTTGGATTAGGAGTTAACATCTTGACCGCTTGATAGAGATATTAGTGACTCAAAATTCATGGTCATGGCACTACTAGAATTAAGGTCTTTAAGGACACACACAAATGCCCTTATAGTATATTTTTAGTGACACTAAAGCTATGGTGACATCACCAACAAATGTATTGAAATGCGGTGTTAGCATAGACCCTCTAGGATTCCTGACATTTGCATAATGTCATTATAAAATATTTATGCTAACTTCAAAAGTGTCTTAAATATAGGAATATAATGACAATCGAAAATGTCACGAAAACATATTTCATGGACATTTATGCATGTATTTTTATTATGTAAATAAGGACAAATATAAATGTCACCTAAACTAATTTGTATTGACAATTATAAATGTTTTAAATTTTTATATAAGGATAATAAATTATGTTAGTAATGATAATTTATAAGGGTATTTTAAACTGTCATCTTATATAATCTATAATGACATTATGAAATGTTAATTATAATATTTTATAAAAACATTAAATAGAAACATTTAGAATACACCACAATAAATTAATAATATTTATTCAGTACACAACATTCATCACATAATAGAAAAAGTTACACATCATCATAATTTAACCATCATCACAATAAGAATAGAAACGTTTTATATCCAAAATATTCAATTCATTCATCATATCATCAAAATTCATCCCATCATCACAAAATTACAAATGCATTACTAATGTAAAAGTATTGAATCCAATGCTAACTAAATACTAACAAATCATTGAGTTTTAAAACTAACAAAGTCTTATAAAATAAAAAACCAACTAATTTACTATCAACCATCTTCAACCATCATATGCAAAATTCAAGTACTTGTCACCTACAAATACAATCAATAAATTTGTATAAGTAAATTAAACAATGAAAATATAAACCTAATAAACATAATTTAAAAGATTGAAAATCATACCGAATGAGAAACATATAAAGTATTATTCTATATGCACTAATAGAAATCTTCGCATATTGCCAACTGCAAATACATTTCATATTTATTTAAAAATTTAATAACATGATAAATATAAAAAATTAATAATATTTCACTAAAATGTTTAAATCATACCAAATGACAAGGCCAAGCTATTAGCTCTCAAAGTGTATCCTCAAACCTTTGTAAAAGATCATAAGGTCCTAGGATAACTAGTACTTGTACTTCACACCAATTTGGTCCTAGTTTTTGTCTTCCTACTATATTATTTGGATCCATGTTGAGTAGCACTCCTTTTGCCACAATTTTTGTTGAATCAAATAAACTTTTGATCAAGATAGAACTTCCAATCTACATGAAAGTGAAAAATATAGCAAAATTTTTTCAAGATGTGTGGAATATATAATAAAATATAAATTAAAAAAAAACTTACCCGTAAGGTTGGATGAGATGGAATAGAACCTTGTGGATTACTACTCGATGGAGTGTCTTGACTATTATTATAATTTGAAAGAGGATGTGTGCTTGATTGTTCAGAAATCTTTGTTTCTAACATTGTAATATGTTGGCCTTGCTTTTTGATTTGTTCATTCATCTGTTCTAACTTTGCATTGTATTCCATAACTAGTCGATTGCATGTGCCACGACTAGGAATTACTCCCCATAAATCAGATGAGCTAATACCATCACCAAGCATACGTACTCGACCAGATCTATCTAATCCCATAATTTGAACAAATATATCATTCAGACTCACTTGATCATTGCAAATATATCATTGTTTGACTCTGTCACTTCCAACTCTAGTTTCTCCAGAGCAGCTTGCCTTTCTTCAAGCTTAATCTGTATATTAAAAAGATAGGTGCTTGAGTCAAAGAAAAGAAATTTGAAAGGACATTATGACAGCCATCATATGATACATATAGAGACAAACTTAAGAGTCGTGGATGAATTCACAATATACCTTAAATTTAAGATCAACTATTAAACTAGTACAGATGAAGGGAAAGTAGAGACTTAAGTATCAAACAATAAAAATTGAGAGCTTATTTCAAAGGGAAGCATTGAACAATACAGCATAATATGATTGTTGTGCTTCATATTAGGTGTGACAGTGATAGAGACTTAAGTATTCAACTGAACGAATGGCAACGTTGGCTTTGAGACTTGTGACAACTTGATGTAAATTGAATTTTATAGTCACGAAACAAGACCTGTGGAGACCAACATACTAGAAAAGTTTTCTTAATCAAGTTTTTAAATACATGTCTATCTTAAAAGGAATTAGATCCATAACAACAACCTTATACTCTCCAACAAATAAAATTTAACGATAGAAAGAATGGGACCATGTGTATACAAAGTTAAGTACCTCCGTATTAGTTAGCTGTAGATTTGTATTTGTCATCAAAGAATCTTTCTCCATAATTTGCTGCTTCAATTCCCTAAGTGTTTCATTAACTCCATTCATTTCAGCTATTGTGTCCTTTAAAGCTCTTAAAGCTTCATCTTTTTCCAGAATTTTTTTTCTGAAGTTCTTCAAATTGTTCCCTCAACATTTTTAACTCTTCATCATTCTTAACGAGTTCTTTAGACAACAATGAGGTTGATGAAAAACTTGATAAACCAGAAACAACAACTAGTTTATCCGGTTCCTTATTTGCAACATCATCTCCATGATCAAAACGTTTTGTAGTTGAATGTGGCTGAGCTACCTTTCCATTTTGATCAACAACCTGCATTTTGACAATGAGAATTACCCCGGTCAAATAATTCTAATATCACTAATATCTTTACTATGGCAACTCAAAAGATCAAAGAAAGAACATCTTTTGAATTGGCAAGAACTGAGAAGCTGGCAAATATATATAAAAAAAATCTAGTAAAGCGGTGTAATTCTCAAGACAATCTGTCCGGTTAGAAAATTGAATGCTGAAACAACAGTTATGACTGCAAATGAAGCTACTCCATCTCGATTACATCCTTAATCTACTTGTTTATTTATCCCGTTGATCATGTTAACACTTAGGTAGTTAACAATAGCAACTGGACTTTTGCATATGACATCCTTTTCCCATATCATAAATGTCCATTGGGAGGAAATTAGTCTCACCAGCCGACATCTAGGTTTAGAGCTCACGATTAATATTGCAATAAAGCATCAGAAACCAACCAAAAAAAGGAATAATTGAGAAAAAATTACTGCAGGAAAAGATTGGTTAGGAACAATTTCAGGCAAATAAAAATGAATGAAAAAGAAAACGAAGATCAAGGACGTTGCAGCAAAATTAGTTTTTCCTTTCATCGGAAGTTACCATTAGACTAAAATGCTAAGCTATCGGGAAAGTTACAGAATATTGATCTATGAAACATAAGAACAACAACGAGCAAATTTCGAAAAGGGATACGATGCAAAAAGGCGTCACCTTAATCAACTGAGGAGTGGGCATGTACACCACTGACACTCGCCGTCTAAACGAAGGATTCAGCTTCCACTCCTACCACAAATCCAGAGAATGGGTGAGAGAAGACGACGATAGTAGGTTAGGGAGGAGAAAAGGAGAGGAACGACGACAAGGATGAGTGAGCGTGGGTGAGAGGAGCAGGCGACAGTGAAAATAGATTAGGGAGCCAGCGACGATGAGAATGGGTTAGGGAGAAGAAGGGCAGAATGTGGAGGTAGTGCTGTAGAGGAATCGTGGTGGTGATGGGCATAGAGAAAAGGAGAGGAGCGACGACGACGAGAACAGATTAGGGAGGAGAAAGGGAGAGAAGCGGCAACAACGAGAGCAGATTAGAGAAGAGAAAGGGAGAGGAGCGGCGCTTGAGCGTGGGTGAGCGGTGGGACAGCGAGAACAGATAAGAAAGAAATGAATCAGCGTCGTGAGGACTTAGCGTTAGGTTGAGTAGGGCAAAAACGAAAAGATGACTAAATTATGTTATTATTAGGATGATATATGGTGACATCGATTAAATCTGTTATTATATATTGTCTAAAATGATATTTTTATATTAATTTTTTTTTTTAATAAATGTCATTAAAAAATATTTATAGTGACATTTAAAATTAAATGTCACGAAGAAAATATCGTAATATGTTATATTTCTAGTAGTGTGGGAGGAATGATTTATCATTCAAAAGGAGCTTATTATATCTTGAAAATCAAGTAAAACAATTAATTTGGTAATGATGCATGATGTACCGAATTAATTGGGATGTAGGCTTAGATGAAGAGATTGAATTATATAGTAATCGGTTCATGGTGGTTTATAGTTTATGACTGATATTAATTTTATCGCGTTGGGTGACTAAAAACTGTTGCTAGACAGTTACCTTAATCTATATATGGATTTATACTACCTTCGTGTATAAAACCTAGAGGGTCGCATGTAACACCCACGAATTTCTTAAGCTAAGTAGGTGAAGATTTTTTTTAGAATAAAAGAAAATAGGATAGAGAAAAATATATATATATATATATAAAAAGAGTTGGTCAAGGATTGAACCTTGAACCTTCTTAAGCTAAGAATTATAGAATTACCACTAGACCATCATGAGTTATTGTTAAATAGAGAATGGATATTGTAGATAAAGATAAAACCATGATTAAGAGAAGAAAGCAAGAAAAAGACAAATTTTCTTCTTCTTCTTCTTTTCATTTTCGTGGATGACAAGAGAGAAGGAGAGGAGAGGAAGTAGGGGGATGAATGAAGACATTTCTTCATCATTAAGAGACCTAAAAGATGAGTTAAGAAGAGGGGAAAGCAAAGCCTCTTTTTGCTTCTTACTTCCACCTAGCATAAAGGGAAAAATCAAGAAGAGACTTCATTTTTTCTTCCCTTCCCTCACCTTGCCGTGACCTAGAGCCCCCTCTCTTCTTTCCCAAAAATCTAACTAAGGTTTTCTCCCTAAGAAAACCAAACTACAAGGAGGAACCCTCAAGATCTACCTCTCACAAGCAAGAAAAACACAAAGGAGCACTAGGAGGAGGAGCTCTCTTCTTTCTTTTCACAAAGGGTATCTTCTCTTAGGAAAAGACCAAGCAAGAGGATGTGAGTATCCCCTCACCTGTGGTACACGTGGTTCTATGGTTTTTGTTTGAGTTTATATGAAATTTTAACCTAGAGTTTTCCTTTAGAAATTTCGGTTATGATGTTTGTGAAGTTTATAGAAGCTTAAAAACCAAAATCCATAGGTTTAAGTTTTCCTCATGATACGTTATGAATGTAACCTTAATACTTCATGCTTGTATAAGGCTTAGGGTTAGGTAATACCCTACCTTAGGGTTCGGCCATGAAGAGGCTTAAAACCTAGGGAAGCTTCATTTAAAAACTAACATGTCTATGATCTCTTCTATGATGTTATATGAATATTTTTATTGATGTTTATACTTGTATGTTGCTTAGAACTAATAGACCCCTACTTTAAGGTTTCGGCCATGAAGGGAGTTAATACCTTAAGGAGGCTAAACCTCAAATCTAGCTTGCTTATGTTTTTCTTTATGAAAAGATATGAAAAATGACATAAAGCACTTGGGATTCATGTTGTTTAGGGTTAGGTTTTTACTTGATAAACTTTCGGCCAACATAAAATGAAAGGCTTAAACAAGCCTAAATTCAACCCTAACATGTTTATGTTCTTCCCCATGATATGCTATGAAATTCATAGGGTACTCACATGCTTGTAAATTCTAGAAGAGGTATTAAGTATGAAGTTTTCCACCATATGTTGTGAATGTTCTCTTGAGGTTTATTACTTGTATGTTGCTTAGAACTAGTAGGACCCTATCACAAGGTTTCGGCCATGTAGGGATTTAAATACCTTAATGAGGCTCAACCTCAAATCTAGCTTGCTTATGTTGTACCTTATGAAAAGATATGAAGATAACATTATGCACTTGAATTTTCAAGTTGCTTAGGGTTATGTTTTTCACATGTTGAACATTCGGCCACCATGAAATGTAGGGCTTAGGCAAGCCTAAATTCAACCCTAGCATGTTTATGTTCCTCTCCATGATATACTATGAAATTTATGGGTACTCACATGTCTAGAATTCATGCTTTGTAGCATTCGGCCACTTACACTTGGTGAACTTAGGAAGCTTGAACTTTAACCTAATATGCTCATGTGAATGCCTATGATAAATGTATGGAAAAATTTATTTAGATTCACATGCTTACATGCTATATGTAACCTAGTTTGGACCTTGTATGTTTCGGCCAAGGTGGGTTTAAAACCCTAGGAAGCATAGAACCTAAAATCACATATGCTTATGATGTTCCTTATATCAAATGTTATGGAAATGAATGTGGGTTCATATGCTTGTATGTTTTCATGAAACCTAAGTGAACCTATGCATGTTTCGGCCACCCTTAGTGGGTTGAGAATTTAGACTAAGTTATGACTCAATATGTACTTCCCTTGCCATGACATGAATGAGAAGAAGTTAACTTGTGAACCATGCATGATTATGTTTTCTTTTTGTGTCATATTGCTCATTTGAATATGCTTATGAACCATGCATGAGAATGATATCTAAAAATGGCTATGTGCCCAAAAATGATGGCTATGTGCCCAAGACAAGTATGATGGCTGTGTGCCCAAGTATGCATGGCTATGTGGCCATTTATGCATACCTTATGAATGACATGAATATGATATGTTACGAATGACATGAAAATGATATGCTATGAATGACATGATTATGATATGCTATGAATGCCATGAATATGATATGTTATGAATGACATGAACATGATATGCTATGAATGACATGAATAAGAAATGCTATGAACGACATGAATATGTTACGAAATGATAGAGATATGATATGACATGTATTTTACTTTGAATGACTTGTACCAAAAGGGTGGGCTCCTTATGCGCCCCTAGGTCGAATTATGGGCCTAGTAAAGGGTGGGCTCCTTACGTGCCCCTAGGTCGAGCTACGGGCCTAGTTTCCTAGTAGGTTCAAGACTAGCTACATTGTGTTTACTTAGGATGCACGCATTATGTATGTATGTGGTACTAAGCCGGGCCCCTTTCATGTTGAGATTATTTTCAAGTACTATATGATATTGTTTTAAGACATTCCACCCATGACATAAATCATGTTTTGAAAGGCATATTGTACATGACATTCCTCATGTTTTAAAGAACATCTTGCATCCATGCTCATGATATGATGATTTACTCATGCTATGATGTACACTTATGTTATGATATGATCCATGCTCATGATATGATGATTTACTCATGCTATGATGTACACTTATGTTATGATATGATCTATACCATGATATGATGATTTTCTTATGTTATGTTAGTACCTCCATGCTATGATATGATCTATACCATGATATGATGATTTCCTATGTTATGATGTGATTCATGCTAGGATATGATGTTACATGTACTATGATAAGATTTATGCCATAATATGTTATTTACCTTACGTTATGTTATTATTGAGATTCATGCCATGATATGATATGTTTTAATTACATGATGAGAAGAGCATCAATTACTCTAATGTATAATTTGAGGATGTTGCATGATTACGTTGGTTTTTGTGAGTAGGAAAGGATCTCACTAAGCCTTGAGTGCTTACAGATACTTTTCCTTGTACCACAGATAAAGGTAAAGAATGGAGAAACTAGAGGAGCAGCGGGAAGGGGCAAGAGATGTGTGATGGTGACTTGGCTAAGGAAATAAAATGACCTGCTGAAATGAACTTAGAATAATATGCTATGTTATGTGATGTCTTTTATGATTCCTTATGCATGTGCTAGAAATGGATACTATGACTATTTAAGTTGAACCTTGTTATTTCATACTCATATGCTTGGTATGTTATTCTATGCTTAGAAACATAGATATACTTCCGCTGTATGTATGTATGTAGGTATGTATGTATGAATGTTTAAATTTACTAAGTCTAAGGGTAAGAAAGTAACCCCGCCCTCACTAGGCAGGAGTGGTAGTAAAAGGGGCGGGCGTTACAGGTTAGTATCAGAGTCAGGTTTGCCATTTCACTACACACATCAAGTCTCCATTCTGCCGCTCCAAGTAAGAATTTTCTATGCTTACTTTATTTTATGTCTAATATGTTTATTTAAATATGCATGCCTATCTTATTGTATGATTTTTAGTCTAGGGATATATGATGGTAGGATAGGATTAACGATTGCATATGCTAGGTCGTGTTAAGAATGATAACTACCTTATGTTATTCTAGTTGGGACTATAATGACTTATGCTAGCATTGTTGTGAATTATGAAGATAATCATGGCTACTAGAAGACGCGGTGGTAGACCTGAGGAGACAGTAACTCCACCAGACCTGACTCAGGTAGTCACAGACCTTCAGCGTCAGATCACCGAACAATAACAATTGATTACTACTCTGATGGGTCAGCAAGTGTTACGCTCCGCAAGTGTACGGAAATGTCGCAAGTAATATAAAAGATTATCGTATCCACAGGGACTGGAATAAGCACTAGAAATGTCTCAATGCGAATTAGCTAAACAACTATCCAATCGTTTCAAATGCAAAGTGAAGGTAAACAAATCTAATATTAAAGATCAACAAACAAGAGTTTAGTGTTTTGGGTTATGATAAAGGGAGATTCTAGGAGTTTCGGTTTCTTTGTAAGGTTTCTTGAATGTAAATGGTTCACCAATTCTTATCCCTCAATTGCCAAACACTTGTAGAAAGTTGCCGGTTCTCTCTTGCAATAGATAACCGGCTAAGGACTGAGAAATGTATCTAAATATGATCAATTAGACGTGAACCTACGTTGTCCTTACACAGAAGCACACCTATTACTATGCCTTCCTCGGATATCAACATAGAAGCCCACAACTTGTTAATCTATCAAGATACAAGAAACTAATCACCAAAATCCATCCTACTCTCTTGAATATTCCTATTTCCTCTTCAAGATTATCTCTCAAACGTCCTTACACGGGCTTGCACCTGTCACGTGGATCCCTGGATGATCGAGTGAGAGTTTATCTTTACAAAGTCCACAAGAAATCCAAACAATCAATCAAGAATGAGAATTAAGCACAAATCACCATTAATCATTCAAGATCTAATTGATACAAGCAAGACAATGTCATTGAAATAAAAAAATGACAAATCCATATGAGATTACATCAATCCATCATACAAATACTCCCTTAATCCTAGAATACAAGATCTACTCCATGAATCGAGGAAGAATACCCGAAGAAATAAAGATTACAAGCATTTCTTAAATCCCCAATCCAAGAAACCAAGAAAAGGGGAAGGAGAAAACTTATCTACGAAGAAGCCTCGTCTTCGGATCCAATCCTCGCTCCGGAGTCGAAATTGTCAAGAACTCCCTTAGAATCGCCTAGAAATCCTCCCAAAAATGGGAGGAAACCACCAAATCTTGCCTTCTCCCAAAGGGGGAGAGATCCCCTTTCAATTCATGAAGGAAGGTTTAAATAGAGGAGGAAATCGGGCGCCACACGGCCGTGTGAGATTCACACGGCCATGTCCAGTTCCTTCTCTGCCAAAGCTGCACGGCCGTGTGGTTCACACGGCCAAGACCCTTCTGCTCTCTGGAAATGCTACACGGCTGTGTGGTGCACACGACCACCACCTGCTTGGTCTCTGGAAACTTCACACGGTCGTGTGATGCACACGGCCACCACCTGCTTGGCCTCTGGAAACCTCACACGGCCGTGTAGATCCACACGGCCATGTAAGGCATCTGCTCTGATTTCTTCAAATCAAGACACGGCCGTGTGAGATTCACACGGCCATGTCCTCTTCCCTTCCTGTTAAGACTACACGGCCATGTGTGGTACACGGCCTGATGCTCTCTCCCTTCAATTACTTCCAAGCTTGCCCGAGGACGCATAATCTTCACCAATTTCGACTCCTGTGTACAGAAAATGCACAAAAAGCAGATCTCCGAACCAAAAGAGTAAATATGCTAAAAGGAAAGCTGGAAGTATAAAAATGCATAGATCAAGCATGCTCAAAGTATGTAAATGTGCGTAAAAACATGCATAAAAGAGTATATAATCTACGCACATCACACCCCCAGACTTAAACCTTTGCTTGTCCTCAAGCAAAATGCTGCAGTCTAAATTCATATGTTCTACAACACATTCATAAAACCTAGTGCACTTTCCTAATTCTATCAAAAAGTTTCATTAACAAGCATGATCATGGAAACAAGTAAAGTATGGTTCAAGCATAAGAATCTTGTGCACAGTGTAAAAGTAACTCAACACCCTTCAAGTTTCAATCCATGTCCTAGTCAAGTCGTCATCAAATTTGAATTCCTAATGTTTCCAGTGAAAGACAAGTAACCAGTGATAGACACTTACTCACCATTCACTTGGTTTATATTTCTCAACTAACCCAAGGTCTCAAAGGTGTGCTCAATCTCAAGGGAAGCTAAGCAGTCATTTCCCCAGTAACCTAACTCGGTCTCAAAGGGGTGACTTGATAGATTCCACTCATGACAACTGTTTTTTATATCCTTTTTTTTTTTTATAAGTGTTTGCATTGTACAAAACTTATTCACAAATGTACTTTTAGCACACATGTTGGGATATTTTGATTTTTCCAAATGAGCTTTAATGATTTAAGCCTCATCCAGTAACCAAAATGAAAGTTGAGAAATCACCATGGAAACCAAGTACTAAGCAAACAAGATGAATCATGACTATTTCAATGACATCAACTATTCAAGCATCAAGCACAAGTGTAGTGAAGATAAAATCCTTAAGGTTGAACCAAAACTAAAACTCATCACCATAGATTCTTAGCTTATTAATGCTTCCCAAGATAGAAAAAAGAACTACACAAAGTTTACTACTAGCATCATTCGAACATCATGAATCAAGACAATAATCGTGCTAACATTTCACTTGAATCCAAGAAAGCATATAAGTGAAGATTTGATGTTCTCAAAAAAATTTTTTTTGCCATGATTATTTCAAAAACAAGCAAAATAAAGCAACAAGCAATGACTAAAAACTGAAAACCAAACTAAACAGTACATGACACCATACATGACACCCCCCCAGACTTAAACTTTTCATCGTCCCGATGAAATCAATATGGTGGAGGAGGTGGAAAATCAGGAAAATCAGGGAAGGAAGATGCAAAATCTTTAACAAACCATTTAACTTCGTTTCTGAAAAAATTATGATACTCAAACAATTTATCAATATCATCCTGCACAAATCTCATAAAACCTCTAAGATTTTTATGAAATTCTATTTTAGCCCTATAAGCATTCATCATTTTAGAAATCTTATCACACAATTCTCTTTCACTCTTGAAACAATCTTGTAGCTTTTTAAATAGTTCCTCCTCCATAAGCTTCTTATCTTCAAGAAATTCATTAGTTGAATCTAAATCACTATGAATATTCTTTAAAGCAAAATTAAGTTCTTGAAACATAAAACTATGAATCTCTTGGTTACCCTTAGAAACATTTCTTGGAGTAAAAGTTGACAAAACTCTAGATTGTTGCCTAGCTAACTGTAAACACCAATTTCTTTATTATGAATTGTAGTAAAATCATGATTGGGCAATTTTAAAGGGAAACCATTTTTAATGACTAAACTAAATCCATGCTCTTCATGCTTAATCATTTTCATTGCTAAACATGAATTGAAATCCAATGTACAAGAACTCTCCACCACCTCTAATTCACTCAAATCACATCCTAATACTAAGGCCAATTGAGTAAGTAATCCCCCCAAAATAATAGGTGTGGTAGAATTTGATTTCCCTAATTTTGCCAAATGTCTAAGAAAGAAATAACCAGAATTAATTTGAACATTTTCGACCATTGCCCACAAACAATACAAATCTATAAGTCTTACTGATCCCTCTTTGTCCTCCCTTCCAAATATAGTGTTTTTCATGACTAAGTAAGCATATTTAAAAATAGGATTGATAATTTGGAAAACTCTAGAATTATGAGGATCAAATAGCGGTTGTTCAGAAATTTGTTGCCAAAAATGTGAATTCTCAAATTGGGGCAAAATCACACACACATCATTCTTTGGCAATTCATAACAAGTATTAAAATCTCCCAACGTCCATTCATAACTTTCATTAAACAAACGAAATTTACACTTCCCCCCCACCTTGAACATTATCAACCTCTATTGAGCTTAAAAATTCAAAAACAATTCTAGGATAAGTAGGATATTTCATGTTCACTAAACCACACCATCCTATCCTTTCAAATAGCCAAACTAAATCATCCTTAAACCCCAAAGTTTCTAAAGTTTCAACATCAAGAAACCTAGTGCCTAAAAGAGGTTGTTTACATAAAGAAGAATATCTATACCGTTGCTCATCACTAGAGAAAACAATACCAAAGTCATTAGAAATACCTTTAAAGCAAACATTCCTCTCCTTTCTTGCAACCACCTTCTCCTTCCCTTTTCTTGTGGTCGAAATCTCCTCAATCACGTTTTCCATGGAAGAAAATCAAATCTCCTAAAGAAGAATGAGAAGGAAAAATTAGAAGAAGTAGTTTAAACCTTTAGAAATGGGAAGATAGGAAAGAGGAACAAGCGGTGGTACACGGCCGTGTGCCGCCCCACACCCCGTGCCCTAATTCCTTAAGAAGATGTGGATCAGGCCGTGTGATATCACATGGCCATGTTCATTTCTCGTCGCACGGCCGTGTCTGTGACACGGCCCCCTTCCCTTTCTTCTCTGGATTCCAGACACGGGCCGTGTCTGGGACACGACCTAAACCTCTTCTTTCACGGGTTTCTTCGCACGGCCGTGTCTGGGACACGGCCTCTCCATCTTTCTCCTCGGGATTCTTTACACGACCGTGCTTGGGTGACACAGCCCAAGCACTTCCCTTCCCTGCAACCTTTGCCTGGCCGTGTATAGCACACGGCCGAGCTTTGTTTTGCACCTAACCTAAAAACAAAATCAAGAACAAGTAAAAACCAACAAAATGAATTTATACTAGCTAAAAGAATTCAATCTGGAGGGCGGGGTTCAGAAAAATACAACCTTTGTACCTCTTCTATTTTTGTACCATGAATATATTTTTTCAGACGTTGACCATTTACCTTAATTATCCCAAAATCTTTGTTCCAAATATCTACAGCTCCAAAAGGGTAAACCTTCTTTACCTCATATGGACCCGTCCACCTTGACTTAAGCTTCCCAGGAAAAAGTTTTAATTTTGAATTGAACAACAAAACCAAATCTCCTACATTAAAGTCTTTACGAAGAATGTGTTGATCGTGCCATTTCTTCGTCCTTTCTTTGTAAGATTTAGCATGCTCATATGCATCCATCCTTAATTCATCAAGTTCGTTCAACTGAAGCTTCCTTTTCTCCCCTGCTTCCTTTAAATCCATATTCAAATTTGCAATTGCCCAATAAGCCTTATGTTCTAGTTCAACTGGAAGATGGCAAGGCTTACCATAAACTAATCGAAATGGGGTCATCCCAATAGGAGTTTTATAAGCAGTTCGATATGCCCATAAAGCATCATCTAATTTCAACGTCCAATCCTTTCTTGAAGTGGATACAGTCTTTTCCAATATGGACTTAATTTCCCAGTTAGATATCTCAGCTTGCCCATTAGTTTGAGGATGATAAGGTGTTGCTACTTTATGCTTCACTCCATATCTTCTAAGTAAGTTTTCAAATTGTTTCTCTATAAAATGTGATCCTCCATCACTAATGACTGCCTTTGGCACCCCAAATCTTGGAAAGATAATACTCCTAAATAATTTGATAACTGTTTTCGCATCGCAAGATGCCACGGCTTCTACCCATTTGGACACATAATCTACTGCCACAAGAATATACCTATTCCCATATGAAAGAGGGAAAGGTCCCATGAAATCAATTCCCCAAACATCAAATAACTCAACCTCAAGAATGTAATTTAACATTGTTTCATTTCTTCTAGTTATATTCCCAGTTCTCTGACATTGATCACAAGACTGAACAAACAACTTAGCATCCTTGAATAAGGTTGGCCAATAAAATCCTGCTTGAAGAATTTTCGTAATCGTTTTTGAACTACTCAAATGTCCTCCATAGGATGAAGAATGGCAATGAAACAAGATATCTCTAACTTCTTCTTCAGGTATACATCTTCGATAAATCACATCATTGCATTTCTTATACAGGAGAGGTTCATCCCAAACATAATTCTTAACTTCTGAAAAAAAATTTTCCTTTGTTGATGAGAAAAATCCGGAGGTAACACTCCACTAGAAAGGAAATTCACAAAATCTGCGTACCAAGGAGTTTTCACACTTGATAAGGCTAATAAGTGTTCATCCGGGAATATGTCATCAATAGGCAAATCAAAATCCACCTCATTTTCTAACTTTTGAGCTATTCTGGACAAATGATCCGCTACTACATTTTCAGCTCCTTTCTTATCCCTAATCTCAAGGTTGAACTCTTGCAAAAGTAAAATCCACCTGATTAACCTAGGTTTAGCGTCTTTCTTTCCAAGTAGATACCGGATAGCTGCATGATCAGTATATACTATTACTCTTGATCCCACTAGATAAGATCTAAATTTATCAATAGCAAATACCACTGCCAATAATTCTTTTTCTGTAGTAGAATAGTTTACTTGGGCTGCATCAAGTGTTTTACTTGCATAATGGATCACATGTCAAATCTTATTTCTTCGCTGTCCCAAAACTGCTCCTACAGCAAAATCACTAGCATCACACATTATTTCAAAAGGAAGATCCCAATCAGGTGCTTGAATGACTGGAGCTGTTGTAAGAGCACTCTTGATTTTATTGAAGGCTTCAATACATTCGCTATCAAAACAAAACTCAACATCTTTAATCAACAGATTAGTTAATGGCTTGGAAATCTTTGAAAAGTCCTTAATAAAATGTCTATAGAAGCCAACATGTCCTAAAAAACTCCTAACTCCTTTTATATTGATGGGTGGGGGTAATTTGTCTATTACTTCCACTTTTGCTGGATCTACCTCAATACTACGCTCTGAAATTTTATGCCCCAAAACTATTCCTTCCTTAACCATAAAATGACATTTTTCCCAGTTCAACACTAGGTTTGTATCTTCACACCTTTTTAGAACAGTAGAAAGATTTGACAAACAAGAATCAAAGTCATTCCCATAGACTGAGAAGTCATCCATGAAAACCTCCATAATTTTTTCTATTAAATCTGAAAAAATTGCCATCATGCATCTCTGAAAAGTGGCTGGAGCATTACAAAGGCCAAATGGCATCCGACGATAAGCAAAGGTACCATAAGGACAAGTAAAAGTAGTCTTCTCCTGGTCTTGAGGATGAATTGGAATTTGAAAAAATCCAGAATATCCGTCCAAGTAACAAAAGTAGGAATGTTTAGCCAATCTTTCAAGCATTTCATCAATAAATGGTAAAGGGAAATGATCCTTCCTTGTTTCTTTATTCAACTTCCGATAATCAATGCACATTCGCCACCCCGTCACTGTTCGTGTTGAAATTAGCTTATCTTCTTCATTCTTGATAACTTTCATTCCTCCTTTCTTTGGAACCACGTGGACTGGACTCACCCATTCACTATCCGAAATTGGGTAAATAATCCCTGCATCAAGAAGTTTAATCACTTCCTTCTTTACTACCTCTTTTAAATTTGGATTTAGTCTCCTTTGATGCTCAATTGAGTTCTTGTACCCCTCTTCAAGTAAAATTCTATGCATACAGAGAGATGGACTAATCCCTTTTATATCATCAATTGTATATCCAATGGCCTTTCTATGCAACCTTAACTCATCCAACAGTCTCTTTGTTTCAAACTCATTTAACTGAGCATTAATTATAACTGGATAAGTAGAATTTGGCCCAAGAAATTCATACTTAAGATTTGGTGGTAATGGTTTAAGTTCAAGTTGAGGTGGTACTATTTCTGGTAAAATTGGCTCTTGTTCTATCAACATAGTCTCCCCCTTAGCCAAGCTTTCTTCTAACAACTCTTCATTGTCTAAAGACAGATCATCCTCCTTATGATCACCAAGACATACCCCCTTTTCTGTTGAAAATGCTTTTTCACCAAACATTTTTGATAATGATTCACAACACCAAGGAAATAATGTTTGGAAATCATTTTGATTCAAGATAAGCCCTTTTTCAATATCATCCTTTTCTCTAATGATATCCATTGTTAAGAATGAGCTATCTTGCTCTGCCCAATCATTGGAATTTTGCGTAATTCTGCCAACTATCTCAAAAGTTTCTTCTAGACTTTTTTTCAAAAATGATCCTCCAGATGCTAAATCCAGTTGATTCTTATTTGAGAAAGAAAGTCCAACATAGAACAAATGCATAATTAACCATTTCTCAATTCCATGATGTGGACATAACTGCAGAAGAGAAGAATATCTTTCCCAGGCTTGGTATAATTTTTCTCCATCCAATTGCTTAAAATTTAAAATTTGACTTCTCAAATAAGTAGTTTTCCTTGGAGGGAAATATTGGTTAAGGAATTTTTGCTCTAACTCATCCCATGTTCTGATACTTTGAGACTTTAGAGAATCGTAGCATCTTTTTGCAGCATCCTTCAGACTAAAAGGAAAAGCAAGCAGCTGAACAATATCAGATGAAACTTCTTCATATTTCAAAGTATAACAATATCTATAAAACTCCATCAAATGGGAATAAGGATTTTCAATCTCCAATCCTCTAAACTGAGTTTTCTGAACCATGGAAACAAAAGATGGTTTGAGTATAAAATTTCTTGCTTGTATGTTAGGGTAAACAATTGCACCCATTTGTTTTGCAGACTTCGGAGCTCCATAATCTCCTAGTGACTTGCACACCATGTTCAGATATTCTTGTTCTTCGATTTACCTTTGTAGAATTCTTCTTTTATGGAAAGTTCTGTCAATCTAGGGGTCAAAAGGAAAGAATTCCCCTGCAAAGTTAGATCTTCGCATACACAAGAATAAGATAGCAAATGACAATTCAACAGAAAAAGAAAAAATAAAAGAATAAAAAATGCAGAATTGAATTTGTACAAAAAGAATTAACAAGAAGTAAAAGTTATACAAGAGAGTAAAAATAGAAATCTAATGATTAGTTACAACTATGCAATATGAAAGGAAAACAAATGTTATGTTTAGTCTAACTCAATTGATAATTCCTAATGTTATAGCACAGTCCCCGGCAATGGCGCCAAAAACTTGTTACGCTCCGCAAGTGTACGGAAATGTCGCAAGTAATATAAAAGATTATCGTATCCACAGGGACTGGAATAAGCACTAGAAATGTCTCAATGCGAATTAGCTAAACAACTATCCAATCGTTTCAAATGCAAAGTGAAGGTAAACAAATCTAATATTAAAGATCAACAAACAAGAGTTTAGTGTTTTGGGTTATGATAAAGGGAGATTCTAGGAGTTTCGGTTTCTTTGTAAGGTTTCTTGAATGTAAATGGTTCACCAATTCTTATCCCTCAATTGCCAAACACTTGTAGAAAGTTGCCGGTTCTCTCTTGCAATAGATAACCGGCTAAGGACTGAGAAATGTATCTAAATATGATCAATTAGACGTGAACCTACGTTGTCCTTACACAGAAGCGCACCTATTACTATGCCTTCCTCGGATATCAACATAGAAGCCCACAACTTATTAATCTATCAAGATACAAGAAACTAATCACCAAAATCCATCCTACTCTCTTGAATATTCCTATTTCCTCTTCAAGATTATCTCTCAAACGTCCTTACACGGGCTTGCACCTGTCACGTGGATCCCTCGGATGATCGAGTGAGAGTTTATCTTTACAAAGTCCACAAGAAATCCAAACAATCAATCAAGAATGAGAATTAAGCACAAATCACCATTAATCATTCAAGATCTAATTGATACAAGTAAGACAATGTCATTGAAATAAGAAAATGGCAAATTCATATGAGATTACATCAATCCATCATACAAATACTCCCTTAATCCTAGAATACAAGATCTACTCCATGAATCGAGGAAGAATACCCGAAGAAATAAAGATTACAAGCATTTCTTAAATCCCCAATCCAAGAAACCAAGAAAAGGGGAAGGAGAAAACTTATCTACGAAGAAGCCTCGTCTTCGGATCCAATCCTCGCTCCGGAGTCGAAATCGTCAAGAACTCCCTTATAATCGCCCAGAAATCCTCTCAAGAATGGGAGGAAACCACCAAATCTTGCCTTCTCCCAAAGGGGGAGAGATCCCCTTTCAATTCATGAAGGAAGGTTTAAATAGAGGAGGAAATCGGGCGCCACACGGCCCCACGACACGGCCGTGTGAGATTCACACGGCCATGTCCAGTTCCTTCTCTGCCAAAGCTGCACGGTCGTATAGTTCACACGACCAAGACCCTTCTGCTCTCTGGAAATGCTACACGGTCGTGTGGTGCACACGGCCACCACCTGCTTGGTGTCTGGAAACTTCACACGGCCGTGTGATGCACACGGCCACCACCTGCTTGGCCTCTGGAAACCTCACACGGCCGTGTAGATCCACACGGCCATGTAAGGCATCTGCTCTGATTTCTTCAAATCAAGACACGGCTGTGTGAGATTCACACGGCCATGTCCTCTTCCCTTCCTTTTAAGACTACACGGCCATGTGTGGTACACGACCTGATGCTCTCTCCCTTCAATTACTTCCAAGCTTGCCCGAGGACGCATAATCTTCACCAATTTCGACTCCTGTGTACAGAAAATGCACAAAAAGCAGATCTCCGAACCAAAAGAGTAAATATGCTAAAAGGAAAGCTGGAAGTATAAAAATGCATAGATCAAGCATGCTCAAAGTATGTAAATGTGCGTAAAAACATGCATAAAAGAGTATATAATCTACGCACATCAACAAGGAAATCCGGTCACCCCGCCAGCAAATCAAAACGCTATGCCCGTTATACCCGCAGCTGCCCCGGTGCCACCGGTAGCCCCTGTTCCAGTAGTCCGACAGGAAACTTATATGATACAGCGGCTGAGATTAAAGCCGGAGAATTTTACGGGTACACGTGAGCCATGGGACGCCCAGGCCTGGTTCAAGACGGTGGAAAATATCGTAAATCTGCTAGATTGGCCTGTACCGGAAAAGATCAAGTGCGTGTCTTTTTGTTTTTCTGGAGACGCAAGGATGTGGTGGGAAAGAGTTAAAGCCAAGAGACAAGTCAATCTGATGAACTGGGCAGATTTCGAAGCAGAGTTTCTGGAGGAATATTTTCATATGCGAGTGACAAATCGGCATAATGACGAGTTCACCGAATTTCGGCAAGGCGATTTATCAGTTAGTGATGCTGTGAAGCGCTTCAACCGCCTCGCACGCCTATGTCCAGAGTTGGTCAGCACGGAAAGAGAACGGGTCAGATTAATGTTGAAAATGCTCCGACCCGAAATAGCTTTGAATGTGGCCGGCGGAGTTAATAGACCACAAACCACGGAAGAGCTAGTCAGCAGTGCTTTGATCACCGAACATTATCAAAAGGCGATGAACGAAGGAAAGAGTCCGGCACAGACGGAAGGACAGAAATCGCAGAGTACCAAGACGAACTGGAAAGGAAATTCCACTGGCAAAAGAAAACAATGGAACAACAGTAAAAGTGGTCCAGCAAACAAGCGGCTTTAGAAGGGACTCTGATTAGCCAAGGGAGATTAGAAGCCCCATCAGTGACGACGAATGCCAGGGTTTTCTCTCTCACCAAGGAAGACGTGGCAAGTGCTTCTACTGTGGTTACAGGTCAGCTATCTATTTTTAGTCAGTATGCTACTGTATTATTTGATACTGGAGCAACCCACTCGTTTGTCTCCATACCCTTCATGAAAAAGTTAGAAGTACCACCACAAGTCATAAAAGGCAAATTCTTAACAACCTTACCTTCGGGAGAAGTGATGCCTTCCGATCAGATGCTGCGAGCCGTGCCTATCCGAATCGCAGACAGAGAACTCTACTGTGATATGATAATACTCGACATGCAGGATTTTGATATTATACTAGGCATGGATTTCCTGAGCAAGTACGGTGCTTCAATCGAGTGCCGTAAAAGAAAAGTAGTCTTCCAACCAGAAGCCGAACTGAGGTTTGAATTTATCGGAGAACCAAGAAAAGGAATTGAGGGATTTCTATCAGTTATAAAGGCACAAAAGATGCTAGATAAGGGATGTACTGGCTTCCTAGCACAAATGGTTGACGAAAATCGAACCAATGACCAGAAACTAGAAGATGTCCCGGTAGTATGCAAATATCCAGGGGTATTTCCCGATGAATTACCAGGATTAGCCCTTGATCGAGAAATAGAATTTGAGATTGAAGTGATCCCCGGCACTAAACCGATCTCTAAAGCACCCTACCGAATGGCGCCGGCTGAGTTGAAGGAACTGCAGGGACAACTATCAGAGTTACTTGATAAGGGACTTATCCGCTCTAGTCACTCCCCATGGGGAGCTCCGATATTGTTCGTAAAGAAGAAGGATGGATCTATGCGAATGTGTATAGACTACCGAGAACTGAATAAGGTAACAATCAAGAACCGGTACCCTCTTCCACGGATCGACGACTTGTTCGACTAATTAAAGGGTGCAACCGTTTTCTCAAAGATTGACCTGAGGTCCGGCTATCACCAGGTGAAAGTGAAATAGGGTGATATTCCGAAGACGACATTTCGAACAAGATACGGACACTATGAGTTTATAGTTATGCCCTTTGGCGTAACTAATGCTCCTGCTACATTTATGGATCTGATGAATCGGGTATTTACGGCGTATCTCGACAAATTTGTGATCGTCTTCATTGATGATATCCTCGTCTATTCCAGAACCCCAGAGGAACACGTTGAACACCTGAACACAGTGCTACAGATCCTTCAGGAGAAACAACTATATGCAAAGTTTTCCAAATGTGAGTTCTGGCTTGATCGAATATCATTCTTGGGTCATGTTATCTCCAAAGACGGAGTAATGGTAGATCCAAGCAAGATTGAAGCTGTAAGTAACTGGAACAGGCCGAAGAATGCCAGCGAAGTCAGGAGCTTCCTCGGACTTGCAGGCTATTACAGGAAATTTGTAGAAGATTTTTCCAAAATTGCAGCCCCTATGACATGCCTCACCAAAAAGAACAAAAGGTATGAATGGACGGATGATTGCGAGAAGAGTTTCACAGAATTAAAAAAAAGACTGACTAGTGCGCCGATCCTTACTCTTCCGGAATGTGACAAGGGTTTCGATGTGTACAGCGATGCCTCTATAATAGGATTGGGAGCTGTACTCATGCAAGACGACAAGGTCATCGCCTACGCCTCTAGACAACTTAAAGAGCATGAAAAGAATTACCCCACCCATGACCTGGAACTAGCAGCCGTGGTCTTTGCGCTCAAAACATGGAGACATTATTTATATGGAGCTCAGTGTAAGATTTACACCGACCACCAGAGTCTGAAATACTTCTTCACACAGAAAGACCTGAATATGAGACAACGTAGATGGCTCGAACTAGTCAAGGACTATGACTGCGGGATCTTTTATCATCCAGGAAAGGCGAACAAGGTGGCTGATGCACTCAGCAGGAAGTCTGGTGCCACCTGAGGTCGCTATCTTAAAGTTCGAGGACGAACTTTTTATGAGGTATGGGGTACTGTAACACCCACGAATTTCTTAAGCTAAGTAGGTGAAGATTTCTTTTAGAATAAAAGAAAATAGGATAGAGAAAAAAAAAATATATATATATATATATATAAAGAGTTGGTCAAGGATTGAACCTTGAACCTTCTTAAGCTAAGAATTATAGAATTACCACTAGACCATCATGAGTTATTGTTAAATAGAGAATGGATATTGTAGATAAAGATAAAACCATGATTAAGAGAAGAAAACAAGAAAAAGACAAATTTTCTTCTTCTTCTTCTTTTCATTTTCATGGATGACAAGAGAGAAGGAGAGGAGAGGAAGTAGGGGGATGAATGAAGACATTTCTTCATCATTAAGAGACCTAAAAGATGAGTTAAGAAGAGGGGAAAGCAAAGCCTCTTTTTGCTTCTTACTTCCACCTAGCATAAAGGGAAAAATCAAGAAGAGACTTCATTTTTTCTTCCCTTCCCTCACCTTGCCGTGACCTAGAGCCCCCTCTCTTCTTTCCCAAAAATCTAACTAAGGTTTTCTCCGTATGAAAACCAAACTACAAGGAGGAACCCTCAAGATCTACCTCTCACAAGCAAGAAAAAACACAAAGGAGCACTAGGAGGAGGAGCTCTCTTCTTTCTTTTCACAAAGGGTACCTTCTCTTAGGAAAAGACCAAGCAAGAGGATGTGAGTATCCCCTCACCTGTGGTACAAGTGGTTCTATGGTTTTTGTTTGAGTTTATATGAAATTTTAACCTAGAGTTTTCCTTTAGAAATTTCGGTTATGATGTTTGTGAAGTTTATGGAAGCTTAAAAACCAAAATCCATAGGTTTAAGTTTTCCTGATGATACGTTATGAATGTAACCTTAATACTTCATGCTTGTATAAGGCTTAGGGTTAGGTAATACCCTACCTTAGGGTTCGGCCATGAAGAGGCTTAAAACCTAGGGAAGCTCCATTTAAAAACTAACATGTCTATGATCTCTTCTATGATGTTATATGAATATTTTTATTGATGTTTATACTTGTATGTTGCTTAGAACTAGTAGACCCCTACTTTAAGGTTTCGGCCATGAAGGGAGTTAATACCTTAAGGAGGCTAAACCTCAAATCTAGCTTGCTTATGTTTTTCTTTATGAAAAGATATGAAAAATGACATAAAGCACTTGGGATTCATGTTGTTTAGGGTTAGGTTTTTACTTGATAAACTTTCGGACAACATAAAATGAAAGGCTTAAACAAGCCTAAATTCAACCCTAACATGTTTATGTTCTTCCCCATGATATGCTATGAAATTCATAGGGTACTCACATGCTTGTAAATTCTAGAAGAGGTATTAAGTATGAAGTTTTCCACCATATGTTGTGAATGTTCTCTTGAGGTTTATTACTTGTATGTTGCTTAGAACTAGTAGGACCCTATCACAAGGTTTCGGCCATGTAGGGATTTAAATACCTTAATGAGGCTCAACCTCAAATCTAGCTTGCTTATGTTGTACCTTATGAAAAGATATGAAGATAACATTATGCACTTGAATTTTCAAGTTGCTTAGGGTTATGTTTTTCACATGTTGAACATTCGGCCACCATGAAATGTAGGGCTTAGGCAAGCCTAAATTCAACCCTAGCATGTTTATGTTCCTCTCCATGATATACTATGAAATTTATGGGTACTTACATGTCTAGAATTCATGCTTTGTAGCATTCGGCCACTTACACTTGGTGAACTTAGGAAGCTTGAACTTTAACCTAATATGCTCATGTGAATGCCTATGATAAATGTATGGAAAAATTTATTTAGATTCACATGCTTACATGCTATATGTAACCTAGTTTGGACCTTGTATGTTTCGGCCAAGGTGGGTTTAAAACCCTAGGAAGCATAGAACCTAAAATCACATATGCTTATGATGTTCCTTATATCAAATGTTATGGAAATGAATGTGGGTTCATATGCTTTTATGTTTTCATGAAACCTAAGTGAGCCTATGCATGTTTCGGCCACCCTTAGTGGGTTGAGAATTTAGACTAAGTTATGACTCAATATGTACTTCCCTTGCCATGACATGAATGAGAAGAAGTTAACTTGTGAACCATGCATGATTATGTTTTCTTTTTGTCATATTGCTCATTTGAATATGCTTATGAATCAGTGTTTCGAGAGATTTCAAAAAAATCTTAATTTCTTTGTTTCAAGTTATATACCTTAATATTTCATAATAGAAATAAATTTTATCTAAAAACTTGTAAAGTAATACATGTTGTAATTTAGATATAAATTCCTTTTGGCATAAGTATATTAACATGTTAAATTCTTCGAGACCCTATTTATCTTAAAAGACTATAATGATTAATGGAGATAAATTTCGTAATGAGATTGTTCAAATGCATAAGAAGTTAATTATGATGAGACATTTAATAATTATAGAATCCCTTAAATATATTAAAGTCAAGATTTCTTAAAAGCCCTCCACTAATAGCTATGATGATAATTAGAGTTTTTGCATAAATCGGTACAGCTAAGTCGTGGACTTGTGTTAAAATATCTATAATTTATCATAATTATTAGTGGATCGACTTAACTCGAATTCATTGACTTGTTAGCTCAGCTAAGGTCAATTGATTTAAGGGACAAGTGTTGAGAATATAAGGCTCGACAAGAATATACCGAAAGTCATATAGATTTGTGATTGACAAGTTAAGGCTTACTTGTTGAATGCAGCATGTAGGTACAACTTAGCTATGTGTATTCTATATGATTCAGGGTTTCGGTACTATTATGAATTGTTACCAACTGATTTCTGATTCTAATAGTGAGGGTCGTTGGACTTGAATAAGATAATATGAGTTATAAAATCCTTAATTAAATATATTCTATAAATACTAAAACTCTATTTTAAATTTCAGACGACAAACATAAGTTCCTTATCACTGTGAAGCATTCTCGAGAAAGAGAATATCATCCTGGATTCCAACTACCTGGATTGGTATAGGAAACTAAAAATTGTCTTAAGACACGAGATTGAAATTTACGTGCTTGAAGATGAATCACTGAAAGAGCCTACACCCGATGCTTTAGATGAAGATCAGTCATATTATTCTCAGTATATGAAAGATGCACTTGATGTGTAATGCATCATGCTGTCTTCTATGTCTCCCGAGTTGCAGAGACACCAAGAGAACATGAGTGCTACTCATAAAAAATGATGAATCCTCAACTTATGAGGAAGTAATTGCTTCAAATGATTCTCAAAAATGGCTAGAAGCTATGAAATCTGAAATAGAGTTCATGTACACTAACTAAGTTTAGGAGTTGGTTGATGTGCTAGTTGGGGTAAAACCCATAGGGTGCAAATGGATCTTCAAGAAAAAGATTGATATAGATGGGAATATAAATACCTATAAATCTAGGCTTGTGACAAAGGGTTTCAATCAACGTCAAGGAATCGACTATGATGAAACAATTTCACCCATTGCAATGCTTAAGTCCATTAGGATTTTGCTAGCTATAGCAGCTTACAAGAATTATGAGGTTTGACAAATGGATGTTAAAACTACTTTCCTAAATGGAAGGTTACAGAAGGAAGTATATATGGTACAACCTCGTGATTTTATAAAATCCAAGAATGCCAATAAATTATTTAAGCTCAAGAAGTCTATTTATGAACTAAAGCAAGCATCTCAGAGTTGGAATCTACGATTTGACAAAGCCATTAAAGATTTTTCTTTTGTCAAGAATCCAGAAGAACCTCGTGTTTACAAAAAGGTTAGTGGGAGCAAGATTACGTTCCTAGTATTTTATGTTGATGATATACTTTTTATAGACAATTACATCCCTAGCTTTGAATCTACCAAGACTTGATTGGGAGAGTGTTTCTCAATGAAAAATCTTGGGGGTGTAACCTATGTCTTAGGTATTAGAATATATTGAGATCCTAGTGTTAGTGTGTGCACTTATGTGCTAAGACACTCTTATGAATTTATGGATAATTATTTCATAAAGACAAGTATTTATCATTAATTATTTATTTTTCTGTATGTATATGATTATTGATAAAGTCCCATAGATTAATGGGTATATTAATTTGAAATATTCCTCAATCGGATAAATATCTAGAGGGGACATGAATATCTAGATCAACGTTGAGTATGACTAGGTTGAGATAGACTAAGGGATGGATATCCAAGTTGTACTTGGGGATATCTTGAGTTTAGAGGTACACTGGACACGACCTGCTTAAGAAAATACCATATATTAAGTATCATTGATCATTCCTCTTATGAACAAGTGTAACTAATCTTTTGACTTGAGACCTTCATTTATTTTATGCATGGAGTTATGCACTTTGATGCCGTTAAAAGTAATATTTAATCGAACTGTGATTAATACAGAAGTTGGGTGTATGACAAAGCGTAGAGAGAATAGTATTGAGTCAATATATGATTCATTGTTCTCTTGAATTAGGAGTTAACATCTTGGCCGTTTGATAGAGATATTAGTGACTCAAAATCCATGGCCATGGGAGGAATGATTTATCATTCAAAAGGAGTTTATTATATCTTGGAAATCAAGTAAAATAATTAATTTGGTAATGATGCATAATGTACCGAATTAATTGGGGTGTAGGCTTAAATGAAGAGATTGAATTACATAGTAATCGGTTCATGGTGGTTTATAGTTTATGATTGATATTAATTTTATTACGTTGGATGACTAAAAACTGTTGCTAGACGGTTACCTTAGTATGTGTATGGATTTACATTACCTTCATGTATAAAAGCGAGAGGGTATCACGTATAGCAAGTAAACATAAATATTATCTATGATTGATTATTTTAGTAGATGTTAAAATTATTCAATTTTACTATTTCTGAATTAGAATTAATTGGATTATTAATTAATTCAGAAATATCAGAAGCTAGTCAAGATTAAGATCAAATATAGATTTATTTGATCCAAAGAATAGAGAATTCGAATAGCCATAATCATAATGATTAATGGAGAATTTAAAGAGTTATCATTAATGAAAAATTCAAAAAATCATCATAATGATTATTATTGGAGAATATGAAGAGTCATACATCTTCATATTCCTTGGAGGTTATAAGTAGTCATCCTTAGAAAGATTCAAGTTAAGGGACTCTTTCTTTTCATTTTTCCCTCGACTTCTTCGCTTTCTTCTATTGAAAGAGATCGGTAGTGCTTTCAAACCTTTGTCGATCCAAGAGACTAGCACTTAACGGATCGTGTCAAGTTCGTGATTTACTGTGTCTGGATACCGCTAGAGGAGTCACACGTGAGATTCTTATTTGTTTGTGATATCATTCACGTCTATTGAGAACTTGAGGTATACTTTTTTATGTTATTTTATATAAAATTATATATACCACGAAAGGATTCATGATTTAAGGGACAAATCTGATTTAGTATATGTATTATGCTGCGCTCCGATGTCAACACCTAGAGCTCTCCCCTTTGATGCTTTGAGTTCATTTAACTCTGTATGTCAACTTTGATTTCCCGAGCTCTCTACTTTGCTTACGGCCCAGCTATTCTTGCAGTTACAGGTCAGAATCGAACATGAACCTCTACCTCTACATGGCTTTTCCACGATCCACACTTCCACAAACCATGATCCCTAGAGCCCAACAACCTCAATAATGTTTAGAGTTTAGATGTTTATCCCCTAAAAATATTAAACCTGATGGCGATATGAACATCTTGATCTTAATCTCGGATTAGCACTTTTCCTTCCCTATTATTGTTCCATTACTTGACTTTCATAGCACCATCATGACTTAAGCATCATATACATGAGCTTTGCTGGACAACTTTACCTAGTGTCTCTTGATATGTATGTGTTTCTTTGTGTGCAAAACCATCTTCATCCTTTACCACGACACCAGATTTATCATTCAATGCCGCATCAACAATAAATACAAGCATTATAATATATATTAATCAATAATAGCAGGTTGGAAATGATTAATAATTATATTTTTATATATTGTTTTAAAAAATAATTATATCTTTTGAAATGGAATGGGAAGAAAATCAGAAATAGATATATACATACCAACTAATATAAATATGAAATGTGTGTTAGTATAAAATATTATTAAACTAACCCAATACATATAATGAATCTTTCGGAATAAACAAAACTTTATATATGTGGTTCAAAACTTCAAATTATCTATTTTTTATACTTGCAATGTTGATGAAAGTTGACCGCCCATACCCACATTTATATGAGATTATTCCTTGATTGTCTCCATTATTCTTTCTCAACCCCACGTTTAATTCTGGACTCCTACCTTTTCATCTCTCCATAGCCATCACCTTGGCATTCACCATCAGATTCCTCAACTCAATCTTGCGAATCTAAGTTTCAAAGTTTGTTTGCTCAAGCTTTCTGAATCCAGCCTCCACGTTCCAGATTGCACTGTAAGTTCATCGATCGTTTAAATTTCTTGTTCAATTTCCTAGCTCACTAATTAATTATCATTTTTTATTTGTTGATCGTTTCCTTTCTGGAAGGCATTGGTTTCTCCATCATCAAACTTTTTCAGGTGGAATTAAGGGATCCATCAGGGGATGTTAATTACCGCATAACAAATACTTCAGTTCAGTGTAGTGGTGCACTGCACGCCCCATGCATGCATGCATCTCTCTCTCTCGCACTTCAATATCTTAGATCTGACTGTTTTGCCGTTTCTACTTTTATGATTTTCTTTGATTTCCCTTTATTTTTAGAATCATGAGGTACTTGTCAATCTCAGATTTGAATTTTTGTGTGGACAGAGTTTGATTTACAGATGACAACATACAAGCCCAAGAACATCCTGATCACAGGGGCAGCAGGTTTCATCGCAAGCCATGTGGCTAACCGTCTCGTCCGTAGCTACCCTGACTACAAGATTGTTGTCCTCGACAAGCTTGATTATTGTTCTAACTTGAAGAACCTCAATCCCTCGTACTCCTCTACCAACTTCAAGTTCGTCAAGGGAGACATTGCTAGTGCCGACCTCGTCAACTACCTTCTGATCACAGAATCGATCGACACCATCATGCATTTTGCGGCCCAAACGCACGTCGACAACTCTTTCGGTAACTCCTTCGAGTTTACCAAGAACAACATTTACGGCACGCATGTCCTCCTCGAGGCTTGCAAGGTTACTGGTCAGGTTAGAAGGTTCATCCACGTTAGCACCGACGAGGTCTATGGCGAGACCGATGAGGATGCTATCGTAGGAAACCATGAGGCATCCCAGCTATTACCGACCAATCCGTACTCTGCGACCAAAGCAGGGGCTGAGATGCTCGTTATGGCCTACGGAAGGTCATATGGCTTGCCGGTGATCACTACTCGCGGAAACAATGTGTACGGACCGAATCAGTTCCCCGAGAAACTGATTCCTAAATTTCTTCTCTTGGCCATGAGAGGAGAGCCACTTCCAATTCACGGCGATGGTTCCAACGTCAGGAGCTATCTCTACTGCGAGGATGTCGCAGAGGCCTTCGAGGTTGTTCTGCACAAAGGAGAAGTTGAGCACGTTTACAATATCGGAACCAAGAGAGAGAGGAGAGTACTCGACGTCGCCGAGGATATCTGCAAGATTTTCTCCCTAGACCCTGATAAGGTAATCAAATTTGTGGAGAACAGGCCTTTCAATGACCAAAGGTACTTTTTGGATGATCAGAAGCTGAAGAACATTGGGTGGTCAGAAAGGACCCCATGGGAGGAGGGACTTAAGAAGACAATGGAGTGGTACATGAGCAATCCAGAGTGGTGGGGAGATGTTTCAGGAGCATTGTTGCCCCATCCTAGAATGTCGATGATGCCTATCGACATGTCTGAAGACACCAAGGCCAAGTTCTTCCAATCAGTAGACACTACTGCTGCTGGTACTCTGAACAAGATGGTTCATACTCCACATTTGAAATTTTTGATATATGGTAAAACTGGGTGGATCGGTGGCCTTCTTGGCAGGATATGCCAGAAGCAGGGCATAGCATATGAGCATGGAAGGGGGCGATTGGAAGATCGCACACAGCTCATCTTGGATATCCAGAAAGTGAAGCCATCCCATGTGTTTAATGCTGCCGGAGTCACTGGCAGGCCAAACGTCGATTGGTGCGAATCTCATAAGCAGGAGACGATCCGAACAAACGTCGCAGGGACTTTGACACTGGCAGATGTTTGTAGGGAGCATGGTCTGTTGTTGATGAACTATGCTACTGGTTGTATATTTGAATATGACGTCGAACACCCTCAAGGATCAGGCATTGGGTTCAAGGAAGAAGATAAGCCAAATTTCATTGGTTCTTTTTATTCAAAGACTAAAGCAATGGTATATATATATCATCTAGCTAGCTTCTTGGTTCTATCAAAATCTTATATGTAAATGTATTTGTTATTGTTGTTATACAGGTTGAAGAACTTCTGAAAGAGTATGACAATGTCTGCACCCTAAGAGTTAGAATGCCAATTTCATCTGATCTTAGCAATCCACGCAACTTCATTACTAAAATCGCTCGGTACGACAAAGTCGTGAACATTCCTAATAGCATGACGATCCTAGATGAACTCCTGCCCATGTCCATTGAGATGGCAAAGAGAAATTGCAGAGGCATATGGAACTTCACAAACCCAGGCGTAGTGAGCCACAATGAAATCCTTGAAATGTACAAGAGCTACATTGACCCCGGCTTTAAGTGGGACAATTTCACATTGGAGGAACAGTCCAAAGTCATCATTGCACCTCGAAGCAACAATGAGTTGGATGCTACGAAGTTGAAGGGTGAGTTCCCGGAGTTGTTGTCCATTAAAGAATCTCTTATCAAGTATGTCTTTGAGCCAAACAAGAAGAACTAGCTAGTTGAGAAGCCTAGTCCAAGTTTGCGGTCTTATGGTTTGTTGTTTCTTCCTTCCATCTCTTGATACTCCAATGGATGTGTTTATGGTTGAAATTTGTTAGGACATGCAGAGCATGATTAGTTAATGCATAGCCAAACAAGTTTAATTTGTCATGATTGACTTGTATGGATTAATGATGTTGTACAATTTTAAGCATTTTGAGAGATCTATAACTTTTTGGACTATTTTTTATGCGACATAAATAGAAGTTATCGAGTTTGATGGCTCTCCAAAATATGTGGCATGGGGCATGCATGTTTACAACTACTTGAAAACATTTGTATTGAACTTTCCCTCTGCTCATGCTAGCAAATGTTGTGTTCCCTTCGCATTATGTATGTCGAAATGCACCCTCATCTCCTTCATTCTTTTCTTCTCTTGTTGGATTTTATCGAAGAATTAAATTTCCTCACCCCTTATTCCCCTTCATTCCCCTACTTATCCTAAAATCTTTTTATCTCTCTTTCCTTGTGTGATCCGATAGCTAGCTCTTGTTGATTTTTCTATTCGATTGTAGGAAGTTGTAGCTGTAACCTCAATGCCCCTTGTTATTTTTTTTCCTTAAATATCAACTTCTCTAAACATGGTTCACGGAATGCTAGGAAATTGAATCATTAGCAATTAAATATAGAGTATAGGTGTGCCACTGTATTATTAATTTGTTATTGTTATTATTTCTCTCATTTGTTTTCAAATCCAATGTTACAATTGAGAGCTTGATAAAATGGAAGTAAGGAATGTATCTTGTCATTATTAAATTTTCGTAATAGTCAGAAGAGCTTGGTTTATGTAGAAGATCTACAAGATATTATAAACAAGTATAACTAACTAGGTAGACATAAGAAAATTAGATAAGGTTCATGTTTTTTTTATTTTCATAAATTTTTGCATGGATCAACTCTTCTTAACCCCTCCCCTTTCAAACTCAATATGGCGATTGTGCTTGATCGGATTGGTTTGGAACATGGAGATGTTTGGTGAACATAGATGTTGAGATAGAGATCAGTTTGATGTTCCTTAACTTGAAGATGTTGTTGGACGACGTAATAAATTGTTTGATCTTTTTTTTTCTTTTTCAAGATTTTTGAGATTTGTTAAGGAAAGTGCTAAACCACTATGGAAGGCTTTCGGTCATTCATGGCCCTAGTTCTAGTCAACATCATAGAAGGTTAAGATCGAAGAGGAATGTTGATCTCGTTTGGAAGCTGAGTCGGATGAAGGGGGGCCTTAATGTACTGAAAGTTGATAGAATGTTGCTGTGGCGTCTGATCTACCTGGCACCCCTCGGAAAGGTTCGCCCGGACGGCTGACGAAGGAGAATGATCAGGACGATGACACTGCGGCTCTGCGCATACTCAGACGAGCCCACGAGTCGTTAGAGATGAGAAACCAGGGAAAAAGCCCTCGGGTCAGGCCCTCCGACGCTCAAGTCAGGTACTTTTTCTTCAGAAAACATAGAAAAAGGACGAAAAATAAAGACTAGTGAGAAATGACGAGTGAGTGTACCTGCATAAGGGACAAAGTATCCCTTTTTATACTGCAATGGCTATTTCTGGGGCCTGGCGGGTGTCAGAGAATGTCGACTGTCAGGCTTTGTCTAGCGATGATTGACACGTGGCAGTTCCTAATAGGTCGGCGGCAAAACCAAAGGCGTAGTGAGCCCCGACTGTTAGAATATTCCCCGACACACTGATTATTCTATGACATTCTCTGATAGGCGGTTACGATTCCCCCGACTTGTTTGTCCTGTAGTGCCCGAACGCTGGGTCTGCATTCCGAGATCTGTACTTCGACTTGCTTCTGTATGCTGTTATCCGTGGCTCGTACGTTCCGACCTGCATGCCAAGTCTGTGTCCCGACCTGCTTCGATCCGCTGCTATCCATGGCTTGTACGTTCCGACCTGCATGCCAGGTCTGTGTCCCGATCTGCTTTGATCCGTTGCTATCCATGGCTTGTACCTTGACCTGCCTCTGTTGTTATCCATGGTCTGTACGTTCCGACCTGTATGCTAGAGCTGTATCCCGACCTGCCTCTGCTATTTTCCATGGCTTGTACATCCCGACCTGCACGCCAGGTCTGTTTCCCGACCTATATCCGTCTACTGTTATCCATGGCTTGTACATCCCGATTTGCACGCCAAGTCTGTTTCTCGACCTGTATCCGTCTACTGTTATCCATGGCTTGTACATCCCGACCTGTACGCCAGGTCTGTTTCCCGATCTGTATCCGTATACTGTTATCCATAGCTTGTACATCCCGACCTATACGCTGGGTCTATTTCCCGACCTGTATCCGTCTACTGTTATCCACGGTTTGTACATCCTGACCTGTACGCCAGGTCTATTTTCCGACCTGTATCTGTCTACTGTTATCTATGGCTTGTACATCCCGACCTGCAAGCCAAGTCTGTTTCCCGACCTGTACCCATCCGCTGCTATCCTTGGCTTGTACATCCCGACCTGCACACCATGTCTATTTCCCGACCTGTATCCGTCTATTGTTATCCATGGCTTGTACATCCCGACCTGCACGCCAGGTCTGTTTCTTGACCTGCTATGTTTCACCCGAGGCCTTTCCTTCTGTGCCTTTATCTGGCCGGTGGGGCCACTCCTTAGCTATACCTGGCCTGTGGGTCCAGTTTTCAGCTATATTCGGCCTGTGGGTCCCGTTCTTAATTGCTATTGAGGCTGGGTCTGGTCCAACTCAGAATCCTATCCTTTGACTGCCCCTCAGCTGGGACTCCGACCACAACCACGTAAGCTTGACTTCTGACCTCCATATAAGCTTGACTTCTGACTTTCCTGTGGTCTTGACTCCTAACCACATCATCTTATTGCCCCCACGACCATGCACCGTATCACAAGTCTCCCCCTCAAGTTTAGTCGAAGGAGGCTCTAGTCCGACTGACTAGACCCGAGCCCCTTTATTACCTGACCTGGTTCTCTCATCCTCTGCCGACCTATTTTCCATCTATTTTATTCAGAATTTCTCGCAGTCCTAGGAGATAACCAGGCTCACTCTGTGTGCATGTTGACTCCTCAACTACCGAGCATGTTCTTTTCCTATAAATGTCACACTATTTTCCAAGCATCCACTCAAGTTCCGAGGAAATCCCTTCACCTTCTTCTTCCTTATAAAAGGTCCGCACATGCCCGTCTCCTTCTTGCCTCTAGTTATCCTTCTGCTAATAAAATATCTCGTCTCCATGGAACCTACCACAAAACCCAGCGAACTTTCTTCTTTGCTTCAGCAAATCACCCATCTGATGGAGTTATTGGCTCAGAAAGAGGAAGCCTCACTTCAGCAGATTGCCCATTTGACAGAGTTATTGGCTCAAAAGGAAGAAATCCTGTAGGAGATGACTACGAGCATAGATCTTCAAGCGTCCCTTACTCATGAAATGGAAAGCCTCTGGCTGGCCGCCAAATCCAAAACCCGAGCCGAAATCGCTCTCAAGCTGAAGGCTCAATCGGACTTCCAGAGCCAGGTTCACTTTATTGTCTATTTGAAGATGAAACACGAGGACGAGGTGACTCTCCTGAAGGAGGAAGGACGGATCAAAGATAAAACTATTGGGCAACTGAAGCGCGCCATCGATCTTATTAAAGAAGATCTAGTTAAAGCTCAAGCTCATCGGGCTAGAAAGGATCAAGCTTCTGGATCTGGCAGCAATTTAAACCCTTAAAAAATGTTCTTGTTATTGAAATAACTCATGCTTTTTGGATTTCATTCAGGATGTAGTCCCCTGTCCTTTGGTTCTGATGTTGATATGTTTCTATAAAGCACCTGCATTTTTCTTGGTATTTCTAATAAAAATAACAAAGATAACTCGTTTACCCCCTCTTCCTCTTACCTCATAACATATGGGCGCCCAGCCAGGGTAATTGAGACACTTGAGGATGTGCCTGCAACCCAAGAATGTGCATGCAAAATTCCATACTTAGAAAAACCCTTAAATATAGCTTAATGACCAGTCAGGCACGAGAACTTGCTTGCCGCATTTTGCTTCGGCGAATATAAAGAATGTTGACCGAGGAAATCCATGCACCGATCGGGAAGGTCGTTGGGCGTGAGACCCTTACTCACTTATAACTCTCACTGGGGCGAGAGTCTAGGACAACCGACCGGTAAGGTCGTTGGGCGTGAGAGCCTTGCTCACTTATAACTCGCACTGGGGTGAGAGTCTGAGACAACCGACCTGAAAGGTCATTGGGCGTGAGAGCCTTGCTCACTTAGAACTCGCACAGAGGCGAGAGTCTGGGATAGTCGACCGGTAAGGTCGTTGGGCATGAGAGCCTTGTTCACTTATAATTCGCACTGAGGCGAGAGTCTGGGACAACCGACCTGGAAGGTTGTTGGGCGTGAGACCCTTGCTCACTTATAACTCGCACTGAGGCGAGAGTCTGGGATAGTCGACCTGAAAGGTCGTTGGGCGTGAGAGCCTTGCTCACTTATAACTCGCACTGGGGCGAGAGTCTGGGATAACCGACCTGGAAGGTCGTTGGGCGTGAGAGTCTTGCTCACTTATAACTCGCACTGGGGTGAGAGTCTGGGACAGCCGACCTGTTAGGTCGTTGGGCGTGAGAGCCTTGCTCACTTATAACTCGCACTGGGGCGAGAGTCTGGGACAGCCGACCAGGAAGGTCGTTGGGCATGAGAGCCTTACTCACTTATAACTCGCACTGGGGTGAGAGTCTGGGACAGCCGACCGATAAGGTCGTTGGGCATGAGAGCCTTGCTCACTTATAACTCGCACTAGAGCGAGAGTCTGGGACAGCCGACCTGGAAGGTCGTTGGATGTGAGAGCCTTGTTCACTTATAACTCGCACTGGGGCGAGAGTCTGGGACAACCGACCTGGAAGGTCGTTGGGCGTGAAAGCCTCGCTCACTTATAACTCACACTGGGGCGAGAGTCTGGGACAGCCGACCTGGAAGGTCGTTGGGCGTGAGAGCCTTGCTCACTTATAACTCGCACTGAGGTGAGAGTCTGGGATAGCCGACTGGGAAGGTCGTTGGCCGTGAGAGCCTTGCTCGCTTATAACCCGTACTGGGGCGAGAGTCTGGGACAGTCGACCTGGAAGGTCGTTGGCATGAGAGCCTTGCTCACTTTTAACTCACACTGAGGCGAGAGTCTGGGACAACCGACCGAGAATTCTTATGAAAACACGTTTGGAAATACATGTTGCCGACCTGGGAGTACTTGCCCAACCAGGATAGTTGTTGCTGACCTGGGTGTACTTGCCCAACCAGGATAGATGTTGTCGACCTGAGGGTGATTTCCAGACCAGGATAGATGTTGCTGACCTGGGGGTGATTTCTTGACCAAGATAGATGTTGCCGACCTAGGGGTACTTGCCCAACCAGGATAGATGTTGCCAACCTGGGGGTGATTTTCCGACCAGGATAGATGTTGCCGACCTGGGGGTGATTTTTCGACCAGGGATTACTTGAAGAGACTGCTTCGACTTCTTCTGTAGGCAAGAGATATACAGTATCAGCTATATTGTGCAGATAAAAATATTAAAATCTTACTCTTCCCTTGGGAAAATGATGCCTTGTGGCCTCGCCACATTCGAATTTATTTCCCGCCACTTTTCTTCGTCGTTTCCCAAGAAGATCGCATAGCAGACGTTTTCCGTACGCCCGCTTCATCTAATGATTTCCTTATTACGTCCATCATTAATATGCTTCCTAGGGGGGCGACACCTGTCCCATGCCTTTATTGCTTAAGCCGTATGACGCCGTCGACTCCACTCCTTTTTGTACACGTCTTCCCATAAGAGCATGTCGTTTCGTGGTCGCTCCGTGATCGGACGACCATGGGCGCTTTACCCAGAAAGATACTCGACCCATCTTTCGATATTCCCTAGGAAAACCTCCTTTATAAGCCCTAAAGGCAGTCCACCGTCGTTGCCTTGAGCTCTTCGACGACCTTCGTCTCCTCGCCGCTTTACTGCCTCTGGTGTCTCAGCCCTTCCCCTTCTCGACTTCTCACGCCTAGTTCTCTCCTCTTCTCGACTGACCTCTCCTTCAACCTTCCTCACCTTGATAATGGCTGACGGTAAGACCTCCTTTTGGTATTCGTGTTTCATTTCTGACGCAGATGACCATGACCTGTCCGTGATTCGGTCTGACTTGAGACTTAATGAGGCTTACGAGCTTCGAATTCCCACTCCTAACGAACATGCATCCTCCCCTCCTGAAGGTTTTATCACTGTTTTTAAGGATCAACTTCTGGGAGGTTTTCGTTTTCCCATACATCTCTTCATCTACTCCCTGAGCTGCTACTTTGGTATCTACCCCTGTCAATTTGCTCCCAACTTCTTCAGAGCTGTATGTGGCACTGTCATTCTATGTCGCATATACCAAATTCCCATGACCGTTCAGCTATTCCATCATTTTTATTCTTTCAAACGCTCAGAACCGGGAGTGTTCATGGTACAGGCTAGGCCTGGTTATAAGTTCTTTTCTGACATGCCCTCCTCCAACAAGGGGTGAAAATCTCGTTTCTTCTTTGTTAGATCACCTGAACCCTTGGTCGAGCCGACCCAATGACGTTATGACCTCCCTTCCAACCTCCCCGTACATCAGCATCAGTCTTCCTGCGACGCCGCTTCAGAAAAACTTCAAGGCGTGAGAGTTCGCTTGTGTATAATACTGTTGGAAGGCTTTTTGTACTCTTTCGGGCTCAGCCCAGTTCAGGCAGAGATAGGGGCTCCGTTAGGTAAGACACCGTTTTCCTTCTTGCTTCTTTTCGCTAATTGAGGTATCTTTCTTTTACTTTGCAGAGGCCGCTATGCTCCGTGCCTATTCCTCAAACCTAAAACACCAATCTATTGCTGTTTTGAAAGCCGTGAGTGCGGAGTTGAAACAGGGCTTGGCTGCTTCATCCCAATCTGCTCCTTCTGCTTGACAGCCGGTCCCTTCCGCTTCACAATTTGCCCCACCTGCGCCAGCCCGGGATGAAGCCTCCTCGACTCTTCCCCTGGATGTCGCTCCTGCAGAAGATTTTGCCACCTTGGAGTAGGCCGAGGGAGAGCGAGCCGCGTCTCCCCCGCTCGCCAAACGTCTACAACTCCAGCGCAAAAGGAAGAGGGTTACTCCAGCGATTCAGGCATCTCCTCCACCTCTTCCTTCTAGCCATCGCTTAGCCGCAACTTCTCAATCTTCAGTGGACAGAGTTGTTATTCCCGACCAAGAGATTACTATGGGACCCGACCAGGAGATTGCTCAGGGACCAGAGGTTCCCGTTCTGTCACTCGAAGTATCGACCTCGACACCCGGACGGGTTCTAACTTCCGAGTAGGCTATTCTTCCCGCTCAGGCCTTCTCTCCCGGGCAACTCCCCTTTCCCATAATGGACCAGCCCGAGAGCTCTGAAACTGTGTCCGCCTCGCTTCCTGCAGCCGCTCCGGCTTCCACCTCTCGGTCCCAGGGAAAGATCTCCAAAAAATATACCTTCACCGCCTCTTGGCGCCTGCCCTCCACAGAGCCTGATAACGCCGAAGAAGTTGTGGAAGATACTCGTTCTGCTATCGGCCTGGTTGAGTTACAGGGTGAGTTAGCCACGTCCTGGAGGGAAGGCAATCAGAAATTTTGGAACAATCCGCTGATGGAAGGGATGGACCAAGTTTCCCGCCAGCTAGTTTCTGTGAGTTTTCTCTTATCAGGGCTCCTCCCCAGGAATTTCTTATAACTCTTCCTTCTATGCTACCTGCAGGCTTGTTCTACCGGCCTGAGTGCAATTCAACAAGCCGCCAACTTGCAGAGGGAGAATGAAGTGTTGAAGGCTTGTCTTCAGGAGGTGGAGCTGCCGCTTACTCCACGCGATCCATTCAACCCCACGCCCGGTGATCTGGCGGGCTATCTTCGACTGATCGGGGAGTCTGCAAAGTCTGCCCGAAACATCTCCCATTCCGCTTTTGACAAGATAAAGACCTTGGAGGCCTCTCTGAAAACCAGTGAGTCTAAACTGGCTTCTGAGGCAGAACGACGTCGTTCGCTAGTAGTTGAATTGGATGAGAAGGACGCCCGGTTGACCACCCTATCCTCTGATCTGAAGAGTCTGCAAGAAACCCAAGAGACTCTTCAGAAAAGTTTAACAGATGTTCAGGGTCAGCTCACCTCTAGTGTCGACCGAGAAAAGGCCATTCAAAGTCGCTGGGAAGCCAGCCAAGCAACCCTCAAGTCAGTGCAGGCCGATCTTTTGAAGGCACAAGAGACTGCTTCCCAGGGTCAAACAGCTTTAGCTGCAGCTCAAACCGATGCGGAGAAGGCTCGGGCAGAGCTGGCAGATTATCAGGCAGGTGAAGCAGAGCGTCTAAGAGCCTACAGGCGATCCTACGTCACCTCTCCTTTCTTCTTGCGGAAGCTTGGGAGTCTGATGAATCTTATGCTATGTTGTGGCACGGTCGGCGGGGCTCGTCAAATGTTTGAGCAGGATCTACTTCGTGCTGCCCCTTCAGAAGATTTCTTAGACACTGCTCGCCTAATGAACGAACTTCCGACCGGGTCACTTCCTTCCTTCAAAGATGACGACGACTTATTCCTCCTCCTTGAACCTCCTGCTGATACTGAGCCTTGATGCGGCACTGAATGCTAAACTTTAATGTAAAAATGAAGCTGTCAAACTTTCGTTCAAACTATTTACTTTGTAATTTCGGATTTGTCTTTACCTTGGACTGTTAACCTTCTTACAATATGTTAACCCTCTTATGATATGACATGACTGTTGGTTTTCGATTTTTCCTTAACTCATTAGCTTTTTATCCATTACCTCGTATATTTCCCAACCGATATGAACCGTGGCAATATGAACGTGTACTTTGACCTTCTGGTTCAAGTTTTATTTGGTCCCGGTCGGGATTCCCTTTTTTACCCCGACCTATTTTCCTTGCTTTTTTCCGCTGACCGCTTAGCTTAGTTTGATTTAGCAAATCGCTCCGGTCTGCGTTTTCTACCCTGACCTGTTTAACTTGCCTTTCTCTATTGATTGCCCTGGCTCAGCCGAACACCTTGGTCTGCTCTTTCCACCGTAATCCAGGTCAGTATAATTCCTGAGTAGGAAATCGAGGATTAAGACCAGACCGGGAAAGCGAGGACACTTTTCCATATAACTGTTGCGTCTTCTCCCGAAATCTGTCTCCTCGTACTTTACGCCGACACTTTTCCAAATATACCCTTGGGCGTTATTTTCAAGGAAGATCCATCGGACCTCTTTGTTCCCACCAATTATTATGGACCGATGGATGATATCTGACTAAATTGCCCCTCTGCCTATTGGCTATAAATACTTTCCCCTCTCTTCTACCTGCCATCTCTTCCTCAACTTCTCCTTTTCCCCCCTGAATCCATCGCTGCTCCCGAATCTCTGTTTTTGCGTCGATAGCTTCCCACTTGATCTTTTCTCTTTTTGTTTCTTTTCGCATGGCATCTTCCTTATATCTGTCCTCTCTAGCGGCGATACTCTTTCCTGGCTCGTCCACTTTCGACAAAATAGACCGAGATGATCTGTGATATACCTATGGAGTCGGGGATAATGCACATGTGATCATCCCCACAGGCATACACTAATTTTTTGCTCCTCCCGAGGGATATTGCACCTTCTTTAAAGAACAATTCGTGGCTGGCCTTCGTCTTCCTCTTCACCCTTTCTTTTCTGACGTGTGCCGCCATTTTAAAATTCCCTTGGGACAACTAACGCCGAATTCTATAAGGATCCTCTATGGATTTGTAGTGCTCTGCGACGCCTGCGAGCTTTCCTGGTCTGCCACTTTGTTCCACTGCTTTTTCACCCTTCGGCACTAGGAAGAAGGCACATTCCGGTTTCAACCTCGTCTTCGAACTGCTTTTTTCTCACCTTTGCAACCTTCTGAGCCGAACTGGAGGAAGCAAATTCTTCTTCATTTGATTTCCCATGAGGTAGAGTGGCCCCTGCAATGGCAATCATCACTTCCTCGAGCTCGCCACTAGGGGATTTCCATCTGGATACATCCTATATAGAGGCTTCCTCTTGCTTGGCAGGATGGCAGCTGAACTTGACGCATTTATTATCTGAGGAAGTACTATCCTATTTTTGCCTGAGCTATCTTACTCCTGAGACGCCTCATTCCTTGGGTAAGCTTCTCTTTTAGTTCTCTTCTAACTTTATGCATTTTATTTTTCTTACTATAGCTGACCTCGTACTCTATCTTGTACAGCCGAGGTCTTAACTCGTGCTTCGGAAGTTCAACCTCTTCCTATAAGTGATATGGAGATAATGAGGCACCGTCGAGTTATTTTAGAAAGAAGATCGCTCCCCTACTCGTCATCGACCTTTGTCGGTGCGGCTTCCCCTGCAAATCCTCGACCCCATCTTCCTCGTCGAGCCGCATCTAATGTCTGACCTGCCTCTTTTGCTCGTCCTGTTCATCCCAGGACTGCCCGTCCATCCCGGCCTGCCGCCCCTGTTCATCCCAGGGCTCCACCTACAGCCCGACCCCTCACCCCGACGCCTCTTCAATCAATCAATCCTCCCCGAACTGCTTATATCACTGGTCGGGGCCTTGGTCGAAGATCAGCCAACGTACCTTACGCCAACCCTGCCTTCAGAGAAGCTTCCCGAGTGGCCCGTTAAGCACGTTCTGTGAACGATCGCCTGAGCCGGGATGCCCCTTCTTCTTCTCGACGTAGGGTTCAGCTACCTTCTGATGAATCTGATTCAGATGACCAGCCTTTGGCTCAGACACTTCACCGCAGGGCCCCTGATCCCATACTAGACTCGAGCCCTTCCACTATTCCTCCTCTACCTCCTACTGCAACCACCACTTCTCCTTCGCCTTCTATTGCAAACCCGACTCCTGTCCCGAGCCAGGCAAATGTTACCCCTGCTCCATCCGCGGTTCCATTTGAGCCCCCGCCAGCTCAACCTTCCACCTCGCAACAGCATCAGAGCAGTGAAGCTGGCCCATCACATTGTCCTTCACCAGTTACATCACCGCCAGAGTCTTCTCATGTGCCCCCTTCAGCTCCTTCTGGGTCAGCTGCTGGGCCTTCTGAATCAGCTGCAGGATCCTCACAACCTCCACCACCTGTTCATCACTATTATCGTACCGCTGCTCCCTCTGAGGCTGGGTTACAGTCACGGCAAGATATTCCCACCAGCTTCTTGATAATGAAAGGTCATTTGGCCACCTTGTGGGAAGAAAGTATGCATCAGATGGAACTCTTGCCACCCCCTGCCCAGATGGATAGATTCTCTGAGCTGTATATCAAGGTAAGCTTCCATGATTAATTACCACATCTATTATCCTCCCCATTCTTATTAGATGTTTCCTTTATGTCCCAGGCCTGTGTAGAGTCCCTGATAGTAAACCAGTCCTTTCATGCTATTCATCATCAAAATAAGATGTTGCGAGTAACAGAATTGGACCTTCAATTGATGGACCCTGAGCAGGTTAGTCATGCTCTGAGAGCCGAAATAAAGGATCTAACCAAAAAGAAGAACCATCTGGAAGTATCCTTGGCTCATACTAACCACAATCTTAAGGTTCTTCAAGAAGAAAAAAGCCAAGTCGATGCCGTGCACCAGCAATGCATGGATTAACAAGCTTTGGAGCATCAGCGAACTATTGATCGATTGACCCAGAAGCTGCGGGCTGCCGAAACTTTAGCACAGGAGCAGGACAAGAAATTAAAATCCCAAGCGACCCAACTAACGTCTCAAGGGGCAGAACTTCTGGCAACCCGGACTGAACTGGCCTAGACTTGAGCTACAGCTGAAGGAGTATCTACAGCCCTGACTATTTATAAGGAAGGGGAGAATGATCGCTGCAAACAGAGCCGCGACTTGTACCTGCGTTCCCCAGAGTTTTATACACAAGCAGGACAACGCTTCTCCACATCTGTTGTATATGGTGCGGCTGGGGCTATGCGACAGCTTTACGAATAGGATTACTTAAAATCAGCTCCTCTCGCTGAGTTTTTAGATATTGACCGGATCCTTAAAGAGATTCCGGACGACATTTTTGCTCCTTTCAAATGATTCTTATTCACTGCCTGTACATAACATAACTTAAAGACTTCCTATGAGACTTTATTTCTTTTCTTAATGCACATCCATTTGCACTTGAGGTCAACTTTGCTAAAATTTCTTAGTCTGTTGAAAGAAATATTAAGATGTACTGTTTCCGCTTTGACATATCCTCTTACCGCCCTGTCTGATCTATTTTTAGCCCCGGCCTGTTATCCTGATCTGTCAAACATTTGTTAGCCCCGCTTCTTCTTCTTCAGATGACTCTTTAAACTCGGTAAGACCGCAAGTAGTTAGCACTCCAGGGTTGATCTAACCTTTTGCCCTGATTATCCTTCAAATAATAAGCTCCAGACGATAATTTCTTGATAACTTTGTAAGGCTCATCCCACTGCGGTGCTAACTTGGCCACATCTCCCACAGGCTTAACTTGCTTCCAGACCAGATCTCCTTCCCCAAAGAATCGAGGAATCACTCTTCTGTTATAGTTCTACCTCATTCTTTCTCGATAGGCCTCCAGCCGAGCTGCCGTCCTATCACGGGTTTCACTAATGAGATCCAGTTCAGTCAACCGTCGCTCTGCGTTTCCTTCATCGTATAATGTCCTCCTGACTGATGGCACTCCAATTTCTATGGGTACTACCACTTCGTTGGCATAAACCAGATGGAATGGTGTCAGACCGGTACTTTCTCGGGGTGTTGTACGATAGGCCCATAGGATGCTCGACAGCTCTTCCACCCAATTACCTCCCACATGATCCAACTTAACCTTCAGGCCTCGTACTATTTCTCGATTAACCACCTTGGTCTGGCCATTGCTTTGTGGGTATACCATTGAACTGAAGGCCTGCGTTATACCAAACCCTTTGCACCAGGCCTGGATTTTTTTCCCTTGAAATTGCCTTCCGTTGTCTGACACCAGTTTGTGCGGAATACCGAACCTGCAAAGAATGTTCTTCCATAGAAATTGGATGACGACATCTTCTGTGATCTTGGCCAGGGCCTCTACTTCCACCCACTTAGAGAAATAATCCACCGCCACCAATAAGAAACGTCTCTAACCCGGAGCCATTGGAAATGATCCCACAATATCTATGCCCCATTGATAAAAAAGACATGAAACTATAGATGTTCTTAGCAGAGCCGTTGGTCGATGTGTTAAATTTTGATATGTATGATTAGGATAGGCAGATATTTACCAGTTTGTGAGCATCCCTCTGTAAAGTAGACCAGAAATACCCAGCTAGGAGTATCTTGTGAGATAATGACCGACCGCCTACGTGGTTGCCACATCATCCCAGATGTATTTCTCGCAAGGCCTGGTCCGCTTCCTCTATACCCAAGCATTTAAGTAAGGGTCTAGAGAAGGACCTCTTATAGAGCTGATCCCCGATCATGACATAAGCATGGGCTTGCTTCCTGACCAGCCGTGATTCTTTTGGGTTAGTCGGTAAGATACCCTGCCTAAGATAGTTGATCTTGGGCGCCCGCCAATCAATAGTTGCTTCCCTATTGTTCTGTAAATCTATCTGAGCTATAAGGAAGGTTTGTGCCGTTGACCGGTCCAACACCCAAGTGGTTAAGGAACTGGCCATCTTTGCGAGCTCATCTGCCTTCTCATTCTCTGCCCTAGGGATCTTAGTTACTGTGATTTATGCAAATTCCTTTTCCATCTTCTCATAAGCTTCCCGGTATCACAATTTATCACAACCTCAGGCCTGACCCCAGGTAACTCCTCTGTAGACCAGGCGAAGACATCCCGGTTATGGATCAAGCATTGAACTAATTCTTCCTTGAGAAGAGGGGGCAGATCACTCGCCAAGCGAGTTAAACTTTCAGGGCGGTCAACATATAATTGCACCTCCTCCCAAGGGATGGGTTCTTCAGCCATAGCCAAAGGCTCTTCTTGAACAGTATGGATGCCCCCATATTGCATCCTTTGATTCTTCCTGGCCTCCACCCGCACCATATCAATGTAACATCGGCGAGAGACCCTCTGCTCTCCCCTGACTTCCTCGACCTGCTCGCCCACGGGGAATTTGATTTTTTGATGAAAGGTAGAAACAACGTCCCTAAATTCGTGCAGGGCGGGCCTTTCCAGGGATATGGCCAGTTTAATCTGACCCATTGGCTTCACCTCATTGCTTGTAAATCCATATAGAGATGTAGCCACAGGCTGTCAGTGGCATCGATCTGTTAGAGTGTATACTAAAAGCCTAGCTTTTGGTATAAACATTTATCTAGAAATAAGAATCACATTGGTCAAATGTCTACATTTATGATAAATGTAGTTGCTCAATTAATTTATATTGTAGATAACATGGTGTGTGGTGTCACACACAGAAGATCATGTTATCGGTTCCTTATAAATTATAAACAGTAGCTCACGACTAAGATGGAAAGGAACAAACCATTGGAAGGTCGTAGTGTAATTAGGTGTTAGTTTATCTTAACTATATAATTACACTAGTACACTTAGAGTGTATTGAGTAGGACCATTTGAGGTCGTTCTTTTTATACTGACTTTATAAAAGAACAAAGACCTCAGTTATTATGGAAGTGTGTGCTCTTAATCCTAATATAATAACAAGCACATATATTTGATATTTATTTCTTTAATTTATCAATGGGTGAGATTTAGTTCGATGAATCAATAAGCCCGATAAGTTGGGAAATGATATCACTTATAGTGTGTGTTGTTGATTATAGAAGGAAACTGTGTCCTAGTGATACTAGGTTGATAATGTCCTCAAGAGGAGCTCATAAGGATTGTCATGTTAAACCCTGCAGTGGACATAGTCCGACATGATAATAAGGTTGAGTGGTACTACTCTTGGACTAAGAAATTAATTAAATGAGTTGTCAGAACTCACTTAATTAGTGGACATTCGATATCTTAAACACGGAGACTAACACACTCATAATAAGAAGGAGCCCAAAATGTAATTTGGGATTGGTGCGGTAGTTCAATGATAGTTCTCTAGTGGAATGAATTATCATTGATAAAATTAAGTTGTGTGTTCGGGGCGAACATGGGATGCTTAATTTTATCGGGAGACCAAAACCAATTCCTCCTCTCGGTCCCTATCGTAGCCTCTTATTTATAGAGTACTATACCCACATATACACACCTTCTATACCCACCTAAAGGGGGCCGGCCAAGCTAGCTTGGGAACCAAGCTAGGGCCGGCCTAAGCTTGGGTTTAAGGTGGCCGGCCCTAGCTTGAACCCAAGCTAGTAGGGCCGGCCATAATTAATTAAAAAGAAAATTTAATTTTAATGTTTATTATTATGTGGAAGATTTAATTTAAAAGAGAATTAAAATTAAAATATCTCTCTTGTAAAAGATTTACAAAAGATTAAATAAAGAGATTAGATCTCTTTCCTTATTTGTAGATTGGAGAGATGTTTTATTTTCTCTTTAAAATTATTCACATGTTAATAAAATTAAAATTATAGATATTTCCTTTTATTAACCATGAAGAGATTTTAAAGAGAAATTTTATTTTTTAAAATTTCCGAAAACAAATAAGGAAAGTTTTAATTGTTGATTGAAACTTGTCCAATTTGCTTCCTATTGATTTGGCCGGCCATCATTGTTTAATTGGGGAAATATTATTTTATTTTTCTCAATTAAATCATGTCAAGGAAATTAAGGAAAATTTATTGTAATTAAATTTCCTAATTTACCTAGGCCAAGGAATATAAAAGAAGGGGTGAGGGTGCCTTCACAAGACAACATCTATTATTCCTCTCCCTCTTTTGTTCCTTGGTGTGGCCGGCCATCATCTCCTTCTCTTCCTCTTGTGGTGGCCGAATCTCCCTCTCCTTGGAGTTCTTGTGGTGGCGGATACTACTCGGAGAAGAAGAAGAAGAAGGAGAAAGCTAGCATCTCTTGGAGCTTGGTTAGTATTTTGGTTTTTCTCCTTGGTAAAGCTTTTCTTTTGTGGCCGAACCTTGCTTGGAGGAGAAGAAGGTGGTTGGTGGTTTCTCATCTTGGAAGATCGTTGCCCACACAACGTCCGAGGTTAGAAGAGGAATACGGTAGAAGATCAAGAGGTTTTTTCTACAAGGTATAACTAGTAATTTCTATTTCCGCATCATGCTAGTTATTTATGGAAATAATACCAAATACAAGAGGCTTACGTTCTAGTATTTCGAATATGTTTTTTCGAAGTTGTGTTATTTTGTTTCTTTCTTTTCCTTGTGATTTGATTATTCTCTTTGGTTAACCTAAAGTTATTTTAGGAAATTAAATATTAGCTTTCTATTAAAGGTTTTGTCTAGTCGGTGGTGGTTGCTCCCATATCCAAGAAGGTCATGTGCCTCGCCACGTCAGTACTGGGAACCTTTTATGGAAATTAATATTTAATGGAATTAATAACTTAAAGAGACTTGGGTAGAACGTGTTAAGTTCCGCAGGAGATCCAAGTCAAAACCTAAAAGAACAAATAGATTAAGTTTTGGATCAAACGTGTTAAGTTCCGCAGGCAATCCAAAATTTAATTTAAAAGAACACATGGTAGCTAGAAAAAGGTTCAGACCTTTGTACAAAATTTTTGTACAGTGGAACCTATAGGTTTTCCGAGTAGCAACCAACAATTGGTATCAGAGCTAGGGTTTTGCCTCTGTGTATTTGGTATTAGTTTAATTATGCACATGTCATACATAATTTAGGCAGGATAATAGTAGGATGTGCTAACTTTGTGGATGCAGGATCCAACTATTATGGCTTATAGTTTTATGTGTGTGATTGGACCCTTGGACATGTCAAGGGCATTTATATGTGTGTGCATGATTGTATTATAAAATACAGCAGAGGCGTATTTAGTTTTATTAGGATTTTATTTTTGATCTAGATACATGTACATTCCTTTTATGGAATATAGGATCAAAATTGTAAAATTCTATTTATGTCACGGATCGAATCTTGCAAAGCGTGGAACCTTCTAAGGACCAGAGGCGCAGCGGAACAAGGAGCAAGATGGATGCGACAGCTAGACCCGGTGGCGGTGGCCAAATATGGCAGCAGCTTGGGATGACAACACACGGAGGACAACTAGAGATAAAAGCCATAATAGTTGAAAATTAGATTTTCTATTTATTGCTTTTATATTGTGCTATGTGTGCATGTTAGTTTACAAGTTTAGTAGGCTAGCATAGTTAAAATTCCTCATTAATAAATAACTAAGTGGGAGAGGGATTTTTAAGTAAATCCCATGGTCTCCATTACTGGTTTGTAAGTGATGCAAACAAGCTTGCGCGTTGGCTCTGAGTGCCTTCCTCCATAACGGATGAGCTTGTTTGCGGATCACTAGAACAGACTTCCATTTTTGGATGACTATAGGAAGTTAATTAAGAGCATGTGATCTTCCCCAACGGAAGGGGCATAATCTTATTAATGGACTTAGTGTCAAGTAATGGTATACACTTAGACACATCTAATAGTATCCTCCCCATCGGAGTCACTGCTATTATTTGTGTGACCAAATGAAACCAACTATTAATTTGTCATAAAACTAGGTTGGCAAGATAATAAAATTAAAGGGTTAAAACCCCTCTTACAAATGATTGATTTTGTATACGTCCACACTAACGTGGCATACAAAATTAACGGTGTTTGAGATAATTTTATTTGTCATAAAGTTACGTTGACAAGATAGTTAATGGGTAAAACCCTCCTCTTACAAATGTTGATTTTGTATAAGTCCACACTAACGTGGCATGCAAAATTCACGGTGTTTTGAGGTGTTGGTAAATTTAAGTAGTATTTTTAGAGGAATCAATATTATTTTAAATTTAGAGTCTTGACCAAATATTTGATTAAAGATAGACCAACTATTAATTTTATTCGTCATAAAGTAAGGTTGACGAGATAATAAAATTAAATGATAAAATTTCCTCTTTGAATTTGTATACGTCCACACTAACGTGGCATACAAAATTCATGGGGATTTTTAAGGAGTTGGTCTTAACCAAATATTTTTGTGATTCTTAGGAAGATGGTCAATCCCTAGCTGATATACTTTAGGATAGACTTAGTGGTCCCAATTATAATTGATTGGAAATAGAATTTGGACATTAAGGTAGGTCCTCTTAGAACTAAGAACAATATAGGTGTATTTTATTCATTAGTTGATACATGTTTAGTGGAGTTATCTACCGGTACCTGGTGTGTAGATATGGGAGCCACTGATCATGTCTGCAATTCATTGCAGGGTTCCAGGAAACCCGACAACTAAATGAAAATAAAAAACACCGTCCACATGGGCACTACTGCAAAAGTAGCAGCTGTTGCAGTGGGAGAGGTTTATTCTCTAATAGGAATAAAATTTGGATTATTAGGAATTGTCTTTACATACTAAGTTTAGAAAGAACCTGATTTCAGTTTCTAAACTATTATAGAACAGATATTGTGTCTATTTTGATAACAAAGTTGTTATCAAGAAAAATAGGCAAGTTATCTATTCTGGTATGTTGGTTGACAATTTATAATCCAATAACTCCCATGATGCAACAAATGGAAATTAATAACACATCTTCTAACTTAAGAGAAAGCAACCTTCGAAAAGGAACCAATTATATCTTTGACATCTAAGGCTAGGTTATATTAACTTAAGTAGGATTCAATGGTAGATGATGAACTTTTGGGTTCATTAGTAGTGGAAATCTTTCCAACCTGCGAGTCTTACTTGGAAGGAAAATAACCAAGAAGCTTTTAAGTCCAAGGGGTATGGAGTCAAAGATATGTTGAAATCGGTTCATTCTGATTTGTGTGATCCTATGACTATCCAGACAAGAGGTAGTATTGAATATTTCATCTATTTTATAGACAACTATTCAAGATACAAATAAATTTACTTAATGTACCGCAAGACTAAGTACTTTGATTAGTTCAAAGAGTACAAGGCTGATGCGGAGAAATGTTAAAGTAAATATCACTATGGTAAGATCGTAGTGGCAAGTACCTCTTGGGAGAATTTAGGAGTCACTTATCAAAAGTAGGGATTCAATCCCAACTAACTGCACCTGGTACACCCCAACAGAATGGTGTAGTAGAAAGAAGGTAAAGGACTCTTATGAAATAATTAGATAGATGATGAGTTATTTAGAAAATTACCAAATTTGTTTTAAGGATAAACTCTGGAAACGAAAGTGAACATAGTACCTTCCAAGTTAGAACTCTCTACTCATATAGAATTGCTGAATAGGTGAAAACCTATTTTAAAGCATATTCGGATTCGGGTAATCCAGCACATATATTAAAGAGAGACAATGATAAGTTAGATAGGAGTTCACTTGTTTGTAAGTTATCCTAGATAAACAAAAGTAAGTTTATAGTCTTAAAAATCAGAAGGTCATTGTTAGCATCAATGACTGATTTTTTAGAAAAGGACTATATAATGAACCACGTGCTCATAAGTAAATTTGTTCTTAAGGAAATAATAAAGGACATGTCTAACCTAGTACCAACTGTACAAGATGAGATATCACAAGAAAACTGCAACATGTATCACAAATTGATACACAATTACAGAAAGTGTCTTATTGTAGTGGAGGGTTGTTATGCAACCTAAATAGGTTCATGTTTTGGGAGAGTTTTTGGACTCGATCCCTGGAGGGCATGAACCTGATCTCCGGTCATATGATGAAGCACTCCAAGATAAAGATGCAGCATCTTGGCAAAGAGTAATGAATAAAAGAATTAGAATATATGTATTCTAATAAAATCTGGAAGCTTGTAGAATCACCAAATGGTGTAAAAGCCGTTGGGTGTAAAAAGGTCTATAATAGGAAAAGAGGGATAGACAGGAAGGTAGTAACTTTCAAAGCAAGACTTGATGAAAAAGGAAACTTTTTCACTGGTAGTCATGCTTAAGTCTATCCGGATTCTTTTATCTATTTGGCAAGTGGATGTCAAGACAGCATTCCTTAATGGAAGTCTTGAAGAAAGCATCCATATAAAGCAACCAGAAGGGTTCATTGCAAAGGGCTAAGAGCATCTTGTGTGCAAGCTCAATCAGTCTATGGACTGAGGCAAAGCTTCAAGGTCTTGGAACATCCGGTTTATCAAAGTAATCCAGATCTATGGATTTAGTAACCGGATAAGTCTTGTGTATACGAAAGATGTGATGGAAACGTGGTGGTATTTCTTGTACTATACTTAGATAACATTTTTGGTAGTTGGAAACAATATCAAAATGTTGTCAGAAGTAAGGGTATGGTTGTCCAAACAATTCGATATAAAGGACTTGGGAGAATGTATATATTCTTGAGATCAAAGTAATAAGGGATCGCAAGAAAAGAATATTTTACTTATCCCAAGCTTCATACATCGGAAAAATCCTTGCTCGTTTTAAGCATACAAAACTCCAAGAAAGGTTTCTTACCTTTTAGGATGGAGTAACTTTATCTAAAGATATGTTTCTGTAGACATCAAAGGAGATAAAGGAAATAAAGGCAGTTCTTTATGCTACGGCTGTTGAAAGCCTAATGTATGCTATGCACGAGATCGAAATCTGCCGGCATAGTTAGAAGATATCAGTAACCCTAGACAAGGACAGTGGACTGCAGTAAAGCATATATTGTAGTACCTTAGAGGCACTAGAAATTATATGCTAGCTTACAAGGCAGTTAATTTAGTCCTTGTGGGTTGCATGGATTTTGACTTCCAATCGGATAGGGACAATAATAAGTCGACCTCGGGGTTTTGTGTTTACTTTAGGAGGTAAAGTCATAACTATGGAAGAGTGATAAGCATAGGTGTTTTTCTGGATTCCACCATAGAAGCTTAGTATATGGCAAGCCTCTGAGGTAGCCATAAAAGCTGAATGACTCAATAACCTCAAGATAGACTTAGATATGATTTCTAGTTTGTCCAAAGATTATTACAATTTATTGTAATAATATTAGTGCAGTAGCAAACTATAAGAAACCATAAGTCTATAAAGGCAAGTAAACACAATAGAGCGCAAGTACCACCTAATACGAGAAATCGTATAAACGAGGAGAAGTTGTTGCTACCTAGATTGCATCAGGTGATGACCTATAGATCCTTCCACCGAGGTCCTTAAGGCAAGAGCTTTTGATGGACATGTTGAAGGGTTAGGAATCAGATGTATGGCAGCAGATATAGCAGCTTAGTCTTTTAGTATAAGTGGGAGATTGTTAGAGTGTATACTAAAAGCCTAGCTTTTGGTATAAACATTTATCTAGAAATAAGAATCACATTGGTCAAATGTCTACATTTATGATAAATGTAGTTGCTCAATTAATTTATATTGTAGATAACATGGTGTGTGGTGTCACACACAGAAGATCATGTTATCGGTTCCTTATAAATTATAAACAGTAGCTCACGACCAAGATGGAAAGGAACAAACCATTGGAAGGTCGTAGTGTAATTAGGTGTTAGTTTATCTTAACTATATAATTACACTAGTACACTTAGAGTGTATTGAGTAGGACCATTTGAGGTCGTTCCTTTTATACTGACTTTATGAAGGAACAAAGACCTCAGTTATTATGGAAGTGTGTGCTCTTAATCCTAATATAATAACAAGCACATATATTTGATATTTATTTCTTTAATTTATCAATGGGTGAGATTTAGTTCGATGAATCAATAAGCCCGATAAGTTGGGAAATGATATCACTTATAGTGTGTGTTGTTGATTATAGAAGAAAACTGTGTCCTAGTGATACTAGGTTGATAATGTCCTCAAGAGGAGCTCATAAGGATTGTCATGTTAAACCCTGCAGGTGGACATAGTCCGACATGATAATAAGGTTGAGTGGTACTACTCTTGGACTAAGAAATTAATTAAATGAGTTGTCAGTAACTCACTTAATTAGTGGACATTCGATATCTTAAACACGAGGAGACTAACACACTCATAATAAGAAGGATCCCAAAATATAATTTGGGATTGGTGCGGTAGTTCAATGATAGTTCTCTAGTGGAATGAATTATCATTGATAAAATTAAGTTGTGTGTTCGGGGCGAACATGGGATGCTTAATTTTATCGGGAGACCAAAACCAATTCCTCCTCTCGGTCCCTATCGTAGCCTCTTATTTATAGAGTACTATACCCACATATACACACCTTCTATACCCACCTAAAGGGGGCCGGCCAAGCTAGCTTGGGAACCAAGCTAGGGCCGGCCTAAGCTTGGTTTAGTCGGCCCTAGCTTGAACCCAAGCTAGTAGGGCCGACCATAATTAATTAAAAAGAAAATTTAATTTTAATGTTTATTATTATGTAGAAGATTTAATTTAAAAGAGAATTAAAATTAAAATATCTCTCTTGTAAAAGATTTACAAAAGATTAAAGAAAGAGATTAGATCTCTTTCCTTATTTGTAGATTGGAGAGATGTTTTATTTTCTCTTTAAAATTATTCACATGTTAATAAAATTAAAATTATAGATATTTCCTTTTATTAACCATGAAGAGATTTTAAAGAGAAATTTTATTTTTTAAAATTTCCGGAAACATATAAGGAAAGTTTTAATTGTTGATTGAAACTTGTCCAATTTGCTTCCTATTGATTTGGCCGGCCATCATTGTTTAATTGGGGAAATATTATTTTATTTTTCTCAATTAAATCATGTCAAGGAAATTAAGGAAAATTTATTGTAATTAAATTTCCTAATTTACCTAGGCCAAGGAATATAAAAGAAGGGGTGAGGGTGCCTTCACAAGACAACATCTATTATTCCTCTCCCTCTTTTGTTCCTTGGTGTGGCCGGCCATCATCTCCTTCTCTTCCTCTTGTGGTGGCCGAACCTCTCCCTCTCCCTTGGAGTTCTTGTGGTGGCCGGATACTACTCGGAGAAGAAGAAGAAGAAGGAGAGAAAGCTAGCATCTCTTGGAGCTTGGTTAGTATTTTGGTTTTTCTCCTTGGTAAAGCTTTTCTTTTGTGGCCGAACCTTGCTTGGAGGAGAAGAAGGTGGTTGGTGGTTTCTCATCTTGGAAGATCGTTGCCCACACAACGTCCGAGGTTAGAAGAGGAATACGGTAGAAGATCAAGAGGTTTTTTCTACAAGGTATAACTAGTAATTTCTATTTCCGCATCATGCTAGTTATTTATGGAAATAATACCAAATACAAGAGGCTTACGTTCTAGTATTTTGAATATGTTTTTTCGAAGTTGTGTTCTTTTGTTTCTTTCTTTTCCTTGTGATTTGATTGTTCTCTTTGGTTAACCTAAAGTTATTTTAGGAAATTAAATATTAGCTTCTATTAAAGGTTTTGTCTAGTCGGTGGTGGTTGCTCCCATATCCAAGAAGGCCATGTGCCTCGCCACGTCAGTACTGGGAACCTTTTATGGAAATTAATATTTAATGGAATTAATAACTTAAGGAGACTTGGGTCGAACGTGTTAAGTTCCGCAGGAGATCCAAGTCAAAACCTAAAAGAACAAATAGATTAAGTTTTGGATCAAACGTGTTAAGTTCCGCAGGCGATCTAAAATTTAATTTAAAAGAACACATGGTAGCTAGGAAAAGGTTCAGACCTTTGTACAAAATTTTTGTACAGTGGAACCTATAGGTTTTCCGAGTAGCAACCAACACGATCTACATCTCCTCGAATGCAGTTCTGAATAGAATATTGATCGAGCTCTCGGTGTCAATGAAAACCCGAGCAACTCGGCTATTGGTAATGATAGCTTTGATGATAAGGGCATCATCATGAGGCAGCTCCAGACCTTCCAGGTCTGTCGGCCCGAAGCTGATAACAGGTCCAGCAGCCTGCTCTTGGCTGCATCCAATAGTGTGAACCTCCAAGTGACGCACATGGGACTTGCGCGCTCTTCCCGAATCCCCATCAGTTGGCCCTCCAGAGATCATACCGATCTCTCGAACGGCGACGTTGCCTCTATTCTCGGCTTCCCGCGCTCCTTCTGGCTTTCCCCCGACCGGGTTGATGAGTACTGGGCCCTGCTAGGTCGGGGCGGGGTTGCCCGGCCTGTCTAGCCACGGCTCGTTGCTCTTCCATAATCTTGATGACTTGAGGGGCTAGCTCGGGCGGAGGTAAGCCTAACTCTGCAGCCCGCTTGGAGTCCCAAGCAAACTGGAAACAATGATTAGTATCATGAGTACGAGATCGATGATAGGTGCAATACCGAGTATTCCACGACCCAGGTCGGGGAGCATGCACGACTGTGACTCGGGGAGCTGGTCTGATCTCCGGCCCGGGATGGAAAGTAGGTCTGGCTTCCCGAGCGCGCGGCAGAGGTTGAGTAGGTGGTTGAGGCACCCTTCTTTCCGGCTTGTTGGTAGAGGGAGGTGGTCTTTCGACTTTCCTCTAAGCCGCTTGTGCTTCTTCTACTTTGATGTAGCAGGCAGCTTTCTCCACCATCTCATCAAAAATTCGAGTGGAATTTTTGTTGAGATCTCTGAAAAATTCTCCCTCTCCTAATCCATGAGAGAAAACACTCATCAGAATCTCCAAAGTGGCGGTGGGGACATCCTGGGCCACTTGATTGAAGCGGTTGATATAACTTCTTAAGGGCTCAGCCGACCCTTGCTTAAGAGCAAAAAGACAATGATCCGTTTTCTGATATTTTTTGCTGCTGGAAAAATGGCGAAGGAAGGCCGTCTTGAAATCCAAGAAACAGGTGATGGATCCCTGTGGTAACCCATCAAACCACTTTAGTACAGAGCCAGCTAAAGTGTTCAAGAAAACTCGACACTTGACAGCATCACTGTATTGGTGCAATAGGGCTGCATTTTTAAACTTGTGTAAATGCTCTTCCGGGTCTTTGCTCCCGTCGTACTCTCCGATCGACGGGGCTCTGTAGCCCTTAGGCAATCTCTCATTCAAAATCCTAGCCGAGAATGGTACTCTTTCATCCGGGTCTTCTGGAAACACTTCCAGTATGATGAGAGCCTTCCCTTTCTTCGAATCTCTAGGCAAGGAGCTTTCATCCATGGAGACTTGAAGCTGTTCTTTCTTAAGGCTGAGGCCATGGGGCTTTGGCTAATAATACTCCACATCGGGCTCGCGATAAGGAGCCTGAGGAAACCCCTTAGGTTGTTTTCTCTTAGAGCCCCGATCTGAAACAGGGAGGGGCTCTTTGGAAGCTTCAGCAGGAGCTTGGCGCGGTCGTGAGACAGTCGCTTGCTTCTCGGAGGTGGCTCGCCTCTTATCCTCCTTGAAGAGTTCGTATTCACCGGCGGTTATGATAACATTGATGCGGCCAGACTCCTCCATCTTCACGTTCTGGAACAGGTTGTTGTGTTCCCACAGACGGCGCCAAATTTCATCTCGTCCGGAAGCTGAGTCGGATGAAGGCGGGCCTTGATGTACTAGAAGTTGACGGAAATTTGTTGCGGCGTCTGATCTACCTAGCACCCCTCGAAAAGGTTCGCCCAGTTGGCTGATGAAGGAGGATGATCAGGACGATGACACTGTAGCTCTGCGCACACTCAGACGAACCCACGAGTCGTTAGACACCAGAAACCAGGGGAAAAGTCCCCGGGCCAGGCCCTCCGAGGCTCAAGTCAGGTACTTTTTTCTCCAGAAAACACAGAAAAAGGACGAAAAGTAAAGACTAGTGAGAAATGACGAGTGAGCGTACCTGCATAAGGGACAAAGCATCCCTTTTTATACTGCAACGGCTGTTTCTGGGACCTGGCGGGTATCAGGGAATGTCGGCTGTCAGGCTTTGTCTGGCGATGATTGACACGTGGCACTTCCTAATAGGTTGGCGGCAAAACCAAAGGCGTAGTGAGCCCCGACTGTTAGAATATTCCTCGACACACTGATTATTCTCTGATAGGCAGTTACGATTCCTTGGCTTGTTTGTCCTTTAGTGCCCGAACGCTGGGCCTGCATTCCGAGATCTGTACTCTGACTTACTTCTGTATGCTGTTATCCGTGGCTCATACGTTCCGACCTGCATGCCAGGTCTGTGTCCCGACCTGCTTCGATCCGCTGCTATCCATTGCTTGTACATTCCGACCTGCACGCCAGGTCTATGTCCTGACCTGTTTCAATCCACTGCTATCCATGGCTTGTACCCTGACCTGCCTCTGCTGTTATCCATGGCCTGTACGTTCTGACCTGTATGCTAGAGCTATATCCTGACCTGCCTCTGCTATTATCCATGGCTTTTACATCCCGACCTGCACGCCAGGTCTGTTTCTCGACCTGTATCCGTCTACTATTATCCACGTATCCATCTCATCTGCCTTCATCCATTTTCTATAATGCTCAATCTCCTCTTCACTAGAATCATCATTAGGTGCATTAGGGCAAGCCTCTAAAAGTACATACTTGAAACCTTCAGCAGTCAAGATAATGTCTAAGTTTCTTTTCCAATCTATATAATTAGGACCAGTAAGTTTATTCTCTTTGAGAATAACAGCAAGTGGGTTGAAGGCCATTTGAAATCCTAAGAATCACAAAATAAACTTGGTCAATACTATAAATTTAGAATAATATTGATTCCTTAAACAATATTATTTAAATTTACCAACACCTCAAACACTGTGAATTTTGCATGCCACGTTAGTGTGGACGTATACAAAATCAAGCATTTGTAAGAGGAGATTTTACTCATTAATTTTATTATCTTGTCATCCTAACTTTATGACAAATAAAATTAATAGTTGGTTTTCCTTTGGTCACACAAATAATAACAGTGGCTCCGTTGGGGAGGATACTATTGTGCCCCTTCAGTTGGAGAAGATTACACGCTCATAAATAATTTCCTATAATCATCCATTTTAGGAAGTTTGATCTAGTGATCTACAAACAAACTCATCCGTTATGGAAGAAGGCACTCAAAGCTAACACACAAACTTGTTTGCATCACTTACAGACCAGTAATGGAGACCGTGGAATGTATTTAAAGTTCCTCTCCCACTTAGTTATTTAAGGTGAGGAATTTTAACTATGCAAGCAATCATCACATATCACACACATCATAGTAAATAAAAGTAATAAATATGGAAATTAATTTTTCAACTATTATGACTTCTTCCATCACTGTCCTCCGTGTGCCACCCGCCCTAGTGTTCATGTCGTTGGGTCTATCAAGCTGTTAGTTAGAGCCCTAGAGCCAATCATTTGATGATTGTTGTATGGACTCATTGTATCATATTCTAGTATATAAATAAAGGCATTTTTATGGTTATTATACTTACTTGTATTGGTTCCAAATAACTAAGTATAATAGCATCCTTGAGTAGAACGTTCTTATCTATATCAATCGATTGGTTGAATCAATAGTGAGATGATATAGAGAACACTACTCTTAATCATTCCTAGTCAAGTATTAACATTTAGGGACAATGTTAATGCGACGAGACTAGCATGTAGGTCAACTCGATGACTTGATATCACAAGTCATGGATATGAAGATATCAAGTTGACACATGGGTATGCATTGGAGAATGTATATTGAATGACCCGCCATGAAAAAGTATCATGGATAGTTATATGAATGTCATATACTTTCTCATGTACCTATTAGTATGACTATTAGTCCTTGGACCTGAAGTCACCATGATTCCCTACATAAGGAGTTGCATACTTTAGCTTAGTCAAACTTCACCCGTAACTAGGTGGACTATAAAGGCGATTACTGGTATGTAACAAATTATGCGGAGGGATGTGAGTGATGTAGATGGGATCTATCCCTCCTATATAACAGGAGTGACATCGTTATTCTTGATAGAGTGAGACCACTAAGTGCATGGCTGCGATGCCCAAATGAGTCAATATGAGATATTGAGCTCATTTGATTATAGTGAGTCTACTTGGAGTTCAAGATTTAGATTGATCAGAGGATGACACCGTCTATGCCTCAAATGATCAACCTAGATGTTAAGGATAGAAGGACATTGCCATATATTGTGAGGAGTCACAATTAGTAGTCACAAGGTGATGTTGGATCTCAACATTCTTGTAACTTGGGTAGTAATGGTGTGTTGCTAGATATCGCTCATTACTTATGCTTCTAAATGGATTTAGGAGCATTGCCAACGTTACAAGAACCTATAGGGTCACACACAAAGGGCAATTAGATGGAGATTAGGTTCATATGATGAACCAAGAGGATTAGGTTCATGTGATGAACCAAATTGGATTAAGAGTAATTCAAATTAAATTAATTGAGTTGGACTCAATTTGATTCATGTGTTCAATGGATCTAATTTAGATTATGTTTCATTGAATTAATTTAATCAACGAATAGAGATTCATTATATTAAATTGATTTGAATCAAATGGTTAGATTTGATCAACCATGGGAGAGAAGTGGTCAAGTTTGACTTGACTTGAGAGGGAAGATGAAAGGTCAAGTTTGACTTGACCATTGCCACCTCATTTGTGAGTTGGCATTAGGTGGGTCAATGATGATGTTCCACATCATCAAGGTTGACTTATTTGTGTGCCACATCATGAGGGAGATCAAGAGTTATGACTCTTGATATCCCATGGAGGTTTAAAACCTCTCCTTGAAGTGACCGACCACTTAACTCATTGTGAGAGTTTCATTTTGTTTTGTAACTCCATCTTCTTCCTCCTTGCTTTCTTCTTCTCTCCCTCTCCTCCACCTTGGCCAAAACCTCCTTGAGTGCTAGCACACTTAAGAGGTTTTTCTCCACCTAATTGTTCGTGTGGATACACATAGTGGGGTGTTCACTTGACACCCTTGAGATCCGACACCTTTTGGACAAGCGGGATAAGCGAAGGGCTTCGCTACAAAGGTATATCTTTCTTCCATGTAGATCTAAGGTAGATCTAGGATTAGAGAAACTTGTACACGAAATTACGAAATTTTTTATCTTCGCACGGATCCGGTGGAATGAGACTTCGGGGTTTCCGCAACGTAAAAATCGGTTTTTGCGGCTCGAAAGTCCCAACACAAGCTTCATTTTTTCCTGTGCCTCTGGTCCTCCATTGGTACCATGCCTTGTAAGGATACGATCCGCAACAAAAAATAAATTTTTACATATATCGATCCTATATTCCACAAGGGAATGTACATGAAGTTTATATCGAACAAAATGTAAAAACCCTAGGTCTAATACAACTCCTGCTGTATTTAATAAGTACAATCATTCACACACATAAAAATGCCCTTGACATGTCCAAGGACCCAATCACACACAATAACAATAAGCCATAATAGTTGGAGCCTGCAACCATAGAGTTAGCATATCCTACTAGTATCCTGCCTAAATTATGTATGACATGTGCATAATTAAACTGAAAACCAAACACACAGAGGCAAACCCTAGCTCTGATACCAATTGTTGGTTGCTACTCGGAATACCTACTGGTTCCCCTGTACAAATTTTTTTGTATAAGGTCCAAACCTTTTCCTAGATACCATGTGTTCTTTAGAAATTAAACTTGAATCACAAGCGGAACTTAACACTATTGATTCTAAGTTTAACTTATATGTTCATAGAGGTTTAGACTTGAATCTCAAGTGAAACTTAACACTATTGATCCAAGTCATACCCATGTTACAAAGTCGATCAAACATTAATTTCAAGGATCGGCTCCCAGGACAAACGTGGCGAGGCACTTGGCCTTCTTGGGTATGTGATCTGTTAGTGAGAGCCCTAGAGCCGATCATGTGATAATTGTTGTATGGACTCGATGTATCATATTCCTATATATATTTATAAAGGTATTTCTTTATGGTTATTATACTTACTTGTATTGGTGTCAAATAACTGAGTATAATAGCGTCCTTGAGTAGAAGGTTCTTATCTATATCAATCAATTGGTTGAATTGATAATGAGATGATATAGAGAACACTACTCTTAATCATTCCTAGTCAAGTATTAACATTCAGGGACAATGTTAATGCGATGAGACTAGCATGTAGGTCAACCCAATGACTTGATCTCATAAGTCATGGATATTAGATATCAAGTTGACACATGGGTATGCATTGGAGAATGTATACTGAATGAACCGCTATGAGAAAGTATCATGGATCGTTATATAAGTGTCATATACTTTCTCATGTGACTATTAGTATGACTATCAATCCTTGGACCTGAAGTCACCATGGTTCCCTACATAAGGAGGTGCATACTTTGGCTTCGTCAAACGTCACCCGCAAATGGGTGGACTATAAAGGCGACTACTGGGTATGTAACAAATTATGCGGAGGGATGCGAGTGATGTACATGGGATCTATCCCTCCTATATGACGGGAGTGACATCATGATTCTTGATAGAGTGAGACCATTAAGTGCATGACCATGCCCAAATGAGTCAATATGAGATAGTGAGCTCATTTGATTAGAGTGAGTCTACTTGGAGTTCAAGACATAGATTGATTGGAGGATGACACAGTCTATGCCTCAATTGATCAATCTAGATATCTAGGATAGAAGGACATTGTCACATATTGTGAGAGTCACAATTAGTAGTCACAAAGGTGATGTTGGATCTCAACATTCTTGTAACTTGGGTAGTTATGATGTGTTGCTAGATACCGCTCATTACTTATGTTTCTAAATGGGTTTAGGAGCATTGCCAACGTTACAAGAACCTATAAGGTCACACACAAAGGGCAATTAGATAGAGATTAGGTTCATATGATGGACCAAGAGGGTTAGGTTCATGTGATGAACCAAATTGGATTAAGAGTAATCCAAATTAGACTAATTGAGTTGGACTCAATTTGATTCATGTGTTGAATGAGTCTAATTTAGACTATGATTCAATGAGTCAATTTAAACCAATGAATAGAGATTCATTAAATTAAATTGATTTGAATCAAAGGTTAGATTTGATCAACCATAGGAGATAAGAGGTCAAGTTTGACTTGACCAAATGCCACCTCATTGTGACTTGGCATGGGCCGGCCAATGATGATATTCCACATCATCAAGGCTACATCATTGTGTGCCACCTCATGAGGAAGACCAAGAGCCATGACTCTTGGTAGTACATGGAGGTATAAAACACTCAATAAAGTGGCCGACCACATTATGAAGAGTAAAACATTAGTGTGCTCATTCAATCCTTCTTCTTCTTCCTCTCTTCTCTTCTCTCCTTCTCCTCCATTGCCGAGACCTCTCAAGGGTACTAGCACACTCTAAGTGGTTCTCTCCACCTTTTGCCCGTGTGGATACGTGTAGATGAGTGTACACTTAACACTCTATGAGATCCGATAACCATTTGGACGAGCGAGATAAGCGAAGGGCATCACTACAAGGGTAAAACTTCCTTTTTCATGTAGATCTAAGGTAGATATAGTGTAGACAAACATGTACATGAATATTTATTTATCTATCTTCGCACGGATCTGTGCCTAGCTTCGAGGTTTCTGCAACGCAAAAGCGGTTTTTGCGGCTCGAAAATGCTAACAGGATCATCCATCACTGCCTAGACAAAACCTTTCAATGAAATTTAATATTTAACCTTCTTCTAGTAACCCTAGGTTTAACTGCTAAGAACAATCAATTCACAAAATCAAAAAAGAAAAGAAACACAAAATCGAATTGTAAATCTGAAACCTAGAATCACTAGCCTCTTGTGTTTGGAATTCATACAAAGAAAAACTAGTATGATGTGGAAAAGAATTACTAGTTATACCTTTCTTTGTAAGCAACAACCTCTTGATCTTCTATCGTATTCCTCTCTTTATCTCGAATGTTGTGTGGGCAACGATCTACCGAGATGAGAACCACCAAGTTCCTTCTTCTTCCTTCTAAGTTTCGGCCACCAAAGTTAGCATATATAAATACATTAAATGAAGTGTTTGACAATCTCTGGACTGTCCGGTTCTGACTTCGAATTTCCGCCCAGAAACCCTAGGTCGAACCGACGCCTACTGTTCCCTTTTCCGGGGAACGCGTCCTCACCTACTTCCCTCAGGAGTGTTTACCTTTTGCCAGTTCGGTCCTCTAGACTGACTGGACTTTTGTTCGGCGCTCAAGTCTTCCGGTCTTCATGTTGGACGCCCGCTCCACGACCTGTCCAGACTTCCACCCGGTTCGCGACACCAGGATTTCAACCTAGGGTTACCGCCCCCTAGGATTTTTTCCCGAAGCCTTCGACCCGCCAAGACTTTCCGCATTGGGTTACCACCCCCTATGACCTAGGGTTACCGCCCCCTAGGGTCTTCACCTGCCTAAGTACACTTAGGATTTTCGTGCAAAGCTCATTGAACATATTAGATAACAAAACATCTTAACTTTGAACCCTTTGACATAATCAAAACATTGGTTCGATCGTCAGATGCTTCCGCACCAACACCCCCTTAATGTTCTTGTTGACTCTGTTTCTGTAGATTCCATTACTGTTGGACCCTCACAACTATTGTTAGTGGCATAATTTGAAGTACTTTCTTTAGCCTTCTCAATCCTCAGTAATCTCTTTGCATGAGCTGCCATAATATCCACAAGAAATGATGAGTACCCTAAATTCTAGAATATTGTCAAGCTCCTCGATGCCCCATATCCTGTAAAAGGCAGTAGCCTGTTAGGCATTTGAATTACAAAGAAAATAAAGCAAGAATGAAGACAAATGACAGTTATATTACAATAAGAAAAAAAAATGATAATAAAATAGATCAGTAAATAAAATTTACACACCGGTTAAACAATAGATTACACTTAATTATTGTCAATCCATGTCCCATCACAGTCTTCACGAACACATGATAGTTCATTTTCATCTATTCCGTCAACGTACATTGATTCCATTGATATAAACCCTCTCGTAGTACTTTGATAGTTGATTGTAGTATTTTCCAACTCATCACCATCTATGTATTCCATGTAATCCCTAGTAGGAATGACAAGTACAACATGCCATGCAGGATCTTGAGGATTTGCAATGTAGAATATCTGCTTTGCTTGACTCCCCAAGATAAAAGAGTCAGATTTAAATCCAATTCTGTTGAGGTTTACCAACGTGAAACCAAGTTCATCAACTTTAATACCGCTATTATTCTCAACCCAATTACATTTAAACATCAGAACTTGAAAATTGTGATAATCAAGTTCCCAAATTTCTTGAATAACTCCATAGAAAGTCATGCCCGATACAATTGGATTTTTGTCCTTTGCACTAGCAACTTGCATTGTCTTTGCAACTAAGCTTACTTTGAAGTTTTGAACAGCTCGTGTATCATCACGCTCTTTTGTATGATAAGTAACTCCATCAATCAAATAACTAGAGTACTTCAACACTTGATTGCTAGGTCCGCGAGCTATCCACTTCAATCTTTCTGATATTTGACAGGTGGAATTGCCAACTGCTCTCACACGATCACGTAACCAGCCAATAAATGTCCGATTATGCTCATCTTGTAGCCACTTTTTGGACTTGGCTTTATGAGGAAAGCTTGAGTTTAAAAATTCCATGTGTTCCCTAATGAAATGATTACGAATAAGTTAACTAATAGAATACTAATAAGTTAATTAGTAGAACGTAAGAACACTGCAATAAAATATTAATAAGTAAGAGAATTACTCGATATAAGGATTAACATCAACATCATTTTCCAAGATATAAGGATGTGCTTGATGCAACTCATCATGACAAGTTGAGTGTATTACTGAGCTAGATAGAGGCCTAGTAAGTTGTACTTGTCGATGCCTTGATGGGATCCCAATTGTATGCACACTGACATGTAATCCGAGCAAAATTCCACAACCTCTTCAGCAATATAACATTTAGCTATACACCCTTCAGGACGATATATTGTGATTTTTCACATACCCTTTCAAGATCTTCATGAATCTTTCAAATGGGTACATTGGCCTATACCAAATCGGTCCAAACAATTTGACCTCTCGTACAAGATGAACGATTAAATGAATCATTATATCAAAAAAAGATGGGGGAAAATATTTTTCAAGCAAACACAACACTGTCACAATCTCTCTTTGCAAATCATTCAACTTCGAGACATCTATCACTTTATTACATAGCACGTTGAAGAAGCCAGAAAATCGAGTGATAGTATCTCTAACATGTTTAGGCAAGACACCATGGATGGCGACTGGAAGCAATTGTTGCATCAAAGTGTGATAGTCATGTGACTTAAGGCCAATAAGTTTCAAGTCTTTCATCGACACCAGTTTTTTAACATTGGATGAATATCCTGTGGGGACCTTTATTCCAAACAAAGAATTGCAAAGTTTTCTTTTCTCATCCTTACTTAGTGTATAACAAGCCGCTGTCAAAAAGGTTCCCTTCTCCCCCATCTTCGGTGCAAAATCAATCCTCAATTTCATCTCCACAAGGTCTAGTCTTGCAGCTACTCCATCCTTTGATTTTCCAGGAATGTCAAGCAAAGTACCGATCAGACTTTCACACACATTTTTTTCAATGTGCATCACATCAAGAACATGCTGAACATGTAGTGTTCGTGCGGGAAGCATTCGACGATCGAACTCAAGTTTTGATAATGGAAAAGGAATTCAAAGTTAAGTTTAATTGTTATCTAATGTGTATGATTGAGTGTTTCAGGAAAGTCCTAGCTGCGGTTAGGCAAGTGGAAAACCCTAGGGGGTGGTAACCCTAGGTCATAGGGGGTGGTAACCCTATGCAGAAAGTCTTGTGGGTCGGAGCTTCGGGCAAAAATCCTAGGGGGTAGTAACCCTATGTTAAAATCCTGGTGTCGCGAACCGGGTAGAAGTCTGGACGGATCATGGACCAGATGTCCAGCATGAAGACTGGAAGCATCAGACGCTGAGCAAAAGTATAGTAGGTCTGGAGGACCGAATTGGCATTAGGTATACTCTCTTGAGTGGAGTAGGTGAGGACGCATTCCCCGCAGAGGGAACAGTAAGCGTCGGGTCGACCTAGGGTTTCCGGTCGGAAATCCAAAGTCAGACCCGGACAGTCCGGAGACTGTCAATATTTTATTTACTATGACTATTATGTGCTAACTTTGTTTTGCGGGGTATGTGTTTGGGACTAACACATTTTGCAAGAACAAAGGAGCAAGTTACATCTCGGATGAATAGTACCCGAGGCGCCTCCATAGAGCTTGGAGGCACCTCAGGTACAAGGCTGAAGCTGGCTGCAAAGTGGAGCTGGAGGCGCCTTCATGGAGACTGAAGGCGCCTTGGACCATTGCTTGGAGACGCCTTGGAGTTTTGATGAAGGTGCCTTCAAGTGGATAACAAGCAGCGTGAAGGCTGTTGGTTGCTACTCGGAAAACCTATAGATTCCACTGTACAAAAATTTTGTACAAAGGTCTGAACCTTTTCCTAGCTACCATGTGTTCTTTTAAATTAAATTTTGGATCGCCTGCGGAACTTAACACGTTTGATCCAAAACTTAATCTATTTGTTCTTTTAGGTTTTGACTTGGATCTCCTGCGGAACTTTACACGTTCGACCCAAGTCTCCTTAAGTTATTAATTCCATTAAATATTAATTTCCATAATTGGTTCCCAGTACTGACGTGGCGAGGCATAAGGCCTTCTTGGATATGGGAGCAACCACCACCGACTAGACAAAACCTTTTATAGAAAGCTAATATTTAATTTCCTAAAATAACTTTAGGTTAACCAAAGAGAACAATCAAATCACAAGGAAAAGAAAAACAAAAGAACACAGCATCGAAAAAACATATTCGAAATTCTAGAACGTAAGCCTCTTGTATTTGGTATTATTTCCATAAATAACTAGCATGATGCGGAAATAAAAATTACTAGTTATACCTTGTAGAAAAACCTTTTGATCTTCTACCGTATTCCTCTTCTAACCTCGGACGTTGTGTGGGCAACGATCTACCGAGATGAGAAACCACCAACCACCTTCTTCTCCTCCAAGCAAGGTTCGGACACAAAGGAAGAACTTCACCAAAGAAGAAAAACCAAAATACTAACCAAGCTCCAAGAGATGCTAGCTTTCTCTCCTCCTTCTTCTTCTTCTAACTAGTATCCGGCCACCACAAGAACTCCAAGAGGGATGAAGTATTCGGCCACCACAAGAGGAAGAGAGGGAGAGGATGATGGCCGGCCACAACACCAAGGAAAAGAGGGAGTTGTATCTCATGAAGGCACCCTCACCCCTTCTTTTATATTCCTTGGCCTAGGCAAATTAGGAAATTTAATTACAATAAAATTTCCTCAATTTCCTTGACATGATTTAATTTGAGAAAAATAAAATAAAATTTCCCAAATAAACCAATGGCCGGCCACATCAATGAAGGAAAAAATTAGACAAGTTTTAATCAACAATTAAAACTTCCTAATTTATTTCTGGAAATTTTAAAAAATAAAATTTCTCTTTAAAATCTCTTCATGGTTGATAAAAGGAAATTTCTATAATTTTAATTTTATCAACATGTGAATAATTTTTAAAGAGAAAATAAAACATCTCTCCAATCTACAAATAAGGAAAGAGATCTAATCTCTTTCTTTAATCTTTTGTAGATCTTTTATAAGAGAGATATTTTAATTTAATTCTCTTTTAATTATATCTTCCACATAATAATAAAAATTAAAATTAAATTTCTTTTTTAATTTAATTTGGCCGGCCCTACTAGCTTGGGTTCAAGCTAGGGTCGGCCACCCAATTTATACCTAGGCGGCCCTAGCTTGTTCCCAAGCTAGCTTGGCCCCCTATTAGTGGGTATAGAAGGTGGGTATAGGTGGGTATAGAACTCTATAAATAAGAGGCTACGATAGGGACCGAGAGGAGGAATTGGTTTTGGTCTCCCGATAAAATTAAGCATCCCGTGTTCGCCCCGAACACACAACTTAATTTTATCAATGATAATTCATTCCACTAGAGAACTATCATTGAACTACCGCACCAATCCCAAATTACATTTTTGGGCTCCTTCTTATTATGAGTGTGTTAGTCTCCCTGTGTTTAAGATATCGAATGTCCACTAATTAAGTGAGTTACTGACAACTCATTTAATTAATATCTAAGTCCAAGAGTAGTACCACTCAACCTTATTATCATGTCGGACTAAGTCCACCTGCAGGGTTTAACATGACAATCTTTATGAACTCCTCTTGGGGACATTATCAACCTAGTATCTCTAGGACACAGTTTCCTTCTATAATCAACAACATACACTATAAGTGATACCATTTCCCAACTTATCGAGCTTATTGATTCATCGAACTAAATCTCACCCATTGATAAATTAAAGAAATAAATATCAAATATATGTGCTTGTTATTATATCAGGATTAAGAGCACACACTTCCATAATAACCGAGGTCTTTGTTTCTTTATAAAGTCAGTATAAAAGAAACGACCTCAAATGGTCCTACTCAATACACTCTAAGTGTACTAGTGTAATTATACAGTCAAGATAAACTGATACCTAATTACACTACGACCTTCTAATGGTTTGTTCCTTTCCATTTTGGTCGTGAGCTACTGTTTATAATTTATAAGGTACTGATAACATTATCTTCTGTATGTGACACCACATACTATGTTATCTACAGTATAAATTAATTGAACAACTACAACTAAATGTAGACAATTTGACCAAATGTGATTCTTTATTCAAAATGAATGTTTACAAAACTTAGGCTTTCAGTATACACTCCAACAATCTCCCACTTATACTAATGACTAAGCTGTCATATCTTCTACCATACATCTGATTCTCATTCCCTCCACATGCTGATCAAAAGCTTTTGCCGGAAGGGCCTTAGTGAAAGGATCTGCCAGGTTATCTGCTGATGCAATCTTGGCGATGACAACTTCTCCTCGCTTCACGATATCTCGTATCTGGTGGTACTTGCGCTCTATATGTTTACTTGCCTTATAAGCTCGTGGTTCCTTCGAGTTTGCAACTGCACCGCTATTATCACAATAAATTGTGATAATTTTGGGCAAACCAGGAATCACATCTAAGTCCATTAGAAAGTTCCTGAGCCATACTGCTTCTTTAGCTGCCTCAGAGGCTGCTACATACTCAGCTTCCATGGTTGAGTCCGAAACGCATTTCTGCTTAACACTCCTCCATGAAATGGCTCCACCTCCTAAAGTAAACACATAGCTGATGTAGACTTACTTATCCCTATCGATTGGAAATCAATCAGTGTAACCCAGGGAGCGGATCGTCTGCTTGGTAAACTAGCATATAATCTCTTGTCCTTCTCGGTACTTTAATATATGCTTTACCGCAGTCCAATGTCCTTGTCCGAGGTTACTCGATATCTCATGACCATGCCCACGGCAAAATAGATATCGGGTCTCGTATAGCATGCATACATTAGGCTTCCTACGGCTGAAGCAGGAACTGCTTTCATGTCTTCTATCTCCTTTGATGTCTTCGGAGACATCTCTTTAGATAGAGCTATTCCATGCCTAAAAGGTAAGAAACCTTTCTTGGAATCCTGCATACTAAAACGAGCAAGGATTGTGTCTATATATGAAGCTTGGGACAGACACAACATTCTTTTCTTGCGATCCCTTATCACTTTGATCCCAAGAATGTGTGCACACTCTCCTAAGTCCTTCATATCAAATTGTTTGGACAACCATACCCTTACGTCTGATAATACCTTGACATTGTTGCCAATTAACAAAATATCATCTACGTATAGTACAAGAAATACCACCACGTTTCCGTTACACTTCTTGTATACACAAGACTCATCCGGACACTGAATAAATCCATATGACTGGATTACTTCATTAAACCGGATGTTCCAAGACCTTGAAACTTGCTTTAGTCTATAAATGGACCGATTGAGCTTGCACACTAGATGCTCTTTGCCTTTTTCAATGAACCCTTCTGGTTGCTTCATATGAATGTTCTCTTCAAGACTTCCATTAAGGAAAGCTATCTTGACATCCATTTGCCAAATCTCATAATCCATATGAGCAGCAATGGATAAGAGTATCCGGATAGACTTAAGCATGGCTACCGGTGAAAAGGTTTCCTCATAATCGATTCCCTCTTTCTGAGTGTACCCTTTCGCAGCAAGCCTAGCTTTGAAGGTCTCTACCTTCCCGTCTGTCCCTCTTTTCCTTTTGTAGATCCACTTGCATCCAGCGACTTTTATACCAGGTGGTTTTACAAGCTCCGGACTTTATTAGAGTACATAGACTCTATTTGAATTCATTGCCTTTTGCCAAGATCTTGCATCTATATCTTGGAGTGCTTAGTCATATGTTCGTGGATCGGGTTCATGTTTACGGGATCAAGTCCAAGACTCTCCCAAAACATGAATCTTTAGGGCTGACAACCCTCCCACTCTGACGAGGCACGTCTGTGGTTGTGTATCATGTGTGACACGTGTTGCGGTCTCTTGTGGTACTTCATCTTGTCCTGGTACTGAAGTAGACATGTCCTCTCTAAGTTCTTCTAAAACAACTTTACTCTTGGGCTTGTGATCCATTATATAGTCTTCTTCTAAAAGCGGGCATTGGTGCTAACAATGACCTTACGGTCTTTAGGACTATAAAATAAACCACCTTCGTTCCTTTGGGATATCCTACAAACACGCGAACTTACGGGATTCTAACTTATCGAGATCTGGTTTCAGCACATGTGTTGGACTACCAAATCCGAATATATCTTAGACGGGCTTTCGCCCATTCCACATTCCGTGGGAGTAGAAGAAACGATTTAGAAGGTACTAAGTTCGGAACATATACTGTTTTTTCGAGCATATCCCCAAAGCGAATTTGGTAATTCTGAATAACTCATCATTGATCTAACCATCTCCATAAGAGTCCTATTACTTGCTCTGCCACACCATTCTTGGGGTGTTCCAGTGCGGACAATTGGGATTGAATCGACCTTCGATAAGTAATTCCTAAACTCTCCTAAGAGGTATTCGCCACCACGATCGGCCGTAGTGTCTTGATACTTTTACCTAGTCGTTTCTCCACATCGCCTTGTATTCTTTGAACTTATCAAAGCACTCGGACTTCGGCGCATTAGGTAAATATATCCATATCTTGAATAATAATCGTCTATGAAAGAGACAAAATATTCAAAACCCCCTCTTGCCTGGACGGACATAGGACCACACAAATCGAGTGAACCAACTCTAACACTTCTTTGGCTCTATACCCTTGGCCTTGAACGGCCTCTTGGTCATTTTACCTTCCAAGCAAGATTCACAAGTTGGAAAATTTTCCAACTCAAATGAACTCAAAAGTCCATCGGCTATAAGCCTCTGAATCCTACTTAAGTTAATATGACCAAGCCTTAGATGCCAAAGATATGCTTGGTTCATTTCCGAAGGTTCTTTTATCTTATTAGAGTTAGAAGATGAGTTATAAATTTCCATATTTTGCTTTGTGGAAGAAATTGGATTTAAAGTATACAAATTGCCAACTAATGCACCAGAACAGATAATCACTTTATTTCTTTTAATAACTACATCGTTACTGAAAGAAACTGAATATCCATCTAAAAACAGTTTAGAAACTGAAATTAAATTCTTTCTAAAACTGGGTATATAAAGACAATTTCTTAAAATCAAATTTCTATTTCTACTAAAAGATAAGTAGACGTCTCCCACTGCAACAGCTGCCACCTTAGTAGCATTGCCCATGTAGACGGTAATTTCTCCTTTAGATAGTCGTCGGGTTTCCTGGAACCCCTGCAAGGAATTGCAGACATGATCAGTGGCTCCCGTATCTACACACCTGGTGCTGGTAGATAACACCGCTAAACATGTTTCAACAACTATAGTATGAGATATACCTTTGTTTTGGTTCCTGCGAGGACAGTCCGCCTTCAATGTCACCGCTTCGGATGAAGCACTTGCCCTTGGCTTCTTCATTCGACTTTAAATCCGTACTGAGATTTATTCACTTTCTTTCTTGAACCGACTTGTTTCTTCTTCTTCTTTCCTTCGGTTTAGAAGTAGAACCATTTTCGATAGTGAATTTGAGCATTGTGACGAAATAATCCTTCTGCGCTTGAAGTTAGTTCCGCTAATGAATAAACCCTCTTATTCATATTATAGTTCAGTGCTCAAAACTTCTAGGTAGCGTTTGGAGATCATATCGATCGGGTTTCCCATCAATTTCTCCTCCAAGGATCTGTATCTCGTTCGGATAAGCCATCATCTTTAGGATATGATCCTTACAGGAGTACCCTCTTGCATGGTGGTCATTATCTTTCTCATGGCTTCTTGCCTAGAAGCCCTATCACGATGACCAAAGAGTTCCTTGAGATTGTTCATAATATCATAGGTTGTTGGTAAATCTTGATCCTGATCTTGCAATACATTTGACATTGAAGCCAAAATGTAACACCGCGCCATCTCATCTGCCTTTACCCATTTCCTATGATATTCAATCTCCTCTTGGGTAGATTCACGAGTGGGTGCATCAGGACATTTCGGTCAATACATATTTATAGCTTTCAGTAGTAAGAACAATGTCCGGGTTTCTTTTCCAATCTATGTAATTTGGTCCAGTAAGTCTATTCTGTTGAAATATGATGGACGATGGGTTGAAAGACATCCTAAGAATCACAAATAACTTTTGGTCGAACTCTAAATTTAGAATAATATTGATTCCTCAAACAATACTATTTTAAATTAACCGACACCTCATAACACCGTGAATTTTGTATGCCACGTTAGTGTGGACGTATACAAATTCAACATTTGTAAAGGAGGGTTTAACCCATTAATTTTATTATCTTGTCAACCTAACTTTTGACAAATAAAATTAATAGTTGGTATCATTTGGTCACACAAATAATAGCAGTGACTCCGTTGGGAGGATACTATTAGATGTGTCTAAGTGTATACCATTACTTGACACTAAGTCCATTAATAAGATTATGCCCCTTCCGTTGGGGAAGATCACACGCTCTTAATTAACTTCCTATAGTCATCCAAAATGGAAGTCTGTTCTAGTGATCCGCAAACAAGCTTATCTATGGAGGAAGGCACTCGAGCCAACGCCAAGCTTGTTTGCATCACTTACAAACCAGTAATGGAGACCATGGGATTTATTTAAAAATCCCTCTCCCACTTAGTTATTTATAAATGAGGAATTTTAACTATGCTAGCCTACTTTACTTGTAAACTAACATGCACACACAGCATAATATAAAAGCAATAGAAAACTAATTTTCAACTATTATGGCTTTTATCTCTAATTGTCCTCCGTGTGTTGTCATCCCAAACTGCTGCCATATTTGGCCACCTAACTGTCGCATCCATCTTGCTCCTTGTTCATCTGCGCCTCTGGTCCTTAGAAGGTTCCACGCTTTGCAAGATTCGATCCATGACATAAATAGAATTTTACATTTTGATCCTATATTCCATAAAAGGAATGTACATGTATCTAGATCAAAATAAAATCCTAATAAAACTAAATACACTGCTGTATTTGAATACAATCATGCACACACATTTAAATGCCCTTGACATGTCCAAGGGTCCAATCACACACATAATAACTAAAAGCCATAATAGTTGGATCCTGCATCCACAAAGTTAGCACATCCTACTATTAACCTGCCTAAATTATGTATGACATGTGCATAATTAAACTAAATACCAAATACACAGAGGCAAAACCCTAGCTCTGATACCAATTGTTGGTTGCTACTCGGAAAACCTATAGGTTCCACTGTACAAAATTTTGTACAAAGGTCTGAACCTTTTCCTAGCTACCATGTGTTCTTTTAAATTAAATTTTGGATCACCTGCGGAACTTAACACGTTTGATCCAAAACTTAATCTATTTGTTCTTTTAGGTTTTGACTTGGATCTCCTGCGGAACTTTACACGTTCGACCCAAGTCTCCTTAAGTTATTAATTCCATTAAATATTAATTTCCATAATTGGTTCCCAGTACTGACGTGGCGAGGCACATGGCCTTCTTGGATATGGGAGCAACCACCACCGACTAGACAAAACCTTTTATAGAAAGCTAATATTTAATTTCCTAAAATAACTTTAGGTTAACCAAAGAGAACAATCAAATCACAAGGAAAAGAAAAACAAAAGAACACAACATCGAAAAAACATATTCGAAATTCTAGAACGTAAGCCTCTTGTATTTGGTATTATTTCCATAAATAACTAGCATGATGCGGAAATAAAAATTACTAGTTATACCTTGTAGAAAAACCTCTTGATCTTTTACCGTATTCCTCTTCTAACCTCGGACGTTGTGTGGGCAACGATCTACCGAGATGAGAAACCACCAACCACCTTCTTCTCCTCCAAGCAAGGTTCGGCCACAAAGGAAGAACTTCACCAAAGAAGAAAACCAAAATACTAACCAAGCTCCAAGAGATGCTAGCTTTCTCTCCTTCTTCTTCTTCTTCTAAGTAGTATCCGGCCACCACAAGAACTCCAAGTGGGATGAAGTATTCGGCCACCACAAGAGGAAGAGAGGGAGAGGATGATGGCAGGCCACAACACCAAGGAAAAGAGGGAGAGAAAACAATAGAGGTTGTATCTCATGAAGGCACCCTCACCCCTTCTTTTATATTCCTTGGCCTAGGCAAATTAGGAAATTTAATTACAATAAAATTTCCTCAATTTCCTTGACATGTTTTAATTTGAGAAAAATAAAATAAAATTTCCCAAATAAACCAATGGCCGGCCACATCAATGAAGGAAAAAATTAGACAAGTTTTAATCAACAATTAAAACTTCCTAATTTGTTTCCAGAAATTTTAAAAAATAAAATTTCTCTTTAAAATCTCTTCATGGTTGATAAAAGGAAATTTCTATAATTTTAATTTTATCAACATGTGAATAATTTTAAAGAGAAAATAAAACATCTCTCAATCTACAAATAAGGAAAGAGATCTAATCTCTTTCTTTAATCTTTGTAGATCTTTTACAAGAGATATTTTAATTTTAATTCTCTTTTAATTATATCTTCCACATAATAATAAAATTAAAATTAAATTTCTTTTTAATTTAATTTGGCGGCCCTACTAGCTTGGGTTCAAGCTAGGGCCACACCAATTTATACCTAGGCCGGCCTAGCTTGTTCCCAAGCTAGCTTGGTGGGTATAGAAGGTGGGTATAGGTGGTTATAGAACTCTATAAATAAGAGGCTACGATAGGGACCGAGAGGAGGAATTGGTTTTGGTCTCCGATAAAATTAAGCATCCCGTTGCTTCGAACACACAACTTAATTTTATCAATGATAATTCATTCCACTAGAGAACTATCATTGAACTACCGCACCAATCCCAAATTACATTTTTGGGCTCCTTCTTATTATGAGTGTGTTAGTCTCCCTGTGTTTAAGATATCGAATGTCCACTAATTAAGTGAGTTACTGACAACTCATTTAATTAATATCTAAGTCCAAGAGTAGTACCACTCAACCTTATTATCATGTCAGACTAAGTCCACCTGTAGGGTTTAACATGACAATCTTTATGAACTCCTCTTGGGGACATTATCAACCTAGTATCTCTAGGACACAGTTTCCTTCTATAATCAACAACATACACTATAAGTGATACCATTTCCCAACTTATCGAGCTTATTGATTCATCGAACTAAATCTCACCCATTGATAAATTAAAGAAATAAATATCAAATATATGTGCTTGTTATTATATCAGGATTAAGAGCACACACTTCCATAATAACCGAGGTATTTGTTTCTTTATAAAGTCAGTATAAAAGAAACGACCTCAAATGGTCCTACTCAATACACTCTAAGTGTACTAGTGTAATTATACAGTCAAGATAAACTGATACCTAATTACACTACGACCTTCTAATGGTTTGTTCCTTTCCATTTTGGTCGTGAGCTACTGTTTATAATTTATAAGGTACTGATAACATTATCTTCTGTATGTGACACCACATACTATGTTATCTACAGTATAAATTAATTGAACAACTACAACTAAATGTAGACAATTTGACCAAATGTGATTCTTTATTCAAAATGAATGTTTACAAAGCTTAGGCTTTCAGTATACACTCCAACAAAGGCCTTATCGACAGCAATCAGAGCGGGATAAACTTAGGGTTTAAGACGCCTTGGAGCTTGATGGAGGCGCCTTGAACACCCTTTATAAGAGAGTCTCGACCAGCAACTCAACACATCTTCTTCCAAGTAATCCTTCTGCAACCAACTACTAAGGAGATAGTCCGACAAAGCTACAACTCGACGCTGATAACCCGGAGCTTCAGATTTAGCATTTTAGTTGTCGGTATAAAATTTATTTACAGCTTTTTCTGTTCTTAGCTTGTAACAACTTTACGAAATATAGGTGTTGCCCAAAGTAAACGTTCAACGAATGTGGGCCTTGGAGTAGGAGTTGTCACAGGCTCCGAACCAAGTAAATAATCTGTGTCGTTCTATGTTTGTGCTTAATTCTTTTACTCTTTTCGCTGCTTAACTCGTCGAGTTTTATGAATCCTAAATGAAATAGCCACGAGCGTTATTCACCCCCCCCCCTCTAGCGCTTCTCGATCCAATAATTGGTATCAGAGCGGGGTTGCTTCGATTTGGTGCAACCACCAATCAAGCATATTTTTTATGGTTATTTTCAGTTTTACGGAGTCAATTAGAATTAAGCTTAATAGCTACATTCTAATTCTTTTTTCTCAGAATCGATTTTTGCTTGAAGTTGGTGCAACACCACTCGAATTCGTTTCTTTTTTACTATTTTCATACCGCACTGCTAATCCAGGATCAAGTCTTGGTACATTTTTTTTTCTTTGTGTGCAAGTTTTTTTTTTAAATGGCCCTCCAAGAAGGCTTTAGCACAGTCTGTCCGCCACTCTTCTCCGGTGAGGACTTTGTCTATTGGAAGAACTGGATGGAATACCACCTCAAGATGCAAGTCGAGATGTGGATTATTATCCAGACCGGTCTCGATCTTCCACATGACGGCACCGAAGAACTAGTCTCATGCGTCAACTAGGACACCAGCATCATGAAGAAGGTGGAAGTCGATGCCAAAGCAACCTGCATGCTACAATGCGGCCTAACAAAGGAAGAACTCAAAAGAGTCGGACCATTCTCAAGTGCGAAAGAGTTATGGAACAAACTAATCGAGCTACACGAGGGCACGTTCGATGCTAAAGTAAGTAAACGTGACTTAATTTTTAATAAATTATATAGTATTAAAATGCAGGAAGGTGAGATGGCCAGCCAGCTGCATGCCCGGATTCAAGACCTACTCAATGGTTTATATGCAATTGGACAAAAAGTAGAGGACCGGGACATCGTGAGGTATGCCTTAAATGCCTTTCCGAGGAATACCTTGTGGGCATCCATGGTAGATGCTTACAAGGTTTTCAAGGATCTTTCTTCTATTAAATTAGATGAAATGTTTTCTGAATTCTAGTTGTATGAGCAGATTAATGCACGCTCGGTCGAAGAGGGTATAGCTTTGGTTGCAGGTACTAGCAGAATGCGCGAACCGACATCAAGGCGCAAAACCAAACCCGAGTCCAAAGACGAATTAGACGCAGAGGACGAAGACGAAGTTATTTCCGAACTGATAAAGCTCGTACGGATGATATGCAAGTCGAAAAAGACGACTCAAACGAACACAAAGGACAAGACTAGAGTCACTTGCTACGGCTGTAACTAGAAGGGGCACTACAAGCCGGACTGTCCAAATCGGAAGCAACGAAGGAAGAAGGCGTTGAAGGCAACTTGGTCTGAGTCATCAGATGAATCCGTGTCCGACAAAGAAGAACCGACAAGCTTCCTCGCATTGCCAGTACAAGTAAACATTGACGAAACCGAGAGTGAGTCAGACACCGAGTCCGAGCGAAGCCACAGATTCGTATCCGTTTCCAAAGGACCAAAATCCACTGTAAGCTCTGTAATTTCTGGTATTAATATAGATAATCTAGAAAATTTACAAAACCTAGTACCTTACTTGTTAAAGAAGTTGGCTAAATCCAACGTCCAGGCCAAGTCACTCCTTAAGGAGGTAACAGTCCTTAAGGAAGCGACTGACTCGAGTTCTTTAACTGAGCCAGTTCAAATTGGAAACTCAACTCAAGTCCAACAACTTGTGGAAGAGAATTCTAATTTGAAAACTCAAATTAAAGAACTCAAGGACACGTTGGAACGGTTCACCCTGGGTTCCAAGAATCTTGATATGATTCTTGGGAAACAGAGAGCTGTTTTCAACAAATACGGACTTGGATTTAAAATCAAAAGAAAATACAAGGCATATCTATCCTTAGTAAACAGAAATAAAATAAACATAGTCCAAGCATGGGTCCCCAAATCGAACTTAGTTAATCAAGTCGGACTTGGACTATATTTGGTCCCCAAGGATCAAATATACTACTTTGATAGACCATATCGAGGCTATGATCCAAGGGGAGCCAATAGAAAGACCATCTTAATAAATAAATAAAATTGATTAATGGCTGTTTATTTATTTTCTTTATAATATGTATGTTTAGATTAGGATAGATTAAGGACCTAGGCATAATTTACACTTGCTTAGTTAAACCTAGGGGTTTCAAAAATAAAATTAAATATACAATATATTTGAGCAGTTCTGTCTTGGGAAGGCTGGATGTTCCCATACCCAAGAAGGCCTAGTGCCTCGCCACAACCTGGGAATCAATCTTTAAAATGTGTATTTAATTAACTAATTAGAAAACCTGAGTTTAACTCAAATGTAAATTAATCCTTAGAAATAACCTAAATTGAAGATAATCATCTCATAAAACTACTTAAGATTACCTAATTGATAACTTAGAATCGGGAGAGATGGATCTAGGTTGAACTTAGACTAAAAATAATATAAATTCAAACTAAAACAAATTAATTCAGTTTAATCAAATTGTAATCATTATAAAATCGTTTTCAAAATTACTTCAAAAATCTTTTAAAAAATTATTTCAAAATTACTTTAAAAATATTTTAAAAATCATTTTCAAAATTCCATTAAAAATATTTTAAAAAATTATTTCAAATTTACTTTAAAAATCTTTTAAAAATCACTTTCAAAATTACTTTAAAAATCTTTTAAAAATATTATTTCAAAATTATTTCAAAATTACTTTAAAAATCATTTAAAAAATTATTTCAAAATAACTTTAAAAATATTTTAAAAATAATTATTTCAAAATTACTTTAAAAAACTACTAAAAATTATTTCAAAATTACTTTAAAAATCTTTTAAAAATCATTTTCAAAATTAATTTAAAAATCTTTTAAAAATTATTTCAAAATTACATTAAAAATCTTTTAAAAAATTATTTCAAATATTTTAAAAAATCCTTTCAAGATTATTTCAAAAGTATTTTAAAATCCTTTAAAAATTATTTAAAAAATATTTTAAAAAATCCTTTAAAAATTATTTCAAAAATATTTTAAAATTCTTTCAAAATTATTTGAAAAATATTTTAAAAATCCTTTAAAAATTATTTCAAAAATATTTTAAAAAATCGTTTAAAAATTATTTCAAAAATATTTTTAAAAATCCTTTAAAAATTAATTCGAAAATATTTTAAAAATCCTTTAAAAATTATTTCAAAAAATTTAAAAATCCTTTAAAAATTATTTGAAAAATATTTTTAAAATCCTTTAAAAAATTATTTGAAAAATATTTTTAAAATCCTTTAAACATTATTTGAAAAATATTTTTAAAATCCTTCAAAAAATGTTTTGGAAAATATTTTTAAAATACTTTACAAATTATTTCAAAAATATTTTAAAATGCTTTAAAAATTATTTCAAAAACATTTTAAAATCCTTTAAAAATTATTTCAGAAATATTTTAAAAATCCTTTAAAAAATTATTTGAAAAATATTTTTAAAATCTTTTAAAAATTAACTGAAAAATATTTTAAAAATCCTTTAAAAATTTATTTGAAAAATATTTTAAAAATCCTTTAAAAAATTATTTGAAAAATATTTTAAAAATTCTTTAAAAAACTTATTTGAAAAATCATTTTAAAAATCCTTTAAAAATTATTTGAAAAATATTTTAAAAATTCTGTAAAAAATTATTTCAAAAATATTTTTAAAATCCTTTAATTATTTGAAAAATATTTTAAAATTTTTCTCAAACTCATTTTAAATGTTTACAAGAAAATTAATTTAAGTGTTTACTTCGATACTCATTTTTCTCTCTTATTTATTTTGATATATAGCAAAGGGGAGAGTATATGAAAATTCAAAGGAAATTAAAGAAAATTCAAAATAAAAAGAAATCTTTCTAAGGGGGAGCTTCTATTAAGGGGGAGCTTTAATGTGCTTATGTTTTATTTATGCTTGTGCTCATTTATACTTATCTTTATTGCATTTTTTACTTAACTTTGAATTTCGATTGTCATAATCAAAAAGGGGGAGATTGTTGGTGCGGAAAGCATCCGACGATCGAACTCAAGTTTTGATAATGGCAAAGGGATTCAAAGTTAAGTTTAATTGTTATCTAATGTGTATGATTGAGTGTTTCAGGAAAGTCCTAGCTGCGGTTAGGCAAGTGGAAACCTTAGGGGGTGGTAACCCTATGCGAAAAGTCTTGCGGGTCGGAGCTTCGGGCAAAAATCCTAGGGGGCGGTAACCCTAGGTTAAAATCCTGGTGTCGTGAACCGGGTAGAAGTCTGGATGGATCATGGACCGGACGTCCAGCATGACGACCGGAAGCATCGGACGCTGAGCAAAAGTCTAGTCGGTCTGGAGGACCGAACTGGCATCATCTATACTCTCCTGAGTGGAGTAGGTGAGGATGCGTTCCCCGCAGAGGGAACAGTAGGCGTCGGGTCGACCTAGGGTTTCCGGTCGGAAATCCAAAGTCAGACCCGGACAGTCCGGAGACTGTCAATATTTTATTTACTATGACTATTATGTGCTAACTTTATTTTGCAGGGTATGTGTTTAGGACTAACAAATTTTGCAGGAACAAAGGAGCAAGTTACATCTCGGATGAACAGTACCTGAGGCACCTCCATGGAGCTTGGAGGCGCCTTAGGTATAAGGCTGAAGCTGGCTGCGAAGTGGAGCTGGAGGCGCCTTCATGGAGACTGAAGGCGCCTTGGACCATTGCTTGGAGGCGCCTTGGAGTTTTGATGAAGGCGTCTTCAGGTGGATAACAAGCAGCGTGAAGGCCTTATCGACAATGATCGGAGTGGGATAGAACTTGGGGTCCGAGGTGTCTTGGAGCTTGATGGAGGCGCCTTGAACACCCTTTATAAGAGAGTCTCAACCAGTAGCTCAACACATCTTCTTCCAAGTAATCCTTCTGCAACCAACTGCTAACGAGACAGTCCGACAAAGCTACAACTCGACGCCGACAACCCGGAGCTTCAGATTTAGCATTTTAGTTGTCGGTATAAATTTATTTACAGTTTTTTCTGTACTTAGCTTGTAATAACTTTACGAAATATAGGTGTTGCCCAAAGTAAACGCTCAACGAACATGGGCCTTGGAGTAGGAGTCCTCACAAGCTCTGAACCAAATAAATAATTTGTGTCATTCTGTGTTTGTGCTTAATTCTTTTACTCTTTCCGCTGCTTTACTCGTCGAGTTTTACAAATCCTAAATGAAATAGCCACGAGCGCTATTCACCCCCCTCTAGCGCTTCTCGATCCAACATGTAGATGTTTCCAATAATCAAGTTTAAAGAATATAGATTTCTTTTTACAACATGATACAACTTTGCCTTGCTTTAACTGAAATTTCCCATTCGCTTTTCCCGAATGATAATTAATTCTTTCAACTCGATCCAAAATTTCATGCCTAGTTAATGGTTTTAGTGTGGGGTTAAGCTCTGGGTTCCCATTAAATGTTTTTTTTTTGTCTTCGATAAGGATGATTTGTAGGAAGAAATCTTCTATGGCCTGTATAACTCATTTTTCTACTATGTTTCAACCTTGTTGAATATGTTTCTTCACCACAAATAGGACATGCACAATATCCTTTCACAACGCAACCTGACATGTTCCCATATGCAGGAAAATCATTGATTGTCCATAGTAAGATAGCCCTAAGCAAGAAATTTTCTTCTCGATATACATCATATGCATCAACACCTATATCCCATAATCTTTTCAAGTCATCGATCAAAGGTGCTATGTAAACGTCAATATCATTTCTCGGTTGTTTGGGACCTGAAATCAGCAAAGTGAGCATCATAAATTTTCCCTTCATACACAACCATGGAGGAAGGTTGTAAGTGATCATCACAACTGGCCAACAACTATATGTAGAACTCATCAAACTATGGGGATTGATCCCGTCTACTGATAAGGCCAATCTAAGATTTCTGGGTTCAACTTGGGATCCACTACTTTCCAAGCGGACGCATCAGCCGGATGACGCAAGTATCCGTCAAGTACTCTTTTATCAGCATACCAAGTTAACTCCTTACATATCTCCTTATTCCGAAACAATCTTTGAAATCTTGGAATAGGCAGGAAGGACCAAAGGACCTTTATAGGAACTCTATTTATCATATCTTTTTTACCCAACTTCCACCTTGACGTCCCACAAATAGGACAATTAGTCAAATTCTCATACTCCTTCTGGTATAAGATACAATCATTAGGGCAAGCATGAATTTTCACATAATTCATTCCTAAAGCACATAAGCTTTTCTTTGCATCATACAATGATAAAGGCAATTTATTATCATCAGGAAGCATTTCTCCAAACAAACTTAGTAAATCTGTGAAGCTTTTATCACTCCAACTATATTTTGCCTTCAAGTTATACAATTTCACAAGTGCAGATAACTTTGTAAATTTGGTACACCCTGGATATAAAGGTTTATCGACATCTTCAAGTAGCTTATAAAATTGGTTTGGATTCTCTGCATAACTATCAAATGCAGCATGTACCATATCAATATGTTACTCGACAAAAAATTTCTATTCATCTTTCATTGAGTTATTGATCGTAGATCTTTCACCATACCAAATCCATTTATGGTATGTTAAATCTATACCATTACAACACAAATGTGCCCTTATAATGTCAACATTTCTCTTCTGTAGATTACCACATCTTGAACATGGGCAAGGTATTTCATTCGGATCGGTAGCGTTTCGCAATGCAAATTCCAAGAAAGACTCTACCTCAACCTCATATTCATGTGATAACCTATTCTTTGGCATCCAATCTTTGTCCATTTTTTTTATAATTATAAGCTCAAAACACGTCAAAACCAACCTTCAAAAAACTATACATCATACAACAAGTTCAAAACACAATCTCAAGTTCCAAATACTATAATAAAACATTCAAGATAATAGAGTAATACTCAACATAAATCAACTAGACAGAAATACAAGTTTGGGACATATTTTTGGATACAATGAAGTTTAGCAAACTAGCATCGCTCAGGAATATTTAAATAGGTTGTTAAAAATTTTATAAAATCAACCATGCATGTACGTCTGATCCTGTCCGAGCGCTGAGTCGATGGACGCTAGGCACGTGGCGCTCTTCCAAATAATGATGTGGATCTCTGACCGGATGTATGGATCTCTGGCGAACCTGCAAGGAAGTCGAGCTAGGAAGGGGTTCCCGGCGACGACCCTCCGACGCTCAAGTCAGGCAAGAGGAAAATGATGAAGTGTCTCCAAAGATGAGAGATCGCGTACCTCCGGCGAAGTCTGAGGGCTCTTATATAGAGTTGTGGGGAGGCTTATGCACACCTACCGAGGCGTACACATGTCATTTACCATACCTTAGTATGGGCTTACCAGAGGAGCATGCCTGACACCATACTGCTACAGTCCGAGCACCTCTCTGATGGGACAGCAGAACCTTCTGTCGTAGGATTCTGTGTATGGCTTGGTCGTCGAACATGCCTGTTGTCAGAAGATGTTCCCCAATGTCCCCTTGTCCTTGTCTCCTTTTTCCCCGAGCCGAGCGTCCATCCGCTCGGCAGGCATCGGTCTGACCGAGCGTAGGTGTCGGTTCGACCGGGTGCTCGGCTGAGACTGTTCCTTCACAGCATTGATGCTTTACGCCTCGGCCGAGCGGGCTACCCGCTTGGCCCGGCGACCCTGTTCACCATGAGCGTCGGAAACTCGACTCCCCGTCGGGTTGTCTTTGATTCCGCCCGGACCCGTTCGGCCGGTTGACCCGACCCTTCTCCGATCGGATGGGCCTCATGCTGACCCTTTTGACTTCTGACCTTCACGTGTCATTGGCTCCCCACAAAGGGGGTCCCCCGTCCTTACTGTCGGATAACTTGCCTCCCCTTCAAGTCTTGTCGAAGGAGGCGATTAGTCCGACGACTGGACCGCCAGTCACGCCGAGCGGCGTCTCTGTGAAACTATCCTCCGCTCGGCCCCCACGGGGGTAGCTATGACCTTAGTCAACGCCAACATTCCTCGAATCTCTTTGAAATTTGCGCCAATCTTCGACATTAAGGCCGGGCATGCGCTCTGTGCCTCGTGAAGGCGCTCATTAAATGCACTCCAATGGCCGAATGCCATGTGGCGCTGCTGCCGTCATCGTACGGCGGCGGCGTCGCGGGCGATGAGACCGAGGCGGTTTAAAATGGACGGCCCGATGTGTGCTTCGGTTCCCATGACCTGCATCCAACGGTGGAGGCCGCTCGGGCTCAACCCTATAAAGCCTTCTCCTTCTCCCCCTCCTCACCGCATCTGTGCCTTCTCGTGCTCTACAGCTTCCTCTGGCGTTTCAGACTTCCGGCAATTCTGCTTTTCCGTTTCCGGCAATCTCCAGCCTCCTCCTTTCGATCCTCAGCTTCTTTGTAAGGTCCTTACCCATTCTCTGTCATCCTCATGTTTTTTGCCGAGTTCTCGCTCTCTGGTTGCTGTATTGTTTGTCGTCTTCTTCCTTCTATCATTTGCCTCTCCTCGCCTTTTGTGGTTTCGCCCGTTCGGACAATGGCCAGTTCCTCTCAGCCTCAAGACCTAGCCCTCGGCCCGTGGTATACCAGCATGGAGTCGTACTTCGATCGACGTGATGCCGATATTCTGATGGAAAATTTTGACATCCCTTCTGACTTCGAACTTATCTTACCGTCACCCTCCGCTCGGCCGCACAAACCGCCGCGCGGAGCTATCTGCGTCTTCTGCGACCAGTTCATAGCCGGTCTACGATTTCCACTCCATCCCTTCATCGTAGAAGTCTGTAATTGTTTCGGCATTCCGCTCAGAATCTTAGTCCCTAACACCTTCCGCCTTCTATGCGGTGTTGTTGTCTTGTTCAAAATCCACAACATTCCCCTCCGACCAGAGGTCTTCTATTATTTTTATTATCATAAACAGTCCGAGCTGGGTACTTACATGTTCCAGGCTCGGCCCGATTTAGTCTTCTTTAATAAACTGTCCTCTTCCAATAAACATTAGAAAGAGTACTACTTCTATCTTCGTCTTCCCGAACGGGCCTCTTTTCGAACCCAGTGGCAGATCGGACTGACAACCTCCCCTGAGCTAAAGAGGTTCAAGACCCGACCGGACTATCTTCACGCTGCCAACATGCTAGCCGGTCTGAAGTTCAACATCAACAAGTTCTTACCTGAAGGGGTGATGTACATATTTGGCCTGAGTCCGATCCGGACTCCCCTCCCAAGCGGCTTTGGTAAGAATTTTACTTGTACATTCGCATTGATTGCTAACTGTTTTCTCCTTTTTTTCCTTTGTAGCGGACATTGTCATGAAGAGGAAAGCGGCGGCGCTCGAGGCCGCAGCTGCCAAAGAGATGGAGCAACTGGGCATCACCCCGGTCGGCTCTAACGAAGGAGAGAGCGGAATGAATGCGGGGGAGTCAGCCGCTCAGGCTTCTTTCTCGGAGCCGGCGGTTGGCATAACTTCTAGCCGAGGGCCTTCCGTCCGGGAGGAAGGCTCCGCTCAGGAGGAAGAGCGCCCTCTTCGACAAAAGAGGCGCCGAACGGAGACACCACTTCGATCGTCCACTTCCGCAGTCCAGCCGTCCGAACGGACCACCGCCGATTCTCGCGGCAAAGCCCCAGCGGTGGAGGCGATCTCGTCCGATCGGACCCCATCCCAACTGGACGCGTCCACAGACCCCCTCGAGGCCATACCTGTCAGCGCTCTTCCGCCCTCTCCCCGCCGAGTCCAACGCTCGGCCATTTTGTCCCAGTTTTCTGCACCGACCTCCGATCCTTCCCCAGCTTCCACCCAGACGACTCCCGGTCGGCACCATACCATCAGGGTCTCCCTACATCTCCCCACCGAAGAATTGATGCCTGAGTCCGATCGGCCAACCGCGCCTGAGCACATGATCACCATGAAGGGGACCCTAGCCGAGATGTGGGCCGACGCTCGGGCGCGTGTCGCGATGATTCCACTCAGCAATCTGGCCAATAGCCACATGTAGCAGGCCACTGGGGTAAGTGTGTTTTCTTCCGAAGCTTTTTATGTCGTAATTCCGATCGGCTATTAATGATTTTATTTATGTCAGAGATGGGTAGAGGAGATCGATGTCTCCAATCGTCTGGCCATGGTGGACGAAGAATTAAAAAGGCTAAGGAGTTCGGGTGGCGCGCCCTCCCAGGGTCCTTCATACGCCGAGCTGCAGAAAGAGCTCAAGAAGACCCAAGATCTGTTGGCGGCTGAGCAAAAGAAGACGGTCGGCCAGACCCATACTCTGGCCGAACTTGAACGACAGGTCAAATCACTGGACCGCAAAATAAGCCTGGCAACCGATCGGAAGAAAACGGCTATCGCCGATCTGGAGAAGAAAAATGTCGAGGCCCGGGGCCTGGAGAAACGAGTTAAGGAGCTGATGGATCAGCTGGCCGGCGAGAAGGCGGCCCGATCGGACAAGGTGACGAAGCTTGAGGCTGCCTTGCAAGAACACCAGGCCGCCGCCGACGCCTCCCGAGCGGCCCTCAAAGAATACCAGGAGGCTGAGCCAGGCCGGGTCGCCGCCTTGAGGCTAAATTACATCCGTTCGGTCGAATTCTCAGAAAAAGTATGCGAGCGGATGTAGACTGCTTTTGAGCTTGCCATCACCACCACGACGGACTATTTGAAGTCCAAGGGTCAGCTCCCTGACTCCGCCAGCATCCCGTCCTAAGACTATGCAGCGCTCCTTAGCAACATCCCTAAGGACCTTTATGATTTTCTGGAATAGAAGTCTCTATGTAATTCGGCCGTTCGGCCAAAAACTTCCTCTTTTGTAATTCGGCTGCTCGGCCTTGAATTTTCTAATTTCAATGAAAAATTTATCTTTGTGCAACTTCGTTTTTACTTTGCATGCTTGTGGGTGATTGGTCGGGGCCTATGATACACAACTTGGCCAACTAGGCCTCCCGAGCGGGCGTAGGTGGTATACGACTTGTCACTACTTTCCCTTGCCGCTTATCTTGAAGCGTCTTTCATTTCGACAGGGAGGTTTATAGTCGCCGGTTTGACTCTCGATATTTAACGTCGGAGCTCGACGGTCTTCCGGCCGGAGGGTTTATAGTCGCCGGCGCGACTCTCGATATTTAACGTCGGAGCTCGACGGTCTTCCGGCCGGGGGGTTTATAGTTGTCAATCCGACTCTCGATATTTAACGTCGGAGCTCGACGGTCTTCCGGCCGGAGGGTTTATAGTCGCCGGCGCGACTCTCGATATTTAACGTCGGAGCTCGACGGTCTTCCGGCCGGGGGGTTTATAGTCGCCGGCGCGACTCTCGATATTTAACGTCGGAGCTCGACGGTCTTCCGGCCGGAGGGTTTATAGTCGCCGGCGCGACTCTCGATATTTAACGTCGGAGCTCGACGGTCTTCTGGCCGGGGGGTTTATAGTTGCCGGCGCGACTCTCGATATTTAACGTCGGAGCTCGACGGTCTTCCGACCGGGGGTTTTATAGTCGCTGGCACGACTTTCGATATTTAACGTCGGAGCTCGACTGTCTTCCGGCCGGAGGGTTTATAGTCGCCGGTTCGACTCTCGATATTTAACGTCGGAGCTCGACGGTCTTCCGGCCGGGGGGTTCATAGTCGCCGGTGCGACTCTCGATATTTAACGTCGGAGCTCGACGGTCTTCCGACCGGAGGGTTTATAGTCGCCGGTGCGACTCTCAATATTTAACGTTGGAGCTCGACGGTCTTCCGGCCCGGGGGTTTATAGTCGCCGGTCCGACTCTCGATATTTAACGTCGGAGCTCGACGGTCTTCCGGCCGGGGGGTTTATAGTCGCCGGCGCGACTCTCGATATTTAGCGTCGGAGCTCGACGGTCTTCTGGCCGAGGTGTTTATAGTCGCCGACGCGACTCTCGATATTTAACGTCGGAGCTCGAGGGTCTTCTGGCCGGGGGGTTTATAGTCGCCGGTCTGACTCTCGATATTTAACGTCGGAGCTCGACGGTCTTCCGACCGAGTGGTTTATAGTCGCCGGCGCGACTCTCGATATTTAACGTCGGAGCTCGACGGTCTTCCGGCCGGAGGGTTTATAGTCGCCGGTCCGACTCTCGATATTTAACGTCGGAGCTCGACGGTCTTCCGGCCGGAGGGTTTATAGTCGCCGGCGCGACTCTCGATTTTTAACGTCGGAGCTCGACGGTCTTCCGGCCGGGGGGTTTATAGTCGCCGGTCCGACTCTCGATATTTAACGTCGGAGCTCGACGGTCTTCCGGCCGGAGGGTTTATAGTCACCGGCGCGACTCTCGATATTTAACGTCGGAGCTCGACGGTCTTCCGGACGGAGGATTTATAGTCGTCGGTCCGACTCTCGATATTTAACGTCGGAGCTCGACGGTCTTCCGGCCGGGGGTTTACAGTCGCCGGCGCGACTCTCGATATTTAACGTCGGAGCTCGACGATCTTCCGGCCAGGGGGTTTATAGTCGCCGGTGCGACTCTTGATATTTAACGTTGGAGCTCGACGGTCTTCCGGCCGGGGGATTTATATTTGCCGATGCGACCCTCGATATTTAACGTCGGAGCTCGACGGTCTTCCGGCCGGGGGGTTTATAATCGTCGGCGTGACTCTCGATATTTAACGTCGGAGCTCGACGGTCTTCCGATTCGGCTGACGATGCCCTATACTTGCGCTAATTTTCTGATTTTTTACTCTTGCATTTCAAGTATACAGCCGAACGGAAAGTATACAACATACATTACATTGGCGCACCTTTCACCCCGCCCGGTAAGGCTGGAGGTGGTTCGCGCTCCATGGTCGATCCAGCTTCATCCATCTCTTCCGCTCGGATGCAGGTGCGTTCCCACAGACGGCGTCAATTTGATCCTGTCCAAGCGCTGAGTCGATGGTTGCTGGGCACGTGGCGCCCTTCCTGATGATGATGTGGATCTCTGACCGGCCGTATGGATCTCCGGCGAACCTGCAAGGAAGTCGAGCCGGGAAGGGGTTCCCGGCGACGAGCCTCCGACGCTCAAGTCAGGCAAGAGGAAAATGATAAAGTGGCTCCAAAGATGAGAGATCGCGTACCTCCGGCGAAGTCTGAGGGCTCTTATATAGAGCTGTGGGGAGGCTTATGCACACCTACCGAGGAGTACATGTGTCCTTTACCATACCTTAGTATTGGCTTACCAGAGGAGCATGCCTGACACCGTACTGCTACAGTCCGAGCACCTCTCTGATGGGACAGCAGAACCTTCTGTCGTAGGATTCTGTGTATGGCTTGGTCGTCGAACATGCCTGTTGTCAGAAGATGTTCCCCAATGTCCCCTTGTCCTTGTCTCCTTTTTCCCCGAGCCGAGCCTCCATCCGCTCGGCAGGCATCGGTCCGACCGGGAGTAGGTGTCGGTTCGACCAGGTGCTCGGCTGAGACTGTTCCTTCACAGTATTGATGCTTTACGCCTCGGCCGAGCAGGCTACCCGCTCGGCCCGACGACCCTGTTCACCATGAGCGTCGGAAACCCGACTCCCCGTCGGGTTGTCTTTGATTCCGCCCAGACCCGTTCGGTCGGTTGACCCGACCTTTCTCCGATCGGATGGGCCTCATGCTGACCCTTTTGACTTCTGACCTTCACGTGTCATTGGCTCCCCACAAAGGGGGTCCCCCATCCTTACTGCGGAATCAACGTATTTGCCATTTAGCATCAATTAGTGTGTCCCCTCTTCTCTTCTTTATATACACAACATATAAATAATATTAAATGAGCATAAATAATAAAGATGACAATTAATTCATATTATGAAAATAGTAATTAAATTTGAGGAAAACACAGAAAATATAAATTTAGATTTTCCCACCACATTGAGGAAGCAAGAGCACGCAAAGGGCATGATGAAACAAATCAAAAGCTAAAAAGAAGAAGAAAAGAGAATGCTGCGCTTGCAAATACAAGCATAGTGGAATCAAAAATAGGTGTCGTTTTTTGAGACAAAATTTATGAATGAAATAGGGTTTCGTAGATTTGAATCTACCTTGACTATGGCTCCGCGAAAGAAGACAAGATGAACAAAAGGTTCTGCGAGCGAAAGAAGCAGCAGTGGAAGGTCAAAGGGCCTCGTCGAGCTCAGAAACCCGCTCACTAAGAAACGAGAGGAGAGCACACCGTCGTGGAGGAAGATCCAGCGGAGGCAGACGGTCAGTCAACAGGACGACGTGAAGAGATTGTATGAGGAGAGGGAAAGAAAAATGGCTAGGGTTGAACACGAAGGGGAAGATACGGCGTTGAAAAGATATTTAGAGAGAGGGAAAGCAAAATCTGCGCATGAGGGGGAAAAAAGACCAAAGTCAAATACAATGATTTTATCAAAACTGTTGTTGTAGCTCCTAAAAACACGGATAAAGACAACAGTTTATAAAACCGTTGAAAAAAGTGTTGTTGTTTTAAAAAGAAGTCGCTCAATGACAATAGTTTTCACAAAATCATTGTGAAAACTCATGGTTTTTTCACTCGTTTCAGAAAACTCGATCAGAGATATATGCAGCAGAAATAAAGAAACAAGATAGAAATGAAAAGCAATAGCTAACACTTTGGTTTTACTTGGCTCGAAGCCTGTGACGACTCCTACTCTAAGGCTCGTGATTGTTGATCACTTTCGTTGGGCAATATCTATAGATCCAAAAAAAAATTTATACAGAACGAGGACAAGTATGAAGCTTTACAAATATTGAAATACAACTTTTTACCGACAACTTGGTGAAATCAGTCTTCTCGCTTGGTCATCGTCGAAGCAGCATTTGGATGTTGTTGAAGTGTTATGAAGTAGCACACAAGAGCTTAAGTTGTTCTAAATTCGTTATCCAAAGTGCTGGTCGAGACCCCTTTTTATAGCTACCTCAAACCTGATCCAGATCCACTAATCTTGGGATCAGGTTTGACTCAACTCTGATCGGTCGACAGATCCCCCAGATCGGTCAATCGATCCTGCCTGAATCTGCCAGGCTTCCTATCCAAGTTCTGCTGCTTGGATACAAGTCTTCGTTTGATTGACCGATCCTGTCGTATGACCGACCAATCTGCCGATGATCTCTGACCCAATTGACCTGGCTCGATCAAGTTTCTTCTTATCTTGGTTCGCTTGACTGAACCCGATGTTCGATTGATCGATCTCTTGGTTGAATTCGGTCCACTTGCTATAAATCTGATCTTACTAATTGAAGGTTTGGTCGATCGATCTTTGGTTTGGTCGACTGATCAAGGATAAAATTTCATCATGTAAAATGTTAGTTTCCCTATAAAATAGAGTTAGGCAAATAGCACATAATAGCAAAGCAATATATAACTTTTGACAACCTTTAGACTGTCTGGTTCTGACTTTCAGTTTTCCTCTAGAAACTATAGGTCAAAGTGACATCTATTATTCCCTTTTCGGGGAACACACCATCACCTACTCCTCTCAGGAGAGTTTATCTTTTGCTAGACCGGTCCTCCAGACTGACTGGACTTTTGTTCAACGCCCGAGACTTTAGGACTTTCCCGCTAGAAGTCCAATCCCCGACTCATCCAGTCTTTCACTTGGTCTACAACCACCAAGATTTTCAACTAAAGTCCCCGACTCTAGGATTTCGCTCAAAGTACATGACCCGCCAAGACTTTCCAGAACCTAAGGTTATCGCTCTCTAGGACCTAGGGTTACATCCCCCTAGGGTTTTCCACCTGCCTACAATTCACTAGGATTTTTACCTAAGTGCACTTAAGACTTTCCTACACACTTAGTTCAATACTTATTAGATCACAAGACAACTTAACTTTGAACCCTTTGCTATTATTAAAACACAGGTTCGATCATCTAGTGCTTCCTGCACCAACAAATCACTTGAACATGATTCACCTAGCATCCATTTAGGAATTTGTCTGCTTTGTCTCAACCAAAACTTAGCTCATGCCTGACTCTCAATCAAGATTTTTAATGCCTAGATTCACTTGGACTTAGTCATTGTCTTGTTCACAAATATAACTTGAATATCTGTCAAGTATCCTGCACCTATAAACTTGACTCAATAGTTAAATCACAACTAACCTAACTTTAACCTTAGTAATATATTAAAACACTGAGTTAAGTGTTGTGCACCCAACACCAACACAATCTATTTTCAATTTCCTTGAAACTCAAGCCCGTGTAAATTTTACATTTAGTATTTTAGAGTTAGTGTTTCATTTTGTTCCAATAACAAAATGATAGACAAATTACACGGTTAACTCTATTTTTAGATATACTTTGTCAAACAATACTACAATATACATATTAGTTGTCCATAAATACTAATAAAATTATTAAGATCCTATTGTTCTTTATTGACACAGAAAAGATCAAAAATTTCAAACATTTTGCAGAAGCTATACTTAGTTAAAAGCATATGATCTTGTAGTATACCAAGATTCTAATATCTTCCTTCGGTTGATTTATCTATTTTCCCCCATTGTCATATTGATGTAGAGTGAATATATGTACACACATTACTATTATATTAGTTTGTTAATCATTTTATATAACAAAAAATAGAATTATGAAATCAGTGTATATCACATTCTTTTTCTAAATGCTAGAACTTACCTTCTTTCGGTAGACGGAACCCATTCATATTTTAGATTCTTTACAAATTGAACCCTCATGAATCTTTAGTAGGAATGAAAACTATGACAAAACTAAACATCATTATAAGGTAACCAAGAAAAAATGAAAAGAAGAAAGACATTTTTTAGAGGAACTTGTGATAATTACTTGCTGCAAGAGACCTTCTCAAGAAGTTGGAGATAGCTCCTATAATAATGCGCTTGCCATTTGATTGCCAAGGGGATGGTGTTTTCCCATGAGACTTTGACCTATGGAGTTTGGTGCATTCATGAAATTTACTTGGATATTGGTCTTGACAAATTTTTAGGTTATATAATGTACCTGGTAGAATTGGATGCCTACACTCTTCCAAACTAGGATGAGCATTTTAGATACAAAGTTTTGCCATGACAATAATGCAGCAAAAGTTCATATGCTAACTTCGGGTGCTCGGCATGGTCGACCCCATGACCATCTGTAAATAGGTAAATTGGGAAACTATAAATGGTCCCCATGACATTAAGAATCATATTGAAAGTGTTGATATAAAGCATTTCACTTGAGATGACACCAACAAGTTATTATCAAATCTACTTTCTTCTTCCTTGAAACTCAAGCCTATGTAAATTTTGGCATTCAATATTTAGAGTTATGCTTTATTATGTTGCCAGTAATAAAAATGATAGATAGATACACTGTTATCTCTATTTCTTCCAATGTATATATAAGGAACAACTACAAAACAATTTCAATCCCAACTAATTAATATAAATAATACACTAAAATTCTAGTATTTAATAATAATGATTTAATTAGTTTAAATTTATTAAGCCGGTTGTCTAGGCTATTAATAACACCTCCATAAAGATAAATTATCACACCCTAGAGATATAATTGTCCAAAAGAACGGATGGTACCCCTAGTACAATGTATGGTACAACATGATATGAGTTCGCCACATAGATATAAATACATAGTGGAAGATATAAAGCATAGTAACAACAATATAGAGGAATTTGCACAATCCCCATGCAATATAGAAAACATAAAATGATAGCGAGCTAGATCGACTTAACACATTACACAATAAATTGTTGATACAATCGACCTCTAGAATTTTGATGTTTGTTTGACAATATGTTTAATTGATTCTAGTTAGGTCAAGGACGATTGAAAAACTAACAAGGCTCAGAAGTCTACCGAGTAACTAGTTATAACTGCGATTAGTAAGGGAAGTTCTAATTGTGATTAGGCAAGATAAGTCCTAGTCATGTCTAGACAAGGAAAATCTTAGCATATCATAGAAACTTGGTAGAAAGTCCAGATGAGTCAAATGGACCTGATATCTAGCAAAAAGATTTAGTAAGTCTGGAGAACCCAATATCGAATCCCTATGGGTTGATCTGATACTGAGTCCTGGTGAGTGAAGCTAGGTGGAGAAACCCCTAGAGGAGATAACCCTAGGTCCTAGTGAGTGAAGCCAGGTGGTGAAAACCCTAGGGGTGTTAGGATCGATGGATTGCGGCTAGAGAGGGGGGGTGTGAATAGCCGACCCCAAATCGTTCGTTTCTTTCTACAAATCAAGGTTAGCGCAGCGGAAATAAACAATAGAAACGACAACGGAGAATAGCAAACCTCAAACTCGTCGATGTAACGAGGTTCGGAGATAAACTCCTACTCCTCGGCGTGTCCGTAAGGTGGATGAGCCCTATCAATCCGTCGATGGATGAGTCCCCGGAGAACCGGCTAATAAATACTCCTTGTGGGTGGAGAAACCTCGCCACAATCTCTTTGCAACAGCAATAAGGAGTACAACAGTAGAGAAAGCAAATAAGAACAATCGAAATGTAAAACCCTTTGCTTGCCTTCTCGTTGCCGACTGGAATCCTGATGAAGCAGCAACTTCTCGGATCCAAGCTCAGCTAGAAAACCAGCAGGAAGCTCACCCGAAGCTTCGGCAGCGAGAGCTCAGCAGAACTCAGCAGGAAAAAGAAGAAGAAAAAGAGAGAGATTCTGTACAGGCCCTCGAACTCCTTTTATAACCTGCGAAGAAGACACAGAAGAAACTAGTCGTTGCTACGCAACGGCTAGGATGTGGACCGATCAGGCTTCATCCTGATCGGTCCACAAGGGTCCTGATCGGTCACAAGACCGATCAGGCCCTTCCCTGATCGGTCATGGAGACCGATCAGGTCCTTCCCTGATCGGTCCGATCAGGACCTTTCCCTCCCGAATGTGATCTCCTTCTGATCGTCTCCTGATCGGTCTACAGACCGATCAGGAACTTCACCGTATGCTACTGATCGATCACTGATCGGTCTGCTGACCGATCACGGATCGGTCTGCTGACCGATCAAATAAGCAACAGAATACTTCTGTTTGGTCACTGATCGGTCACCAGACCGATCAGATAACCCAGCGTATCACTGGATCGGTTACCAGACCGATCCAGGTTTAGAGCTCCCAGCCCTAAACCCTACTTGGTCCTGAGAACGAGCTTACCGAGCCCTCTCCGACTTCGTCCGGTCCAGAGAACGAGCTACCGAGCCCTCTCTGACCACAGTCCGGAGAACGAGTTACCGAGCCCTCTCCGACTTTCCGTGCCAAGTCTCCATCTTGGTCTTCTCCGTGCCAAGTCTCCATACTTGGACTTTTCCCGTGCCAAGCTCCCTGCTTGGACTTTTCACCAGATGTTTGGTCAACCTTGACCCATTTGGATTTCCCTTGCCTGGCTTCACTCACCAAGACTTCCAAACTGCCTAGCTTCACTCACTAGGTCTTTCCCCTGCCTGGCTTCACTCACCAGGTCTTTCCCAACTGCCTAGCTTCACTCACCAGGACTTTCTCCAACTGCTTGGCTTCACTCACTAGGACTTTCACCAACTGCCTGGCTTCACTTCACCAGGACTTTCACTTTCACCTAGCTTCACTCACTAGGATTTTCACCTGGCTTCACTCACCAGGATTTCCCGACTGCCTGGCTTCACTCACCAGGACTTTCCGAACTGCCTGGCTTCACTCACCAGGACTTCCAAACTACCTGACTTCACTCACCAGGACTTTCCAAATTGCATGGCTTCACTCACCAGGACTTTCCGAACTGCCTAACATCCCAGTTAGGACTTCCCAGTCAAGTATCCGGTCAACCTTGACCTACTTGACTCTTCTTCATCCAACCTGATCAGACCTTGATCAGTATCTCTCCGCATGGACAACTGCACATGCATTGTCCATGTCTACATGTCTTTCTGTATTGTCAAACATCGAAACCATGACCAAGGTTTACGCTTGGTCAACTAGGTCAACCTTGACCTACTGGAAATTGCACCAACAATCTCCCCCTTTTTGATGTTTGACAATACCTTTAAGTTAGGCTAATCCAATAGCCTCAACTTTCTTCATGCCACTAGGTAATGAAACATAAGTTACAACCTTACATTCTCCTTCTAAGAAGGCAACCTCCTTCTTAGATAATGAAGGCCTAACTTAAACCCTTCATTCTCCCCCTATTGGCACACATCAACAAACTCTCCCCCTGAAGAGTAAGTTATTGTTGTTCACAACTTCACTCGTCGTGATCAACAAACTCTCCCACTAACTCCAATGTTCTTCCTTGAACATTCTCTAGACATTCTTCCCCTTTTTGACACACATCAAAAGGAGTGAATCAAGGTCAAGAGTTTCTCCCTAATGAAAGTCTCATACCTTTCATTGAAACCCTTAATTTCCCCCTTGATACTAAATTCAACAATCAACTTAGTGATAATCCCATATCACTCATCCTCAAAAATTTCGACGAGTAAAAACTCCCCCTAAAAGTCAACTCCTCCTTGACTAATAGGTAAAACTCCCCCTAAAGGTCAACTCCCCCTTGACCATTGCACCAACAATGTCTTGGAGAGTTTCAAACCTTTAGAACTCTAAAACACCACTTCCATAGCTACAATTTCAGACAAACAGTCGAAATTCAGCAGGTTGGCACGCCCTGATCGGTCACCAGACCGATCAGGCTCCCTCTGGATCGGTCATAGTGACCGATCCAGGCTCCCCTGGACAGATCAGAAACCCTTCTGATCGGTCCACAAACCTGATAAAGGTCTGATAAGTTCTGATTTCTCTCCACGAAATTCAGAAACCTCTAGAAAATTACAGAAAATTCCAAAAAATTGTGAAATTTTTTAGGATACATTCCTCATAACATATACTATCAAGGAAAAATAGTTTTCTATGAAAATAACTTCCATTTTTCAATCTTGATACAAAGTTCACAAGTCTTTGAAATAGCTCAAAGTTAACTCATCTTTGTATCACTTTGCTCAATGATGAATGCTATCACTAGAAAAGCTTCATCCAGATTTTTCAAATCAATTTTGAAATGATTTTAAACCCTTTAATTTGGGACCACAATCTTAGGGCTAAATGTACTTGACCTGTACATAAGCTTTCCCTATGATCCCCAATTAGAATTAGGCTCATCTGGGTACAAGAACTATGCACCTTGATCCTAACTCACAATCCTAATATCTCACACACATCTAAGGTGTATCAAACACATCCAAGTCAATTTTGATGTGAGATATGGGTTTAGGTTAGCTTAATCTAAGTTCTCATGCATTTTTCTAAATAACAATTTGATCTCCATATCAAATTATGTTTTAGTCCTTAAATCAATTTCATTGATCATTAATGCACAAGATGATGACATGGCATATAATTGTATCATAAATGGAAACATGTGCCAATGTCATGATGTCATGGCATAAAGTATGAAACTTAAATAAAGCATGACATTTAACTAACCTAAGCATTATCATGACATTTTAAATGATCATAAAATAAATATGATGTCATGACATGGCATATGGCAAACAATATATGGCAAATAGCACATAAAGGTATAGAAAATACCTAATTCTAGCCTTAGTCGCCATTTTTGATAATTTTGATCATTTTACCATAAATTCTATATTCCTAATTGTAATAGATCTAAAATCATATACTAAAGATTTTTAGATCACTATGTGCCAATTAGATTGACTCTAGAAAACTCCTCAAATTTGATTGGCACATTCTAATCACCTTAGGAATAATTCTTAATTTCATTTTCAAGGCTTGATTATACCTTGAAAAGTCTTAAAGTGCCACCTTTTGCCATGATTAGGTTAACTACCTATTCAAGTAAGGTTGGCACACCCTAAACCATCTAGTGTGATGGAATCACGCTCCTAGGAACTCAATACCTATTGGAGCTCATTGGGTTCACTAAGTATTCACCAGGGATGACTTCCATAGCAACCCTTCTAATGACCCTCCTAGGCTTTGAAGCCTTGGTCATTTGGGACTCATCAAGATCAACTCTAGGGGTGACTCCCCTTGTGACCTTGGTGATGGTCTTCCTAGCCCTAGATTTTGTTCCATAATCGAATGAAACATTATGATAAGTGGGCTTGACCACTTGGGACTTAGGTTTGTGACCCAAACCTTTCTTGTCCTTGGACTTGGGTTTTTAACCCCTAGACCCTAGAGTCAAATCCTTAAGAGCCTTTTCTAGAGAGTCAAGTCTTGACCTCAAGACTAGATTTTCTTTCTCTAATACCTCAAGCTTTAATTTATCATTTTTCTTTGAGGTATTCCTAGGCATGTGTCTAGTAGATTTGGGATTTCTACCTAGGTTCTCCTTAACCTTAGATGAATTAATCCTAGGGTTGGCATTAGTGTTGTCCTTACTTAGGCTAACATGTTTAGCACCTAAGCACATATATTGGTTCCTAAAGTTAACATGCTTATCATTATTAACAATTGCAACAAAACTACTAGCATGTGTCTTATTGCAAGAGTGAGACTTAAATGTTACCTTAGGGTTTGCCTTCGCTCCCCCTATTGACGTGCTCGGTCTCTTGTCCTTGTGAGGTTGCCTCCCCCTCGGACATTGACTCCTATAGTGTCCCCTTCGCTTGCATTGGAAGCACACCACGTGCTCCTTGCCCTTGCGTGTTGGGACTCCAGCTTCCTTGACCTTTGGCGCCGGTGGAGTCTTTCTAACCCTCTTTGGACATTTACTCTTGTAATGTCCATACTCCCTACACTCAAAGCACATTATGTGTAATTTATTTGAAATTGAAATGCTTGAGTTACCTAGGGTTGAGGATGGATGAAGACTTTCTCCTTCATCCCTTCCGGAGGTAGAAGCTTCTTCTTCTTGCTCCGAACTTGAAGAAGAACTCTCCTCCTCTTCTTCTTTAGATGTTGAGTGGCCCTCAACTTCTAAATCCATTCCTCCATGAAGTGAGCTACTTGGCTCACTTGACTCCTCTTCATGGCTTGAAGTGGAGTTCTCCTCATGGAACTTTGCCAAGTTGTTCCACAACTCCTTGGCATCGTTATATCCACCTATCCTACACAAAATATCATTAGGTAAAGAAAATTCAAAAATTTTCAATACCTCATCGTTGACTAGGGATTGGTGGACTTGTTCCTTGGTCCACTCCTTCTTCTCTAGGGTTTCTCCTTTCTTGTCCATCGGAGGCTTGAAACCTAATTGAACACAACTCCAATTTTCAAGGTTAGTCATAAGAAAGTACTTCATTCTTACCTTCCAAAACGCGAAGTCGTCGCGTTCGTAGAAGGGTGGAATCGTGACATCTTCTCCAAATAGATCCATTATCTAGCTCGTGCTCCCCCGGGTGTTGATCCAACGAAGAGCAACCTCGCTCTGATACCACTTGTTAGGATCGATGGATTGCGGCTAGAGAGGGGGGGTGTGAATAGCCGACCCCAAATCGTTCGTTTCTTTCTACAAATCAAGGTTAGCGCAGCGGAAATAAACAATAGAAACGACAACGGAGAATAGCAAACCTCAAACTCATCGATGTAACGAGGTTCGGAGATAAACTCATACTCCTCGGCGTGTCCGTAAGGTGGACGAGCCCTATCAATCCGTCGGTGGATGAGTCCCCGGAGAACCGGCTAATAAATACTCCTTGTGGGTGGAGAAACCTCGCCACAATCTCTTTGCAACAACAATAAGGAGTACAACAGTAGAGAAAGCAAACAAGAACAATCGAAATGTAAAACCCTTTGCTTGCCTTCTCGTTGCCGACTGGAATCCTGATGAAGCAGCAACTTCTCGGATCCAAGCTCAGCTAGAAAACCAGCAGGAAGCTCACCCGAAGCTTCGGCAGTGAGAGCTCAACAGAACTCAGCAGGAAGAAGAAGAAGAAAAAGAGAGAGATTCTGTACAGGCCCTCGAACTCCTTTTATAACCTGCGAAGAAGACACAGAAGAAACTAGCCGTTGCTACGCAACGGCTAGGATGTGGACCGATCAGGCTTCATCCTGATCGGTCCACAAGGGTCCTGATCGGTCACAAGACCGATCAGGCCCTTCCCTGATCGGTCATGGAGACCGATCAGGTCCTTCCCTGATCGGTCCCATGACCGATCAGGACCTTTCCCTCCCGAAGGTGATCTCCTTCTGATCGTCTCCTGATCGGTCTCCGATTAGGAACTTCACCGTATGCTACTGATCAATCACTGATCGGTCTGCTGACCGATCAGATAAGCAACAGAATACTTCTGTTTGGTCACTGATCGGTCACCAGACCGATCAGATAACCCAGCGTATCACTGGATCGGTTACCAGACCGATCCAGGTTTAGAGCTCCCAGCCCTAAACCCTACTTGGTCCTGAGAACGAGCTTACCGAGCCCTCTCCGACTTCGTCCGGTCCAGAGAACGAGCTACCGAGCCCTCTCTGACCATAGTCCGGAGAACGAGTTACCGAGCCCTCTCCGACTTTCCGTGCCAAGTCTCCATCTTGGTCTTCTCCGTGCCAAGTCTCCATACTTGGACTTTTCCCGTGCCAAGCTCCCTGCTTGGACTTTTCACCAGATGTCTGGTCAACCTTGACCCATTTGGATTTCCCTTGCCTGGCTTCACTCACCAAGACTTCCAAACTGCCTAGCTTCACTCACTAGGTCTTTCCCCTGCCTGGCTTCACTCACCAGGTCTTTCCCAACTGCCTAGCTTCACTCACCAGGACTTTCTCCAACTGCTTGGCTTCACTCACCAGGACTTTCACCAACTGCCTGGCTTCACTTCACCAGGACTTTCACTTTCACCTAGCTTCACTCACTAGGATTTTCACCTGGCTTCACTCACCAGGATTTCCCGACTGCCTGGCTTCACTCACCAGGACTTTCCGAACTGCCTGGCTTCACTCACCAGGACTTCCAAACTACCTGGCTTCACTCACCAGGACTTTCCGAACTGCCTAACATCCCAGTTAGGACTTCCCAGTCAAGTATCCGGTCAACCTTGACCTACTTGACTCTTCTTCATCCAACCTGATCAGACCCTGATCAGTATCTCTCCGCATGGACAACTGCACCTGCATTGTCCATGTCTACATGTCTTTCTGTATTGTCAAACATCGAAACCATGACCAAGGTTTACGCTTGGTCAACTAGGTCAACCTTGACCTACTGGAAATTGCACCAACAAGGGGGAGGTAACTTAGGTAACGAGAAGTCTTGGAGGAGTAACTCCAAGCAAGGTTTATCGAAATGGTCGACTAGACCAGTAGATCTAGGTAAACCTAAGTTTAGTTTTACCATAGTATTATTCATTACTATTAATGTTGTTAACTAATTTAGTATTGTAGGAAAAGCCTTAGTGGATCAGATGATCAGACACTGAGTAGAGAAAGTCCAAACATCTTTGAAGGATCTGATGTTTGGCAGATAGGTTGAGGTAAGCAACTGGAGTGGAGCAACGGGAGGTCATATCCCTAGAATGGACAAACCTTAGGTTGCTAATCCAACTGAAGAAACTGAGAGGTTTCTAATTTGAGATTAAGATAAGTATTACTGTCTTTTCTTACTCCTGCAACATTATACTATTGTGCTAACTTTGTGTTGCTAGGATATTTTTATATTGTGGAAACTAACTCTATTTTGCATAATCTGATGGGATCAGTCGACCGAATAGAAGGTTTAGTCAACTGAACCTAGATGATGTGGTAGGGTTCAGATCGCACACATCAAACATAAAATTCAGGTGGATTGATCAACCGAACCCATGGATCAGTCGACCAAACATTAAATGTAATTTATGATCAAATCTGGTAAAGAAAGAATTTAGTCTAATCGTCAACTAAACATAGTGATCAGTTGACCGAATAATATATGTAATTAATTAAGCGAAGATTGGATCTTGATAGAGAAGGAAGGATGTGTGATCAGTCAACCAATAGGGAGATCAGTTGACTGAAAGGATCAATCAACCGAAGGATTTTTCGGTCGACCGAATGTAGCTTACAAAAGTACATCTCAAGCTTCAAGACAAACAGAACTTGATGTATCTCTGATTCATTCTGTCTCCACTGTCCTACTACTATTCATGCAAGTTAAACAACTCTACTCTGAGAAGATCTCCAATAATTGTGCTACATTTCTATTTCATTGTTGTTGGTAAATTATTTTCATACTTGTACAATTTTTCTTCATCTAGAAGAATTACTATTAGTGGATTGCCCAACGTCTGCGGTCAAGGATCGCTGACCATGGAGCAGTAGTCACGAGACTACGAATTAAGTAAAAATAAAGTTGTACTTTATTTTCTGCTGCTATTCACTTTGATTTAGTTTTACAAACAAAAAAGATCTTTTGATAAGCGATATTCACTCCCCCCCCCCCTCTATCGCTATTTCGATCTTTCACAAACCACATAACCACATAAAGGTAGCCATAAGGCTAAAATCGACAACTAAGTCAAATTATTATATATCCGACGCAAAATCCAAAGTGCCAATAAAGCATAAGGAAATAACATAGACAATTGTTCTTAAATATAATGTGGGGCTGGTAGTCAGGATTTGCAAATGACTCCATATCATCTACCTGCTATCTGAGCAAAATAAAGTATAATAGGGTGGTCGGCCCAAATGACTCAACGGGTAATAGATAAATGGTAGTACATGTTCAAATGTATAAGAAGATCAAAGTATACAGTGTCACAAGTAAGAATTATATACATAACTATAAATGACATAATAAATGTATATAACCAAACTGGCCTAACATGTAAGGTATAATGATCAGTAATCACTAGGAATCTACAATAAATCTACTCGTACTACATGAGCAATATGATAGCATATACATGTATGATAAATGAACATATATGAATAATGTCAGGCATATGCAACATCCATATCTCAAGAAAATGCAATATATCACAAGCATATGCACAATAGTATCTCTAAGAAATGCAACATGCATCATATGCATATGTACATGTATGTGTCACTCCTACACACCACTCCAACTACCATGACTTCTATGTGGCCAAGTGGGCAAGACTATGACAACTGCTCACGACTTCGGCTACCACTATATCTGAGTGGTCGGTCGAATAGGATGTAGAGTAACTATCTAACTGCATAATAAAGAGGTCACTGTCTGCACCCAATTCTACTACTACTACCCCAAATGACCGAGTAAGCACTACAAGACAAGCTGCACTAAACTCTAGCTACCACTATCTCCAAGTGGCCTTATGGGCAGTGAAATGATTGACAACTCTCTCTACCACAAGGGAGACATAGTCCATTGACATGCAAGCAATACAATGATGTGCATGATGCTAACATCCATGACTTAAACACAGTCATCATCAATGCAACAACATGGTAACCATAAGAATATCTAGAAACATGATCTATCAATCATATATATCTATATGTATGAAAAGATTCAATAGATGTCTACTAAATAACATGTATAGTAGTAACCCCTATAGTTCATACCATACACATGTGTACGACTACAACATATGAATAATCAACATGGTAATTTCTATAGTACATACCATACACGTGTGTACACTACAACATGTGAATGATCAACATGATAATTCTTATAGTTCATATCATACATGTGTGTATACTACAGAGTATGAATATCCAAAGATAAGACTGTATAAGTGATAAATAGATCATCTCTAAGATCAAACATGTAAGTATCAAACTTAGATAAGTATGAGTTGTTTCAAGGTAAAATTAATCTACTCCATAAACTATCTCCATGCATTAAGGTCAATGAACTATAGAGATCAAGAAAGAAATATCTGCCTCAAATGTAGTTTGTGCCAAATAACTCCCACGTTGAGACACTCGTCTCAATTAAAGTCCTGCATTAAAATATATAGTTTAACTAATCACATATACATCAATTAGCTAACCTAACTCCAAAATCCAATTAGGAAAATCCTAATTGTTTCAACCTATACTCAACTAATAAATCTATCCTTAACCCACCAATCACTTCCTTTCCCAATTCTCATTCCCATTTATTAATCAAATTCAACTAAACCTTACTATTAATTATGTATTCACTCTATCCATTGAAACTAACAGGATTTAATCAAGACAAATACACTTCCAATCGAAATTTCTTTATTACCCTGTAGCTTCTTCTTATCTAACAATGGCTCACGGTGGCTAGCGGCTGAAGTGGAAGAAATGGCCAGTGGTGTTGGCTAGGGTAAAGGCTATGACAAATTGGCATGTCTACAGACCAACCAATTAAAAGTGATCATGAGGTGGAGAGGCTAAGTCGATGGTCAGGCGGCGCTGGTGACCAACAATCGGAAGAAAGAAGAGAGGGTGGCAGTACAGAGGGAGCTTACAAGAGGGAGGTGGTGGCTCGTGATGGGGATCGACGATAGCTCTTTGGGACGGGGCATTGCTCAGGCAAAGAGGGTGGCAATTAACGACTCTGAGATGCTTTGAGCTACGAAGAGGGGTGCTGATGACATCTGATGACAATGGTGGCATGGATCGGGAGATGGAGAGGGACAACGAAAATTGGGAGATTAGGACAAATGGGAAAAAACTTTGGCTTTAATATATATAACTAGATTAATGAAATCAATCAACTCCCAACTTAGTAATATTTCAAACATATTTTCTCAAAATTTAATAGATTTATCCCCTTAAGCATGTCATATGTGCTCTGTTTAAATCTCAAAAAAAATTTAAAATTTTTTAAAATTTTTGAATGATTATTTCTTAATTAATCCTTATTTTATTTAATTGTCGAATCTTACATAAATACTACTGTTCTATTATAATTTCCCCCCTACATTTTTTTTTTGTTTTGATGTTAACCTCTAAATCTAGCAAAAAAATGTAATTTTTATACATAAATTTATCACAAATGTAAGTTTTTTAAGGGTAACATGGGTAAGGTTGAGCATTTGATTAAAATCAAACCGATCTAATTGAATTAATCAATTTTTTTAACAAACCGAACTGATCTAAAATAGTAAAGCAAACCAAAATAAAATAAATAATTTGATTGTTATCAAATTAATCAAACTTTTTTTTATTAACAATCAACTGCTATATGGATAATCATCTTCACAAGTTAATTTCTAAATTTACCTTGATTGATTTGTGGACTAACTATTGATTGATTATAATGACGATTGAAAGTTTAGTTTAATTGGTTTAACTAAGTTCTAAAATTTATAATCAAAATTGAACTAGATAAATCTAGATTAATTTAAAAAAATAAAATTTCAAATTAACCAAACTAAATTTTCAAAATAAATTGATTTGTTCGATTATTTCAATTTAAATGATACTTTGCTCACCACTAAACCTGAGGATGATAATGGAGGAGGAAAACATCAGATTCCCTGATGATACCAAGCAGCCATAACCGATGCAAGTGCAAGTCCCCTTATCTTTGACAGACTCTAAGATAGAAATACATGTGCATCAACAGGATTTACATTCATTAGCCTAGTTTAGATTGATGCACATGCACTAGATCATATTTGAATATAATCCATAATGTGAATACATAATTCCTGTATATAAAAGAGTGAATCTCTACATTTGGAAAAGGATCCTAACGATGCAAAATGACTTTGTTATCATAATGGAAGGTCAGGTTTGGGCATGATAAGAATCCATTTTGGATTAGGCCAGTGGTTTATTTTGGGCTAAAATAATTCCATTAAAAACAATGATCTATATTTAATAAAATTTTCTTGAACAATATGGAGAAATAGAAAAAAAGAGTTAATATAAATTTATTAATGAACCTTAGACAATTTATTACACTCAAGATTGATATCTCTTATTTGAAACCTCCAGCTCCTCCATAAGCAAAAACATATTTATTCAATAGACTATGATGATCATCCGCTACACTATAATAATCACTAATATCAGCTACAGATCTAAGAAAAATAGGACTCAAAACGAACAAGTCATTCAAAAAATCCACAAACTGAACGTCAATAAAATAAGCAGCTTTATTAGGTCCTTCATTACTTGGATGACCACTACCCATCGGAGGGCTTGGCACATTTAAGGGAGAGATAACCATCCCACCCATTTGAACTGCGTTTGCATTATCATTCATTTTTGGAAGCAATTCCTTGGGGAAATACCCAAGAGGTAGCTCATCATTATATGTCACCCACCAATTCCCTGTATTAGAATCCTATAAATTAAAATACACAAAATTTATTAATAAGGATTAAACTTCAATAAAAATTAAAAAGATCATTTATAAAAAAAATAATGAAATTACCCTAGCAATTAGTATCGCTAGATATTTTTGTTCGCCGCCATAAGTTGAAAATTGAGGAATAAAACTTCCGGGTCCATAAATATTAGTGGTGCTAATAAAACCAGGACATTGCAAATTCCAACATCCCGTTTTATCATCATTGTCCGTCTGAAAATATGTAATTAAATATTTTATCTGAGAGTATATATATGAAGCTAAAAAAATAAAAGATTTATACTTACGCTCCAAAAAGTAAAAAAACGAGGATAACCGTTATCGTATAAGATAGTTGAAACCTATAAAATTAGAAATTAATTAGTGACGATATAAAATAATATTAGTAAATGATTTATATTAGCTTACATGCCAACCAACGGCGATACCATTGAGTTCATTGGTTGGAACATTTATATCGCCATAAAGTATTATACTGCTGGATGATGATTGACCCGTTTGTAGATCTGGAAGCTTATAAGTCGCCATTTTTGCATAAACTCCATAATATTTGCCATGTACAGCTTGAATTAGTGCGTACTATGTATAATGCAAATATTATTTATCTTTGAACTTTATAAATAATGAATTAAAATTGCATTAATATTAATAAAAGTGATAAAGAAATAATAACTCACGTGAGTTCTTCCTTCAGTTTGATTGTTGACTAAGACTTGTGCTCTAAATTGATTTCTCAAGAGTAGAGACTGATTTAAATCTTGTTTACGAGCACGCTGGACAAGAACAGTGCCAGAAGGACATGTATCATTGAATCCATAAAAAGAAGCTGATTTAGATTTTGCAAGCTTCATTCCCTTTGGAAGACTACTTGGTTTTAACTGCAAAGATTATTAAGCCAATTAAAGGACCAAATGAACTAAACCATGCAATAAAAATCATCACATAAATTTGACTTATATTTTTAATGCTCACTACCTGAAGAGTGTGATTTTTTAACAGAGGATGATCAAATGCTGGTTGCTTATACATATCGACACAATCAAATAGATCTCCAGCTATTGTCTAATAAAAAATAAATAATTTCAATAAAAATATTATTTATAATTTATCAAAAAGATATAAAAAATAACCTGAATGGTTTTAAGCGAATGCTTAGCTTTCTTGTTCCATGATCTTGCATGTGCTCCACCAATTGATATAAACACTAGAAATAAAATACGAAGTAACATGATGTGAAATGATATGAATGTTTAGTATTGCAATATGTAGTAAATGTTGGTCCATTCTCAATTATAAATACACACAAAAAGAGTCTATAGTTGGTAAAATAGAAGAATCATTAAATAAAAGATATAAATGAAAAGGAACTTATTTACATTCTTTAAATTTTAATTTATTATTAATGTAATAATAAAATTTATAATTAGTAAGATATAATAATTATTAAATAACATAAATAAATACATAAATAAAAGGGAAATTATTTGGATTCTTTTAAATGTTCAATTTATCATTAATGTAATCTTATAATTTATATAAAATTAATGTTAAAATTAATTTAATTTTATCTATATAAATGTTAAAATAAGAAATTTCAAATTTTATACCAAATATAGGCCTCTATTAATGTTAAAATAATAAATCTAATTTATACAAAATGCAAGAAATTATCTCTCTATTAATATAGTCTTAAAATTTAATAAAAATTAATAGAAAAATAATGTTGTTAAATAATAAATTCCCTTCCATTTATTTTTATTTTAAAGTAAACAAAAAAAATAAATTACACACTTAAATATATAAATAATTTTCTTTTTATTTATTATTTTATTTAGTGGTTATTATATCTTACTAACTAAAAACTTTTTGAGCTCTGCAATGCATAAGAGAAAAATCTAAAGAAAAAACTTAGGAATAGATACATAAATCTATAGCACACCATTTTCATTTTTTTTTTTTTCCATCACCTTCAATACTTAATGCTCGAAGATTGTGACTTTTTTGACAATGGGCGATCAAATGTTACCTACTTAACGTAGTCAAATGGGTCTCCAAATATTGAGTGATAGAAAAATTAAATAATTTTAAAAAATATATATAATTTACATTCTGAAACAATATTATAATAACAATTTAATTTTTTTTAATATTAATAAGTGTTATAATTTAATAGTAGAGGAAGAGAAAAATATCTTCTCAATTATTCCTACCAAATAAACCTATTTATAAGATAGGTACAACGATATAAAAATAGAAGAATACAATGATTATTTATTAATTAATAATAAAATCAAATATCATGCCCTGAGGATAACGGTGTCAAATCAAAAATTGAACAGTACCTCCCCTGTACCGGTGACAATCTGAAACACAATATACATTCATATAACATATAAACATAATCAATAGCCCACACGGCTGGATATAAACATAACCACGCAGTTAATATACTCAGTCTACCTGACTGGACAAAATGAAAACACAACCATGTAGTTTAATATTCGCAGCCTAACCCGCTAGAGAAAATGAAAACGCAGCCACATAATTTAATAACAACTCACACGTCTGGAAGTAAACATAACGGAAGACACAAAAATATGAATGAAAGACCAACAAGGTCATTAGCCAAAATACCTGCAACCACCAGATTAAACTCCAAACTCACATCAACTTATTAGAAAGCCAATACGCAAAATCAATATACCTCCCAAACAGTAATAAAACCGAAAAGAAAGATTGTCCTTGAGTGTGACGTAGGACTGGCAGTCGGGACTCTCCAAACATCCTTGATTCATCTACCTGCTACCTAGCGAAAGAAAACCAGTTTATGGGATGGTGAGTGCTAGGACACAGCGGATAAAGGAAAGATAGTACATGAACATAAAATACAAATAGAGAGTAAGCCAAAGATATACAATCTCATAAAGGAAATAGCAGATACTAAAATAAAATCATAATAAATGCTCATACCTGAAACTCCTAGGCTAGGTAATAGAAGGTCAGAAGTAATACTAATCTGTTACAGTACTGCTCATAACTACAGAGGAAGTATGAACACCTACAACGAGTGTATATCTCAACATAAGTAAGCATATCAACATAAGTGAGCAACAGTAGTAAGCGATGGCAGCATAAGTATACAACAGCAAAACAAGTAAGAAATAACAACATATGTAAATAGCAGCAGCCAAAGTAAGTATAACAACAACATATGCACGGATGGTCACTTTGGCCCATCTCTCTGCACCATGACCCCTGTATGCTCGAGAGGCTAGGTTAGTGACAGACTGTACACCACTCCAGCTGCCACTCTCTCGAGTAGCCGAGGGGATAGTTGCATAGTAGCTAACTAGCTACGTCTACGATGGGTCACCTTTGCTCGCTGTTGGAATGTATACTGATCCTGTCTAAGATCGACGGGACGGATAGCTAGGGCAGCGGGTGATGACGATTCTGAGGAGGATGACCAACCGGAGTTCCAACACAGCAAAGTACTCCTCGGAAAATAAGATGTGAAAGCCTCGATGGATGAATCCCTACAGATCTGAGAAAACCAAAGTAGATCTGAGGGGGAGCCTGAAGAAGAAGATAGTAAAGAACAAACCCCAATCTGAAGCTCCGACAAGTAGCCCTGCCTTCCTGCGCACTACCAGACCAACCAACAAAGTGTTAATGACCTAAAACTGGGGTGGGAATCTCTAGCTAGGCCCTCCGACACTGAAGTCAGTTTTCCGGCGAGAAGAGAGAAGAAAAACCAATTGGAACGAAGATTAGTGTTTGAGTTGTGTAAGAGTGAGAACATACCTGACCAGTGGAGAGGATTTCCCTTTTTATACCACCTCACTTGACCTCCACAGTCATGAGGTAGACCCCAGTTCGTTAGAATTTGTTATGAGATGATGTAAGCATAACTTGTGCAATTAGTTTAAGAAATCTTTTTCATACCCCAGATGTACCTTCTTTATCGTTTAACATATCTGTAGAAGTTTCTAAAAGACATTTCCCGCCAAATTAATTAGACTCTCATACATTCATATAATATTTCAATATGCTTCATACGCCAAACATATTTGGGCACCCACATGAACGTACTTAATATGTGTGAAAAACATCTCCTAGTTTATAAATACCGATCGCCTCATATTTGCAACGCATACTCCCATGACTGCCCAATCTTTTCATGCTCAGCCGGTCTCTTTTACTCGGTCGGCCTCCACCTGCCGAGCGTACTATACTCCATCCGACATGTGCCCGAACATCCTTGCCTTCGACCGACTATTCATGCTAAGCCCATCTCGGTCTGCCAAGCTTAAATGCTCAATCGGTCTCTTTCACTCGGTCGGCCTTCACATGCCGAGTATACTATACTCTGTCCGACGTGTGCCCAAACATCCTTGCCTTTGACCGACTATTCATGCTAACCCCATCTCGACCTGCCAAGCTTAAATGCTCGGTCGATCTCTTTCACTCGGTTGACCTTCACATGCCAAGCGTACTATACTCTGTCCGATGGTTGCCCAAACATCCTTGCCTTCGACCGACTATTCATTCTAAGCCCATCTCGGCCTACCAAGCTTAAATGCTCGGCCGGTCTCTTTGACTCAGTCGGCCTTCACATGCCGAGCATACTATACTCTGTCCGACGTGTGCCCAAACATCCTTGCCTTCGACCGACTATTCATGCTAAGCCCATCTCGGCCTACCAAGCTTAAATGCTCGCCCGGTCTCTTTCACTCGGTTGGCCTTCACATGCCAAGCGTACTATACTCTGTCCGATGGTTGCCCAAACATCCTTGCCTTCGACCGACTATTCATACTAAGCCCATCTCGGCCTGCCAAGCTTAAATGCTCGGCCGGTCTCTTTCACTCGATCGGCCTTCACATGCTGAACGTACTATACTTTGTCCGACGTGTGCCCAAACATCCTTGCCTTCGACCGACTATTCATGCTAAGCCCATCTCGGCCTCCCAAGCTTAAATGCTCGGCCGGTCTCTTTCACTCGGTTGGCCTTCACATGCCGAGCATACTATACTCTGTCCGACGTGTGCCCAAACATCCTTGCCCCCGACTGGCTGTTCATGCTAACCCTATCTCGGCCTGCCAAATGCTCGATCGGTCTCTTTCACTCGGTCGGCCTCCATCTGCGGAGCATACTATACTCTATCCGACGTGTGCCCAAACATCCTTGCCCCCGACCGGCTGTTCATGCTAAGCCTATCTCGGCCTACCAAAATGCTCGATCGGTCTCTTTCACTCGGTCTTCATATTCTGAGTGTATATGAGCACTGCTACTTGACCAATTCTCCTTCCTTCTTTACTAGGAAAGGGATCCATTCTTCATAACCCGTATCACTAGCCCTCCCTTCAAGTCTAGTCGAAGAAGGTGTAGCCGACTGACTAGACCTAAGTCTATTTTTGTTTCTTTGTCTATTATTGGCAATGGCTCTGCAATAACCTTTGCAATGGTCTCATGACCTCCTCTACAGTAATCCTATGATTCCTAGTACAGCAATCTCGTGACCCTTAGTATAGTGATTCCGTGACCTCTTCTTTGTAAGTTAAATAGAGGTGCACCCCTCCTCTTCGTAGCACCAATCTCTATTCTTCTCAACTTCCTTTTCCTCCCCTACTCCCATTGAGGCTTATGGCTTCGAATCCTTCCCTTTGGGATCAACTATTGCGTGAGAGAGCAAAAACCCTGGATGAGGCTATGCAAGCCTTAGACCCACCTCCCTCTAAGCAAAAAGAGTTAGAGGTACGCCTGTTAACCGCTGAATCTCAAGCTTGCTCTGAGGTGGCTCTGAGGGAAAAAGCTTATCGGGATCTAGAGCACAAAACTACAGAGTTGAATGATTTAAAGGCTCGATATGCTACCAATGGTCAGCTAATATCACAACAACAACAAGAGTTAGATCAGCTGCAGGCTAAGGTGGATATTCTGTAAGCTGAGTCAGAGCAAATTAGACGGAAGGTGGACCTTTCAGTCATATGTTTGAAAGGGCCCGAGTAAGTCTGTGCTTCTCATCCAAGCGGGCATTCTCCTTCCTACTTCCCTTTATGGGCAAAAGAACACACTGGCTCTTTTGAATGGGAGGAAGATTCTGTTGGCTAACACATTTTTCCATCCCACTCCCCTATCGGGCAAAATATTCCCACTTCTTTGGTCTAATCAGGATTAGCTCGAGTGAGGTTAATACTCCTAGAGAAGTCTAAAAGCTTATGTTTGTACTTTTTAATGGCATTTTAAGACTCGATGCTTTGAGAAGAAAATGTAACGTTGTGTACCTGGTTCTGCTAAAAGTGAAAAAATGGACAATCCTTTGTATGAAGTTGGGTAAACTTTTTAGGTTTGTCCTATAGATAAAAATGAACGGGTTTCCTGATTTATTTGAATGTTCAACCCTTCTTCTGGCTATGTGCTAATATCAATTCCTTCATTTATTATACGTAGGAAGTTTAACATCTTTTTCAACACTTTCCTTATCGCCGATTGGCTCTTCAAATGAGAGAGAATACCGGTGGTGTGATATGCTGTGATATCGATGTAAATATGATATGTTCTGTTATATCCGTCATAAGTGCCCTTCTATGAATTCGTGACATGTGTCGTCAATTCCCCTTTTTTGACGTATTAGGCCGCGAGCTATGCCACCGTCGTCCTGTTGCCTTTTTTCTTAGATAAATCTATGCTTCTCCTTATGGGTGCACTTTATATCCGACGACGTCCCTTGCCACTTAATATTTCTGAAAACCCTAAACCTTTTATGCTATCGCTCCTTCGTCTTCTTCCTTCAGCTTCCCTTTGGTGTCACAGTTTGACTCTATTTCCACTCTTTGTCAGTCTTCTTCTTCCTCCGGCCTCTCCTTGTCATCCTTTCCTCAAAAGACATCAATAAGTGGTTTTTTATTTTTTGCTTCTACATTTCTCCATGGCTGAAGAGTCATTTTCCACTTGGTATGCCCACACTCGCTCGACTTTTCATGAATCCGATTGGTCTGCTCTTTGCTCTAAGTATAAGATTTCTTCTACTTTTCGCATTATCATCCCTGATTCTGAATCTCACCCCCATCTTCCTCCTAAGAATTGTGTGACTTTCTTTAAGGATCAATTGGTGGCGGGCCTGCGCTTCCCTATTCCCCCATTTTTAATAGAAATAAGCCAACATTTTGGTATCCCTTTGCAACAGTTTGCCCTTAATGTCTTTCGTTATTTCTGTGGTCTATACATGCTCTTCCGCCTTTATGATATCCCTCCAACTCCTCAAAATTTCTTTATGTTTTCCTATCCCAAGAAATCAAACCCGGCCGTTTTTCTTTTTCAGTCGAGACCCAAGATGACTTTCTTCAGCAAAATGTCTTCCTCCATCAAGGCATGGAAATTGCGTTTCTTTTTTGTAGAATTCCCCAAACCTATCCTCTAGTCCAGTTCTTGGATATCTTCCCTTACTAACTTACCAGATGTTAAGGAATTATACAAGCTTCCTTCTTTTGCCACTTATTCCTAGAAACTATCAGGTCATCGCTTGTACATCCACAAATGACTTCGTGATGACCTTCGATATCTTTTTGGGTTGAGTCCTGGCAAGATGGAGCCTCGTGGCTCCCTTAGTAAGTGACTATTCGTTTGTCTAAGTCTCTCTCTGTAAAATACGGAAAATGGTAGAAAATAATAAGGGAATTTTCTGAAATTTTTTGAAATTTTTTGAAATTTTTCGAGAATTTTTCGGAGTTCGTATGGACGAGTTACTGGGGATAAAAACGGGGCCCAGGAAAAGCCTGTTTGGGTTACCCCATTTAAGCGAGGAAAAGTTGTCTTCTTTTTCTTTTTTATTTCTTTTTCTTTTCTCTCTCGCCGAACCTGCACGCCCGAGCCATCCCAACGTCGCCCTTCCCTCTTCTCCGATCCCTCGCCCTAAGCGCACACGGCGGTTTTCTCTTCCCCGAGCATACAAACCCGTGGCCGATCACTTCCTTTTCTCTCCTCCTTCCTCCCCGAGCCCTAGATCCTCCTTTCCCCTCATTTTCTTTACCAAATCACTCCACTGCCACCGTCGATCGGTCAGCACAGCCCAGAGCCGCCGGCCACAGGAACCCTAGTGTCAAATCCTCCCTCTCCTCTCCTTGTCACGGGCATTTGGAGATCGTCGGGAATCAAGCATCCGAGCCTTCTTCTTGTGGACCCGTGCCCTAGATCGCCGGGAGTCGGGAGCCGGAAGCTGGGAGCGTGAGTCGAGCATCCACTGTCGCATTTTCGCCAGAACCCGAGTTCCTTTCTTGTGGAGTTGCTCTAGATCGACGCCCAACGCGAGAGGTACATTTCCATGCCCTAGATTTGCTGTTGCTGCTGGACTAGGTACCATTCAGCCACCACTAGATTCTGTTCTGCAGGATTGTGTACTGTGGAACAACAATCAAAGCTGTGAGGTAGAGGTATTTTGTTGCTCTGGTGCTGGAATTGAGATTGTGAGGTGAAGTAAGACTTGCGGTGGAGTTGTTCTTGGTTTCCAGCAGCGATTTCTCTATCTGGTAGTAAACATCCTTGCTGTGGATCAACAGTCACGGCTGTGAATTGAGGTATGGAATTAGAGATGATATGGATTACTAGACGGTTAATATATCACTAGTTGATACATGATTAGTTCGATTGATTAGTTAAATGTAATTTATGATCTTAGATGTAGATCATAGTGAATTTGGATTATTTGGTTAGTTGATATATGTGTTGAATTAGGACTAAATTGGGTAAGTTGCTATGATTGATTATGCTTATTGCTAGTCCTAGTTCGAATGGATTAGTTAGAATCGATTGAGGAATTAAATGATCCAATTAGGGTTTATAATTGGATTTGGATTTATGTTAGCTTTTCGGGGATTTGATTTAGTTAATTGATTTATATTTAATTGGCTAAATCTATATACCAGGTATTACAGGACTTTGACACGAGACGAGCATCTCGACATCAGATTTGGACTGGATTGGACCTTCCTATTGGAGGCGGGTACCTCTTGACTTATCTTTTGTGATATTGTCAATTGGATATGCATAGTATTTTATAGCTACAAGCAATGATCATGTTTCCCTTTGGTATGTCACGGTTTGATACCCATAGCATGTTCTGTTTTATCGCTTGTTATGTATCCATGTTTATACCTCGTGATTATTGTCATGAGTACCTTAGTTCCTATAGTAAGTGACATACCATGCTTTACTGAGTTTAGGACTAGATTCTGGATTTTTATTATCTGGCATGTGTACCTATATTTTTATATCATATCTGATCTGTGTACCTACACCCTTTTTCTTTGATCCATGTATATTGATGGTACATATTTTATGGAGGTGGATATGTTCAGGATCTAGGATTTTTTATTCTTTATCTGACCGGTGTACCTAGACCATTGATTAGGTCAATTTATTCTAGGGTACACATTTTATATATATGGATTGGTACAGGATATTGTCATGCTTAGTGTCATGCACCATTAGCATGATTGCATGTTGTGCGATTGTCGGCTCCATTATTGTTGAGCACATCGCCAGTTACATGTATCTGCACACACGACCACTCATGGATTAGTGATATTTTCAGATAGGGTGTGTTGCAGCAGGTGCTCTGTCAAGGGCTTCGTTGGTCCACTCATGGGTTAGTGTGACGCAACGTTGTAGCAGGACAGGGATCCCTCCCCGTCATCGTGTACGGGGAGATGAGAGCATTAAGCTCCCCCATTTATGATTTGGGGTAAGGAGGATAGGTGTACTCCGATAACATCCTGTCCACTCAGTCACTCATCAGGAGTAGTGATGGTAGAGTACACGGTTGTCACAGCCCTACCCACTCGGTCTCACCATCATGTGTGAGACGGCTGACTGGAGAGTAGGGGTGACCAGGACATGTCATTAGCATCATACGCATTGATGCATTTATTGCTTGTGCTTGCTGCATTTATTTGCTGCATTTGGTTGGATTCATCTGTTCGACATGCATATAGGATTTATGACACTCTCAGTTTGATGACCTTTTGTTCTGAATAGGATTTCCTGGTGAGTACAGCTTCCTCAGTTACCTTTCAGTTTTACATTTTTCCTATATATGATTAGGAAGTTGTATTCCATGTTTATTGCTGTTAGATATATCTTACTAGGCATGTCTATTGGTATTTGCTGAGTTGTTGAACTCACCCCTCGTGGACACTATCTTTTTCAGGTATCAGGTTGTTTATGGAGTCGCTTGGAGTATCCTACCTACCGGTCCCCACGTCACATCAGAAGACCTGTCTCCGTTTTTCTTTATTTGTATTTTGGTAGATGAATGTGTGTATTTGGCTTTGTGTTCCGGTTTTGTTTCCGGAGTGTTATGTTGTTGTGTGGTGTAAGACTAGCCGTCTAGCAGTGTTTTGTTTTGTTTTGTATGGGCTTGTATTTATGTTTTTCCGCTGTGTTGGTTTTGATTTCAGCCGAGTGGGCTGATAAAAATATATATAACTGCGTGGTTGTTGTTATATTTGTCCAGCCATGTAGGCTGAGATTATTAACCACGTGGTTGTATATATATTCCAGTCGCATGTGGCTGATGTATATTGTGTCTGTAGAAATGCTTCAGATTGTCAGTCGTACAGGGGAGGTGCTGTCAAAATTTTCTTTGGACAGGGACTCCCCCGGGGCGTGAAAATTTAGTGGTATCAGAGCCAGGTTTACGATACTTGCTATGTGTTTTAGATTTTTGAGATTTATCTGATACCAATTTATTTGGTATCAGAGCACGGTTTATGAGTTTTATATCCCGTGTGTTGGATTTCGTGTTTTAGTTTTCTCGATGTGACTTTTTGGGTTTTGGGACCTAGCAGCAACAGGACATCTCCAAGCTATAGGAGGTATGTTGGTATATTTTTATCATATACTTTTTGTTAGTATATGCCCTGTTGACTATTACAGTTTATGACATGTATTAGCATTCTTTATTAGTACCTGTCTAGTTGATATAGCATATATTTTATGTGTTAGGTAAACCACTGATCAGGGTCGACTTTAATAGAGATCTAGGACTACAGTCTCTGGTGATTTTCCATGTCATATCACCAGTAGTTTTAGCTTCTGTTACTACTAGTTGGTTAGAGGTTGGAGACACATACCAATCTCTGTTGTTATTGGCTAGGTGTTAGGTAATGACTAGTAAGTACATATTTTTGTTGACTCAGCCAGTAGTGTACTGATATACTTTAGTTAGTTTCGTCAGTAAATGATTGATTTACTCTGGTTAGATTGGTCAATAGAAGACTGATTTATGCTGTCGACTTGGGTAGTCATAGATCGATTTACCTTAGTTGCTTGCAGAGGATTTGTGTACATTCGTTAAATTTAAATAGTCAATGACCAATTCATTTGTTTTGGTTGGTCCGATCAGTAGAGGACCATCATACTCTATTTTATAGAGATGTTGATCTTTGGGTTATTCGTGCTTAGTTGGATATCTTGAGCACATAGAGTACATGGCTTGTACTGAAGAAGGGAAAGACTGAATTTGCCGTATACTGTTGTCGGTTTGGTCAATTTATAGAGGATCGATGTATCCTATTCCATGAGTATGTTAATTTTTACTGTATGTGCCTAGTTGGATAACTTAGAAGGTAGTATAGGAAATATTAGGTTGATTGGATTAAATATGCTGATTCTGCATATCTATGTGGTGTGTACATATGATTATTACGGGTTGTAAGAGTATTATGATGGACGGTCTGATTTCATGTAGTGGGTGTATTTTTCCAGTTATGATTGTTGTGGGTTTCTAGTAGAATATACCTGAGTGATTTGATTGGTTTATTGGAGGTATTTTGTCAATTAAATCTATGTCGTGAAATGTGCACATATGTTTGAGTGTTTTATTAGAGGTATCTTATCGATTTAATCTCAGTTGTAATATGTGCATATGTGTTCGGTGTAATATTCGAGGTATCTTGTTCATTATATGATTGTTATGAGTGTACACTAGTGTCTATTATGATTTGTTGGAAGTATTACGTTGATTATACTCTTGGCATAGGTGTATATATGTCATGTGAGTGTTGTTTGAGGTGTATTGTCGATTATACCTATGTTGTGAGTATGTTTGGTGTGTACTAATTGGAGGATTATGTCGATCATAAATATGTTGTGTGTGCACGTGTGTCAGATGTATGGTGGGTAGCATCATGATGATTCTACCTATGTTAAATGTAGAATGTTAAATGTTTACATTATGATATTTGTTGTATTACCCTGTCAACTAATTCTCCTATTAGTGGGTGACCGACCCACTAGGATGATGATAGAGTTGACTATGGATTTGATTTGCTTACTAGGTTGTTATACCCTAGGCTACCCACAGTGATCTGTGGTAGAGAGATCTTGTGCAATCTCTAGCTGGATAGTTAGGTGCCTTGGGCACTTAAGTATTGTTTGTGGTGGAGCGTTGCTCCCACACGTGTTATGGATTGTTTGTGGTGGAGCATTGCTCCCACATATTGCGGATTTCTTGTAGCTGAGTATTCTCCCATATTTATTGCAGATACATATTTCGGATTATTTGTGGTGGAGCGTTGCTCCCACATATTGAGGATTTCTTGTGGTAGAGCGTTGCTCCCATATATGTGGTATTTCTTGTGATGGAGCATTGCTCTCACACTGGAGGATCTATTCTTTGGTGATTTATATTGTTGGTGATTAGATTTCAGATGTATTATCGGGGATCTTATGATTGGGAATGTCTGCAGTACGGACATTATGAGTTCTTGCTCTTACCATATAGGCTTACACTGCCTTAGATATTTCAGGGACTCGATGATTCGGGTATTCCTAGGATGTTTGGATCGGTTTCCATTGTCTTGTTGACGATGTTGTGATCTATTTCGGATCCGAGATGAGTCACGTACACCAACTTTGCATAGTTCTATAGATGTTTCAACGGAAACGTCTATATGTGAAGATCAGTAGTGCGTATTTTGGTTGTTGTCTATGAGATCTTTGAGACACACGGTCACCAGTAGGGGTATATCGTGGATCCACAGGAGATAGAGGTTGTTACCAGTTGGGAGTTGTCATAGCCTATACATGAGACTCGCAACTCCCTTTATCGAGCAAGTTATTACCGAAGGCTCGTTGGGGGTTTTCCACGCGTTGCTATGCCACTGACACGCCTGATCGGGAAAGGCGTGAAGTTCACGTGGTTTGAGGACTACGGGACCCACTTCCAGGAGCTGAAGCGGAGATTAGTGTCGGCTCCAGTTTTAATTTTACCTTCTGGAGAAGATGGATTCGTACTTTACACCGACGCATCTCTTCAGGGTTTGGGCGTTGTTTTGAAGCAGCACGATAGAGTAGTCTCCTATGCTTCTCGACAGTTGAAGGAGCATGAGAAGAACTACCCAGTACATGACTTGTAGCTGGCCGCCATTATTTTTGCCTTGAAGATTTGGCAGCATTATCTATACGGTGTTACATTTGAGATTCTCACTGACCATAAGAGTCTCAAATATCTGTTCACTTAGAAAGAAACTTAATCTCCGACTGAGGAGATGGATGGAATTCTTGAAGGATTATGTCTGTACCTTTAGCTATCACCCGGGGAAAAGCTAATGTGATTGCCGATGCACTTAGTCGGAAATCCAGAGGGACTTTAGCTTGCCACCAAGCAGTGGTAACGGATTTGATGCAGGGATTTTTCGAGTTAGGCCTTGAGGAGAAGGGACAGACAGAGCAGGGTAGGGGTGAGCAGTCAATCCGCCAAACCGACCAACCCGCTTATACCGACCCGAACCGAACCGAAAAAAAATGATCCGCCGGATATAGGACCGGATGTAGGGTCCTAATATTGCATTATCTGATCTAGTAGGGCCGGATAATATTTTATCCCAATAATCGAACCAACACGATCCGATCACCCCTACTTGTAGCAACTAATGTTGATAAGCTGTTACACGTTGTAGTAACTACTGGCGATAAGCTACTACACATTGTAATAGTTATTTCCGATTAGCTGCTATAACGTGTAATGAGTAATGTCTATTATCATTTTAAAATATTTTATTTTTTTTGTTATATTTATATTTATATTTTATATTTCATTGGATATAGGGTCGGATATCCAAATAATTGATAACCCGTTGGATATCTGAAACATAAGAACCGTCGGATATAGGGCCGGATGTAGGTCCCGATTTTGCATTATCTGATCTAGTAGGGCCGGATAATTTTTTTACCCCAATAACTGAACCAACCCGATCCGTGATCACCCCTAGAGCAGGGTATTCTTGTTACCATGGTTGCTTAGTCGTCAATCAGGACAAGGATCCGAGAGGCCTAGGTTGGTGATCAGCATTTGCAGTTCATTGATAGTCAGATAGCTTCCGGGCAGCAGACCGAGTTCACACGAGACGAGGAGGGTGTTATATACTTCCGAGGCAGATTATGCGTACCTCAGTCTCATCCGGTCTTACAGGAGCTACTTCAGGAAGGCTCATCGCTCTCGATTTGCGATCCATCCAGGTGGGACCCGCATGTGTCGAGATTTGAGGCGTTCCTACTGGTGGAACGGTATGAAGAAAGACATCGCGAAATTTGTAGCTAGATGTCTTGTTTGTCAGCAGGTGAAGGCTGAACACCAGAGACCTACAGGATTACTTCAGCGGATTCCTATTCCTAAGTGGAAATGAGAACATATTACCATGGATTTTATAGTGGGTTTGTCTAGGACACGACGAGGCTATGACGCGAGTTGGGTAATTGTTGATAGATTAACCAAATCCGCGCACTTCATAGCGATCCGGAAGATTGATTCCCTGGATCGATTGGCAGATATGTATTGCCGAGAGATCATCAAATTTCATGGTGTCCCATTGACTATTATTTTAGATAGAGACCCCGGTTCACGTCTCGATTCTGGCAGAGTCTGCAGTAGGCCTTGAGCACTCAGCTCCAGCTTTCCATTCGCAGACAGATGGACAGTCACAGCGGACCATTCAGACTCTAGAGGACTTGCTGAGGACATGTGTATTGGATTTTTTTTTAGGGGCAGTTGGGAGGACCACTTGCCATTGGTAGAATTCGCCTACAACAACAGTTTGCATTCGGCTATCCAGATGCCACCGTTTGAAGCGTTGTATGGTAGGCCTTATCGGACACCCACCCTCTGGGATGAGGTTGGGGAGGCCCAGTTGTTGGGACCTCATAGAGTTCAGCATGAGGCAGAGTTGGTCCGTACTATCTGACGGAGGATATCAGAGGCGCAGGACCGCCAGAAGAGTTATGCTGGTTGGAGACACAGACCCCTAGGGTTCTCTACCGACGACCATGTGTTTCTGCGGGTTTCACCCATGAAAGAGATAAGCTAGCTCCGCGATACATTGGCCTTTTCCAGATCCTAGAGATGATTGGAGAGGTAGCTTACCATCTGACACTACCACCGTCCCTGACAGGTGTTCACGACATATTTCATGTATCCATGCTGAGAAGATACATAGCCAGCCTAGCTCATGTGCTGTCTGTTATATCTGTTCCCCTTAAGCTTGACGTTGCCTATGAGGAGGTTCCAGTACGGACTCTGGACGAGAAAGAGCGTCAGTTGCGGAACAAGACTATCCGACTGGTTAAAGTCGGATGGCAGCATCATTCGGACGAGGAGACTACTTGGGAGCTCGAGGATACGATCCGAGCTCGATACCCCCATCTTTTCACTTGAGGTATGTGATTTAATTTATCGATCAACATTTATACTCTATATCTGTTGTTAGTACTTGCTGATGGTAGATAACGAAATTTGGGGACCAAATTTTTATAAGTGGGGGAGAATGTAAAATACCGGAAAATGGTAGAAAATAATAAGGGAATTTCCCGGAAATTTTGGAAATTTTTTGGGAATTTTTAGGAGTTCGTATGGACAAGTTAATGGGGTTAAAAATGGGGCCCGGGAAAAGCCTGTTTGGGTTACCCCATTTAAGCGAGGAAAAATTGCTTTCTTTTTCTTTTTTATTTCTTTTTCTTTTCTCTCTCGCCGAACCTGCGCGCCTGAGCCATCCCGACGACGCCCTTCCCTCATCTCCGATCCCTCGCCCTAACCGCACACGGCGGTTTTCTCCTTCCCTGAGCACACAAATCCGTGGCCGATCACTTCCTTTTCTCTCCTCCTTCCTCCCCGAGCCCTAGATCCTCCTTTCCCCTCATTTTCTTTACCGAATCACTCCACTACCGCCGCCGATCGATCGGCACAGCCCAGAGCCGCCGGCCACAGGAACCCTAGTGTCAAATCCTCCCTCTCCTCTCCTTATTGCAGGTATTTGGAGATCGCCGGGAATCAAGCATCCGAGCCTTCTTCTTGTGGACCCGTGCCCTAGATCGCCAAGAGCCGGGAGCTGGGAGCGTGAGTCGAGCATCCACTGTTGCATTTTCGCCGGAACCCGAGTTCCTTTCTTGTGGCGTTGCCCTAGATCGATGCCCAAGGCGAGAGGTACATTTCCATGCCCTAGATTTGCTGTTGCTGCTGGACTAGGTACCATTCAGCCACCACTAGATTCTGTTCTGCAGGATTGTGTATTGTGGAACAACAATCAAAGCTGTGAGGTAGAGGTATTTTGTTGCTCTGGTGCTGGAATTGAGATCGTGAGGTGAAGTAAGACTTGTGGTGGAGTTGTTCTTGGTTTCCAGTAGTGATTTCTCTATCTGGCAGTAAACATCCTTGTTGTGGATCAACAGTCACGGCTGTGAATTGAGGTATGGAATTAGAGATGATATGGATTACTAGACGGTTAATATATCACTAGTTGATACATGATTAGTGCAATTGATTAGTTAAATGTAATTTATGATCTTAGATGTATATCATAGTGAATTTGGATTATTTGGTTAGTTGATATATGTGTTGAATTAGGACTAAATTGGGTAAGTTGCTATGATTGATTATGCTTATTGCTAGTCCTAGTTCGAATGGATTAGTTAGAATCGATTGAGGAATTAAATGATCCAATTAAGGTTTATAATTGGATTTGGATTTATGTTAGCTTTTCAGGGATTTGATTTAGTTAATTGATTTATATTTAATTAGATAAATCTGTATACCAGGTATTACAGGACTTTGACGCGAGACAAGCATCTCGACATCGGATTTGGACTGGATTGGACCTTCCTATTGGAGGCGAGTACCTCTTGACTTATCTTTTATGATATTGTCAATTGGATATGCATAGTATTTTATTGCTACAAGCAATGATCATGTTTGCCTTTGGTATGTCACGGTTTGATACACATAGCATGTTCTATTTTGTCGCTTGTTATGTATCCATATTTATACCTCGTGATTATTGCCATGAGTACCTTAGTTCCTAGAGTAAGTGACATACCATGCTTTACTGAGTTTAGGACTAGATTCTGGATTTTTATTATCTGGCATGTGTACCTATATTTTTATATCATATCTGATCTGTGTACCTACACCCTTTTTCTTTGATCCATGTATATTGATGGTACATATTTTATGGAGGTGGATATGTTCAGGATCTAGGGTTTTTGATTCCTTATCTGACCGGTGTACCTAGACCATTGATTAGGTCAATTTATTCTAGGGTACACATTTTATATATATGGATTGGTACAGGATAGGTGTACTCCGACAGCATCCCGTCCACTCAGTCACTCATCAGGAGTAGTGATGGCAGAGTGCACGGTTGTCACAGCCCTACCCACTCGGTCTCACCATCATGTGTGAGATGGCTGACTGGAGAGTAGGGGTGACCAGGACATGTCATTGGCATCATACGCATTGATGCATTTATTGCTTGTGCTTGCTGCATTTATTTACTGCATTTGGTTGGATGCATCTGTTTGACATGCATACAGGATTTATGACACTCTCGGTTTGATGACCTTTTGTTCTAGATAGGATTTCCTGGTGAGTACAGCTTCCTCAGTTACCTTTCAGTTTTACATTTTTCCTATATATGATTAGGAAGCTGTATTCTATGTTTATTGCTATTAGATATATCTTACTAGGCATGTCTATTGGTATTCGCTGAGTTGTTGAACTCATCCCCCATGGACACTATCTTTTTCAGGTACCAGGTTGTTTATGGAGTTGCTTGGAGTATCCTACCTGTCAGTCCCCATGTCACATCAGAAGACCTGTCTCCGTTTTTCTTTATTTGTATTTTGGTAGATGAATGTGTGTATTTGGTTTTGTGTTTCGATTTTGTTTCCGAAGTGTTATGTTGTTGTGTGGTGTAAGTCTAGCCGGCTAGCAGTGTTTTGTTTTGTTTTGTATAGGCTTGTATTTATGTTTTTCCGCTGTGTTGGTTTTGATTTCAGCCGAGTGGGCTGATAAAAATATATATAACTGCGTGGTTGTTGTTATATTTGTCCAGCCGTGTAAGCTGAGATTATTAACTGCGTGGTTGTGTATATATTCTAGCCGCATGTGGCTGATGTATATTGTGTCTGTAGAAATGCTTCAGATTGTCAGTCGTACAGGAGAGGTGCTGTCGAAATTTTCTTCGGACAGGGACTCCCCCGGGGCGTGACACTCTCTACTAACTAAGATGTTTCTTGTTGGGTGTAGTGGATTCTTATTTTGATGCTATGATTGAGAAACAACTAGAGGTGAGAGACAAAGCAATTAAGGCGAAAGAATGAGAACTCCTCGTCGCACTGGGTCAATCCCCCTCAACAGAGGTCCTTGCCGGCGTGGGTCAATCTTCCTCCACAGAGGTCCCTATTAATATGGAGGGTGCTTTTGGTTCTCAAGTTGCTACTTCAGAGGAGACCCTCAATGATCCCCCTTTGATTGTGGAACTTACTTCTCCGATAACCTTGAAGAAGTCTCCTAAAAGAGTCCCTGTCTGGAAGAGACACAAGTTAACTCTGGCTCCTTCTCCGAAACAACAGTTTACCTCCATTCCTGAGGATTCTCCTCCCGTGGACATTGCCCCTGCTTCCCTGGATCTTCCCCTTTCATCCCTTTATCCTACTCTTGCCTCTTTTTCTTCTTCAACCTCCTCTATTCCTGGTGGTAGCTCTGCACCCACCCTTTTCATGAATTTCCCTGTGTATACGACTCTATCTGCTCAAAACTTGACTTGTCTCATTTTTTATCCCCCTTCGGCCCAAACTATCTTATCCTCTGCTACTCCCACTACTTCCACTCTTCTAGTAATGTTGGGAGGGTCTCTCAGCACACTTTGGGAGGAAGTGCATGTTACGAACCGCAAGTGCATGGATTCATCATCAGTAATAAAAATATCGATCCCATAGGGACTGGATATAAGCACTAGCAAGGGTTCACCTAAGATTAGCTAAGCTACCAATAGTTGTAAATTGAGTAAAGAAAATAGGTTTGGGAGCGGAAACGAGAACTAGCAACGAGGTGGTGATTACTTGGGTTTATGAAGAGTTCTAGGATTTCGTTTTCATTGTGGTGGTATTGATGAATCTCATGCTATCCTATACCTATTGTCCCTCAGCATTGCATTCGCCAGAAGCTATAGCAACTATCCTTAAATACCAAACAAAGAAGATTCCTATGAAATCCTATTATGGTTAACCCCTGTCACTTGGGTGCCTCGGTAGATCATCAGAACTCTACTCTAATTGGTGTTGTTAAAGATAGAAATAACGAGCTATGTTTGGTCTCTCACTTCCTTGTGGAGTCGTTCCTTCTTCTTTCAAAGGAGTGCCCTAGATGTCCATGAACGGGTTACCCTTGTCACTTGGGCCCCTCGGGTGTACAATCTAAGATATTCTCTCTACAAGGTTAGCAACACCTACATAATCAACTAACACGATACAGGGATCAAGTAGTCAAAACAAAGAAAACGAAATCATCCAATGAAATAAAGCATGAGTTTTACATCAAACCAATCCACAATTACTCCCTCATCCTAGAAAAAGAACTCTACTCCATAGACACAGGACAAAAATCCGAAGACATATTAAGTTTAAACATACAATTATCAAACACGAAAGGAGGAAGAAGAAGTATGCATATCCAAGGGTGATGAGTGGTCTCCAAATCCAATCCGTTGCTTCTGGAGGTGTTGTGGTGGTGAAGGGTCACTAGGACGATGTCTTGGACGATGTGGAATGGCACCGAAGTGAATCTCCCGCTGACGGCTCGCTTCTCCGCGCCTCCACCCTTGAGAAAAGGGTTAAACACCCTTATTTATGCTAGGGTATGGCTGCGGCGGCACGACCGTGCCAATATGGCACAGTCGTGCCCTTTTCCTTCTCTGGTCGTGCTGCACAGCCGTGTCAATTGGCATGACCGTGTGAACTCCGGGCTCGGCTCCTAGGACATGCCCATGCAGGGTTGCACGGCCATGCATTGCTTAGTCTCGGTCATGGGGTGGCACGACCGTGCAGGGTTGCACGGATGTGTGCTGATCTGCCTCGGCCTTGGCCACACAACCGTGCAAGAGTTGCATGGCCGTGTTAGGATGTATACTAAAAGCCTAGCTTTTGGTATGAACATTTAGAAATAAGAATCACAGTGGTCAAATGACTGCATTTATGATAAATATAGTTGCCCATTTTAGTTTATATTGTAGATAACATGGTGTGTGGTGTCACACATAGAAGATCATGTTATCAAGTTCCTTATAAATTATAAATAGTAGCTCATGACCAAAAATGGAAAGGGACAAACCATTGGTACGGTCGTAGTGTAATTTGGAATTGATTTATCTTTACTAATAAATTACACTAGTACACTATGAGTGTATTAAGTAGGACCATTAGAGGTAGTTTCTTTTTATGCTGACTATATAAAAGAACAAACCTTAGTTATTATGGAAGTGTATACTTTTAATCCTAATATAATAACAAGCACGCATATTTAGTATCTATCTCTTTAATTTATCAATGGGTGAGATTTAGTTCGATAAATCAATAAGCCCGATAAGTTGGGAAATAATACCACTTATATGGTGTGTTATTGATTATAGAAGGAAATTGTGTCCTAATGAGCTAGGTTATGATGTCCCCAAGAGGAGCTCATAAGGATTGTCATGTTAAACCCTGCAGGTGGATTTAGTCCGACATGACAATAAAGTTTAGTGGTACTACTCTCAGAGCTAGATGTTAATTAAATGAGTTGTCAGTAACTCATTAAATTAATGGGCATTTTATATCTTAAACACGGGGAGATTAACACACTCATGATAAGAAGGAGCCCATAATATAATTTGGGATTGGTGCGGTAGTGCAATAATAACTCTCTAGTGGAATGAGTTATTATTGATGAACTTGAGTTGTGTGTTCGGGGCGAACACGGGATACTTAAGCTCGTCGGGAGGTCAAAACCAATTTCTCCTCTAGGTCCCTTTTGTAGCCTCATTAATGCCTCATATCCACCCATGAAAAGTCCATTTTGGTGTCCAAGAGGGGGTCGGCCCAAGGCTTGGTGACCAAGCCAAGAGCCGGCATCTACCTTCTCAAAGGAGGTCGGCCACAAGCAATGTAAAGGGGGTCGGCCATATAATTCAAAGTATGAGGGGTGTTTTAAATTTTTAAAATCTTCTCTTTGTAGATATTTACAAGTTTTAAAAGAGAGATTTTAAAATTATAAAACTTTCCTTATTTGAATTAAACCACATGGTTTAAAAGAAAGTTTAAAAGTTTTAAAACTTTCCTTTTTTTAACCATCCTCATGGTTTTAAAAAGAGAGTTTTAAATTTGAAACTTTCCTTTTTTTTGTAATCATGTTAAAAAAAGGAAATTTTAAAAGAGAATTTTTAAATCTTAAAACTTGGTTTTAATTTTTTAAAAACTTTCCTTTTTTAAACATCCACATTAGGAAATTAAAAGAGAGCTTGTAAAATTTTATAAGAGCTTTACTTCTTTGCTTATAAAATTTTTACAAAGTTTTTTTTCCTTCTTTTAAGGGCCGGCCACCCTTGCTTGGTATCCAAGCAAGGGGTCGGCCATTAAATCAATTAAGAGGAGAAAAAGGAATTAAAAAGGAGGAAAGGAAAACAAAAGGAAGATTTAATTTTTTGTAAAAATCTTTCCTTATTTGCCTTGGGCAAGTATTATAAAAGAAAGGGAGGAGAGGCCTCATGGGGGATCAATTCTTATTCTCTTGCTTGTGCTCTCTCTCTTGTGGTCGACCCTCTCCCCATCCCTTTCCCCTTGCTTTCTTTTGTTCCTTGGTGGTGGTGGTGGCTGAATCTTAGAGAAGGAGGAGGAGCTTTTGGGTGGTGTTCATCTTGGAGGATCGTCGCCCACACGACGTCCAAGAGGAGGCGAGGAATATGGCAGAAGATCAAGAGGTCATTAGCAATAAAGAAAGGTATAACTAGTTATTTGTTTTCCACATCATAATTAGTTCATGTTTCTTTGTTTTGATCTTGAAATACCAAACACAAGAGGTTAACGATTTTAGAAATTTGATTTTTTGATTTTGTGTTCTTTTGTTTTTTTCCCGATCTTGTGATTCGATTGTTCTTAACGGTTAAATCTAATGTTACTATAGGGAGATTGAATATTGAATTTCTTTGAAAGGCTTTGTCAAGGATGTGGTGGATGATCTCATACCCAAGAAGGCCTAGTGGCTCGCCATGTATATCCTAGAAGCCAATTTTAGAAATGAATATTTAATCGACTCTGTAACATGGATTGAACTTGGATCAATAGTGTTAAGTTCCGCTTGCGATCCAAGTCTAACCTTTAAGAACAGATAAGTTGTAACAACCCAAATTTCCTCATTTCGAGTCCTAATAGTAATTAAAAATATTCAGAAATGCCTTAGAAATATTCTAGAGATTTTTAGAAATTTTTATAGTATTTTTATGTAATTTTTGGAGTTCGTTTGGTATTTTTACCAAAAGGAGGAAGTTTCAAAAAAATAAATAGGTACGACTGAGGTTCGAACCCATGACCTCCGGCCGAACCAAGCCTTAAGCAAATCTGGCTAACCAAGTGCCCAAGCGGGCGTTGTTGATCAAATAGAGGTCAGAATTATATTTAAGCAGTAGTTAGATAATAGAATGCCCTAGTTATAAAAAGAGGACTTAATTTTCCCGAGACCTAATCCCTCTCTTCCCTTCTCTCGCGTGCGCCGTTCTCTGCTCGGGCGGAAACACAAAGGAGGCTAGGGCTTCACTCTGGCGGTCGGTCAAGGGGGTTTTCCGAGAGATTTCTTCATCCTCACAATCCTCTCGGTAAGGAGAACACGTAGGCGCAAGAAGAGACCGGAAAACTCGACTTATCCGAACCCTAAAGCCCTCCTAGTTCGGCTGTGAGTCTAAGAAGCAAGGTAAGTTTCTACTCACCTGCGGTAAGAGTAGTTTCGAGTTTGATTTGGTGTTTTCTTTTGGTTTTTTGGAATAAGCCGTGAAGAATTATGGATTTCTAGAGATCTAGTTTTTGAATTTTGATGTGGAGATTGTGTTTAGGGTTGCTGCCATGAGACTTTAAGAATGAACATAAAAGGGTTAAGTATGTTGAGCATTTTTACTCCTTTTGATATAGAGCAGTTGGCATTGAACAGGGGAAGGGCTGAGGTTTCGGGTTGTTTGTGATGGTTGCTGCCATGAATTCAACTCTGAATTTGTTATTAGATTTGATATGAATAAGAAAGAGTTAGTTTTTTTCTTCTAAAACAAGTAGGTTTGTTTTTGTTAGGTTTTCAGTAGCTGTTCAGCATATTAACTTTCTTACAAGTTGTGATCACCTATAAAACAAATTAATATGTGATGTAATCCGGTCACAGATTATTGGGATTAAAGGTACTAATATGAGATGACAAGTATGTGATCACCTAAATACAAGTTTGTGACCTCTGATAAGGTGTTTAGAAGCGTAGCATATTAACTTTATTAACTGTTAGTTTTCTTTCTGACTATTAGGACCCAAAGTTAATATGTATGAATTGTTTAGTATTGCAATTATTGATAGTTTAGCATCGCAGATTCTGAATTGTTTAGTATTGCAATTCTTGATAGTTTAGATTTGCAGATTTTTGATTGTCAGCATAGCAGATTTTGAATTATAGCATTGAGGAAAGAGTTATTCATAACATTAAGGTTACAGAAGCTTTTAGGAGTGTAAGTATTGAAGTTATCACTATTACTTTTTGAACTGTTCAAAATATATGTACGATTTGGATAACTAAGGTATTCAAGAGAAGTTAACAAGTTTCTTCCAACAATTGGAATAAGAGATTTTAGTATTTATTCATACTAATAAATTGGAATAAATATTCTTCTAATTATAAATGGATCATGTTGATGATGAAATAGAAAGTTTAGAAAGCCGTTGTTGATACTAGATGAGTGGGGAAACTGAAATAATTGAAATCAATTTGGAAGTTTTAATGTAGTTTAGATCTCTTTGTAGTGCAGATTTCTTAGAGCTTAAAATGCAGATTCTTTTAGAGCAGATTTCTTTAGAGCTTGTAGTGCAGATTTCTTAAGAGCTTATGGTGCAGATTTCTTTAAAGTTTATACTGTAGATTTTGAATTGTTTAGCATTGCAGTTTTGATGGTTTAGCATTGGAAGATCCAATTAGATCTCTAGTAGCTTAATTAGATTGGCAGATTTTTGTTAAGCATTAGTGCAGATTTCTGTTAAGCTTTAGTGTAGATTTCTGTTAAGCTTTAGTGCAGATTTTTGTTAAGCATTAGTGCAGATTTCTGTTAAGCTTTAGTGCAGATTTCTATTAAGCTTTAGTGTAGATTTCTGTTAAGCATTAGTGCAGATTTTTAATATACATTGCAGATTTTAATATGCATTACAGTACAGATTTTTTATTAAGCATTTCAGTTCCAGATTTTGAGTTCCTTATCAGTATTTTAAGTTTTATAAGAAACCTAAAGGAAAGAAATAAAAAAGGCCAAGGCCTTAAGTAGATCCCAAAGTCAAGACTTTAGGGATTTTGACACACAAGGTGCTTGAAGAAAATGCTGAGGCATTATATATATTAGAAGTAATAAAAGATAACAAGTATTTTATTTTTTTTAAAAGGCTAGTACCCGACTTTCAAGGTTGTCGTAAAAGAAAATCCAGGTGACCAATTTCAAGGTCTTGGCCCTGGTAAGACCAAGGTCTTTACCCTCGTAGGACTGGTGACTAGATACCACAGTCTCTATTAGGGAGCACGCATTGGTACTAAGCTTGGGCCCAAGAAGAGATTGATTATTATTTTGAAGTAATAAAGTATAAGTTTTTGGAACAAATGAAACAAGTTTCACTTATGTTTAGAGTTAGCAAGTTTAGTTCCTTTTAATCCGAAGCAAATTTGAAAAGTCCAAAAGGCATTCGTCGATAAAAATAGGTACCAAAAGGGCATGTAAAGGTCATCTTTTCTTGATCTAGGGGGTGAATTGGGATCTGAAAGAAGCCAGAGTATCCATCTAAATAGCAGAAGTAAGAGTGTTTTGCCAATCTTTCTAGCATCTCATCAATAAATGGCAAGGGAAAATGGTCTTTCCTAGTTTCCTTGTTCAGCTTCCTGTAATCAATACACATCCGCTATCCTGTAACTATCCTTGTTGGAATCAATTCATTGTTCTCATTTCTAACCACCGTCATTCCCCCTTTCTTAGGAACCACATGGACCGGGCTAACCCATTCACTATCTGATATAGGATAAATAATCCCGACATCAAGAAGTTTCAACACTTCCTTCTTCACAACTACTTTCAAATTAGGATTTAATCTTCTTTGATGCTTAACTGAATTTTTATATCCTTCTTCGAGTAGAATTCAGCGCATGCAGACTGAAGGACTGATCCCTTTAATGTCATCAATGGTGTATCCGATCGCTCTCCTGTGTGCCTTCAGCTCCTTGATCAATTTCTGTGTTTCTATCTCAGTTAAATCCACATTAATGATTACTAGAAATGTGGAACCTGGACCAAGGAACGCATATTTAAGGTTAGGTGGCAGAGGTTTCAATTCCACTTGAGGTAGTACAATTTTAGGCAGGGTCGGTTCCTGTTCTAGTAACCGCATCTCTTCATTCACCACGACTTCTTCTGGAGCTTCCTCAGTTTCTTGAACTACTCTTTCAGTATCATCATCACCATCCAAGCCCTTCTCTACAAGTGATGTTGAGGTAGATATTAAGCCTCCCGGTGATTTTAATAGGGCTTCTCCACACCAAGGAAAAATTCTTTTTGCATCTCTGCACCGTACGTTGATGGATTCCTCTAAATCTTCCTGAACCTCATTTCCTGCGTGTCCCAACTTGCTCTCATCCATCAGCACTCCCATATTTTCCTTGGGTTCGATCGGGTGTAAAGATAAGTTCAGCACATCTTGTCCTGACCACTCGTTGAGATTTGATACCACCATATGGATTATTTTTTTAGCCTCATCCAAACCCTTTTCCATGAGTGATCCCCTAGCCGCCACGTCCAGAAAGCTCTTGTTCTGGAAAGAGAGCCCAATGTAGAATATGTGAAGAATCAACCAGCTCTGAATACCATGATGCGACCATTGATATAGAATTGACAAGTATCTGCCCCAAGCTTGATGCAATGTTTCCTTGTCATGTTGCTTGAAGTGCAGAATCTGATCCCTTAAATAAGCAGTCCATTTTGGAGGAAAATATCTGTTTAGAAATTTTTCTTCCAATTCTTCCCATGTCCTGATGCTTCTCGGCTGCAGGGTGTTAAACCAAACCTTTGCATTATTCCTGAGACTGAATGGGAAAGTTATAAGTTGTATTGACTCAGCTAGAACTCCCTTAACTCTCAACGTGTTACAATAGCTGTGGAAGTCCAAGAGATGCATATAAGGATTCTCTGAGTCTAATCCCCCAAACTAATTTTCTTGAACGTTTGAGACGAATGAAGGTTTGAGCATAAAACTCTTCACTAGAATTTCTGGAAACACAATAGGTCCTAGTTCTTTAACTGACTTTGGGGCTCTATAGTTCTTCAGCCGTTTCAACATTATGCCACATTCGAACCAACTAGGAGCGTGCAATACACTGACATGTGGGCCGGAATCTCCTGCCAGGTTAGCTTCTTCTCATGCAATAGCAAGATATAGAATTTTAGGCAATGACAACACGAAATAAAGAATGTTAAAAGAAAGAATTAAAATGCATAACATAAAGACAACAAAGCCTAGTCTAATCCAATATGATTTTGCTAATGTTATAGACGCAGTCCCTGGTAACGACGCCAAAAACTTGTTACGATCCCGCAAGTGCACGGATTCGTCGTTAGTAATAAAAATAAAAATATCGATCCCACAGGGACTGGTTATAAGCACTAGCAATTGTTCACTTAGGGTTAGCTAGACTACCAATGGTTTTGAATAATTTAAGGAAGAAAAGTCGGGAAGGAGAATCGAGAGTTGCAGGGTTAACGTGTTCACTTGGTTGTGAGGAGTTCTAAGAGGTCGGTTTCATCGTGGTGGTATTGATGTGTCACGTTTTATCCCACACTCATTGTCCTTTATCATACGATTGCTGGATGCTAAAGCAGCTATTCTTAAGTGCCAGAATAAAGAAGGACCCTAAGAAGTCCTGTTACGATTTACCCCTGTCACTAGGGCGTCTCGGTAAATCTTGAGGATACAACTATAATTGGTAGGTTAAGAATAGTGGTTAAGAGCTAAGTTTGGTCTCTCGCTTCCTTGGAAAGAATTTACCTCTCCTTTCAAGGAAGTATCTTAGATGTCCGTGAATGGGTTACCCCTATCACTAGGGCCCTTCAGGTGTACAATCTAGGGATAATCCTCTACGAGGTTAAAAAGTTTTTCACAATCAAGCAACAAGCAATTGAAACAAAGCATGAAAGATCATCCAACGAGTATAAGCATAAAGCGAGTTTTACATCAATCCGAACCACGACTACTCCCTAATCCCAGAACAAAGGATCTACTCCATGAGTGCTAGAGAAATATCTAAAAACATAGTGTAGACAAACATACAATCCTCAGATACGGAGAGAGAAAGAAGGAATATGCTTATCAGATGACGACGAGTGGCCTTTGGATCCAATTCTCTGCTTCTGGAGTCGATGTAGTGGTGGAAGGTCGCTGGACGGAGGTCCAAGGCGGTGTAGGATGGCTCCAACATGTCTTCCCCAATGACAGCTCATCCCCCCCCCTGGTGAAAATGGTTAAAAACCCTTATATAGCTTCAGGGTTCGGCCGCAGTGGCACGGTCGTGCCCTTCTTTGATTCTAGCTGCGCTGCACAGTCGTGCCAATAGGCACGATAGTGTGGTCTCTTGGCTCGGTCTCCTGGGGCACGACTGTACAGGGTTGCACGGTCATGCAAAGCTTCGTCTCTGCCTGGGGTGGCACGACCGTGCAGGGTTGCACGATCGTGTGTTGACTTGCCTCTGTCTTGGCCGCACGGTCGTGCAGGGTTGTACGGCCATGCAGTGTTCCTCTCCTGTTTGGCCACACGACCATGCAGGGTTGCACGACCGTGTTGTCTGGTCTATTTTGGTGCATCATTAATCCCTGTTCAAGCTCTGAAAGTTGTCCCTGTCAACACAAAATCAAACAAAGAGTAGATATCCGAACAAAATAATATATATGATGAGTATAAGATAAAAGAGGCAATAATGCAACGAATATACATGCATAAAGTACGTGAATGTGCGCTAAAACATGCGTAAATGATTATAGTATATGCGCACATCAATAACCCCTTGGTTTTGGGGTAATTTGTTGGATTCTAGGGTTAGGGAGTAGTTTCCATGTGATGTAAGCTTATAGCTTTGATTTATGCATGTTTTCTATTTTATTTCAACAATATGTTGGATTGTGGTCTGGATCGACTATTTTAATACTATATCGATGCCAAAAGTATGAGATTCATATCCCATAAGGGTTTTGAGGATGAACTGAAAGGAGAACCTGACCCCAAACTAGTGGACAATCGAGACAAGGAGAGTCGGATATGAAAGTGCAACCTGACTTGCCACGAGTAACCCTGGGCAATCATAGAACTTAATGGATTATACCTAATACGTTCAACGATTAGGTTTGGTATGCCGATATATAAGTAAAAGTTCACATAAGATACCTTAGGAATGTCTACCTACATGAGCCAATATAGAGGACAAGAATTAAGACATAGATCAAGTATTTGCTAGTATGGAAATGAAACCGAAATCCTAAGATCATTCTCTCTCTTTCCTCTATTAATTTTCTTTAATCATATTTTAGCTACTTTTGTGATCTCTCTGAATTCCCTCACTCTCTCTATTATATTTAGATTTTGATTAGCAATCGTGACAACCAACTCTTTTAATTAGGTCTTGACTATTAAGTTTAATTGGTAAGTTAGTAATTGCTTTCCAATCCCTATAGTTCAATCTTATTTTTACTTGACGATACTTCCATGCACTTGTAGATTTGCCATCATATCAAGTTTTTGGTCTCATTGTCGAGGACTGACGTAGCTTGATATTAACTAAATATCATACTTATTGGATTAGACTGTTACATTTCTTTTCTTTTTCTTGTTATTTACTTTGTCATTTGGTTTTCAATTGACATTTACTATTGATTTCCTCTCTTCTTTTAAGGAGTTTGGAACATGATTAAGTGGTAACCATGAGGATAGCTAGTATCGTCAGACCCCTAAAGGATTTCTCAGCACCCATATCCCAAGCTTCGAGATCCTATATTATCAGACCCCTGATCAAGGCTAGTGATTTTGAATTAAAACCAGGATTGATCCATATCATCCAACAACAACAGTTTGGGGGTACACTTCAAGAGGACCTATATCTGCACCTGGATCAATATCTAACTTGTTGTAATACAGTTTAGTGAGATGGCATTCCTGAAGACTCAATTAGATTAATGGGATTCAATTTTTCTCTAACTGCAAGGCAAGTGAATGGTTCTATTCTCTTCCACCGGGAAGCATCTGTTGGGGAGAATCGGTGGCCGGCTTGAAGGGGGGTTGGATAGACGGCGCCCCTAATTACTCGCTTCCTACGTATTTGTTAGTGCGCAAGCGGAATAATACAATACAAATACGAATATGAAAGCTAAAGACAAGAATAAGAAAATGCAAACCGCTAACACAACGATTTAACGTGGTTCGGAGATAACTTGCTCCTACTCCACGGTTGTCCGTAAGGTGGACGATCCCTCAATCCGTCGGTGGATTAGTCTCTGAAAACTCCGGCTAGCACAATCCTCCTTGTCGGTGGAGAAACCTCGCCACAACTCGATCAAGAACACTTGGATTGCTAGAGCACTAGATGACTACTAATTAGGCTTTAACCAAGTCTAATTTCGTCACCTTGGCTGGTCATCCCAAGCTCCTTCTTATAGAGCTTGGAAGAAATCAGTAAGCTGATTTGCCCATTACCAGTCGACTGGTCCTTGCACCAGTCGACTGGTGCCAGCCCAACGTCTCTCTCAACGGCTCTCTACCAGCCGACGCTACAGTGCACCAGTCGACTGCTACAGTGTCGTCAACTGCTATAGTACCCGTTGATTGCTACAATGCCCCGTTGACTGCTATAGTACCCCCACGGGATTTTTTCTCGAGTACAATCTCTCATGCACTTGTACCCTTACGACTCACTTGACTCTTCTTTGCAGCCTTGACCTCTCACCTTCAAGCGTACTTCCTTTATCTCTCGTCCCTCGGATGCATCCAAGCTCGTGGCTTGTACCCAATGACATCCTTCGCGTATGCCTCGAAGTGGCTTCCCTCGGCCCTTGTCTTTACTGCCTTGTCCACGGTCCCTCGGATGCTCCATCCTTCACCGGATCCGAAGCCGTCAACCTGAGTCACATGTGTATCCTGCAAACCTGCACACTCACATACACATATCAAATAACAAGGGTAAACCTAACTTAAACTCTTTGCCCAAACACCAAAACACATGGTCCCACGGACCATTGGGATTGCTCCAACAATCTCCCCCTTTTTGGTATTTGGCAATACGTTTAAGTTAGGGAAAACAAATAGCAAAACAAACATGCTAATAACAAATGGACTTACGTCGCCAAGGCTACACACTTGGTCTTATACCGCCGAATGGACTTACGTTGCCAAGGCTACACACTACCGCCGAAACAAAAAGTAAACATGCATTAGAACCTATCACAAGGCTCCCCCTACACCTAAGCTCCTCATTGAGCTAGGAATTTCCCACAGGGATATTTAAGAACCTATCACAAGGCTCCCCCTATATAAAGGCACTAAAGGTTTTCCCAACTAAACCTTACTTCTCCCCCTTTGCCTAACATCCAAAAAGTTCTCCAACAATATCCCAATTGTTGAAAACTTATCATCCAAACTGACCCTAAACTCATGTATTTATCCCCCATGAATCTCATGCATCTAAATAAGTTGACACAGTCAAGAACAGTGCTAAAAAACACTTTCAAGCTGGTATCAGTCAAATGACCCAAGTGGCAGTCGACTGCTCCCTTCAACACAACCTTACAGAAATATTCTGTGGTCGAAAAACACTGTTACCAGTCGACTGATATCGTCACCAGTCGACTGCCCTCATCAAAATGAACTTACAGAAACATTCTGTGCTAAAAAATACTGTTACCAGTCGACTGGTATCTGCACCAGACGACTGGTATCCTATTTCTGCAAAAATCAACCTTTTCAGGCCAACTTCAGATATGCACCAGAAATTCCATAAACCTCCACAAATTCCCAAATTTTGTGGAGAGGTCTATTGAACCCTTATCTACTTGGGACAAACACATTACAAAATGTATCTATCACCAATTCCAAGATTGACACAAAATCCAAAACTACCTAAATGGTTCAATTGAACCTTGACTTAAAGTCCTAGTTTTGGCTTCCTCTTGATGTATTTGCCCATATCAAACCACAATGCATCCCTAGCATTGGTTTATATAGTATCTATACATCCAAAATCAATTTTCATGCAATATGACCCCAATGTCATATTTTCTTGCATGAAACACAATCCAATTGTGCCAAATCCCTAGGTTTGAGACTCAAGTCCGTCTCCAAACCACTTGGCACATTCCATGACACAACCTAAACTCCCAAGTAGTACCCACCTGAGATCCATTGGCTATGGGTCCCAAATTGACTCTTTGAGCTCCCCCTAGAGCTCTTAACCTTAGTCATCTTCTTAAATGTTTTCTCCATTATGGCTAAACCAGAGTGGTGCACCTTGGACACATCATCCTTGTCATAATCATATGCAACTCTAGCATATTTCTTCTCATTAGCTTTAGATGACTCTACCTTGCCCTTATCATGTGCCACCCTAGCACATGGTCTCCTTTGGGCCTTGGAGGGACTAGATCGGTATCCCAAACCCGATCTATCATTGTTGGATTTTTTATTATCCAACACCATACTTAATCCCTTAGATCCAATAGTGAATCTCTTAAGGAATTTCTCCAATTAATTAAGCTTTGCCTTCAAAGCTTGATTTTCCCTTTCTAGGTTCCTAAACATAGAATCAACATGTCCACCATGGACATTCCAAGACCTAGCCTTCCTAGGCATATGCCTCCCCTTCTTGGGATTAATGCCTTGGTTCTCCTTAGGTCTACCATTTCTAGGTTTATCATGCATGGGTTTCCTAGGGTTTTGATCTACATTAACCCTATTCCTATCATGATATCTAAAACTAAAATTTTGCATGGGTAAATAATAAGAATTATTCCTAGCATGCATGGGAGTATAAGAATTTAAACTTGAATTACGATTCAAACTAGGGTATACCTCCCTTACCCTTGAAGCTACCCCTTGATTTGAGCTCCTCTTCTTCTTCTCCCATTTCTTTAGATGCGCAAGCTTCTTGATTTCCCTCTTCTTGGGGCATTTTGTGTGATAGTGGCTCATCTCACCACACGTGAAGCATCTAATGTGCTTCCTCTCCTTCTTCTTCCTAAAACTCAAATTAGATTCTAAAGGTATTGAATTGAGTTTAAGAGATACCTTCTTCTTATCCATTGGACACCTACTCTTGTAGTGTCCCTTCTCATTGCATCCGAAAAAAATTATGTTGTTCTTTGACTTCACTTCGGTGGAGGTGCTTGTTATGTTGACTTCCAAGACTTCTTCTTCTTCACTTGTCTTGAAATCTTCTTCAATTCTTGAGGATGTAGATGATACCTTATCTCCCTTCTCCTCCTCGAATATTGAGCATGACTCAACTTTTGTTTGCTCCACCTCCTCTTCTTGAGCTACTAAGCCCAACTCATTGGGCTCCACATCCGATTGGTCCTTCTTCTCCTCTTGGACCACTTCATCACTTTCTTCAGATTTTTCTTCTTCTTCTTGTGTAGGCGAAAATTCTTCCCATGGAAATTTCTTCACTTTGCTCCATAATTCATGGGCACTCTCATATGTACCTACATGACTCATAACATCATTAGGCAACATATCAATTAAAATTGATATTACCTTTGAATTTGCCTCCGATCATGTGGTTTGCTCCTCCATCTAATGTCGTGGTCGGAGTTTCTTCCCTTTCTTGTCCTTCGGGACTTCAAACGGCTCTTTGATCACCATCATGGTGTCCCAATCAGTGTTGAAGAAAACCTCCATCTTCATCATCCAATATGTGATATCCCATAAGCCTCCGCCTTCAAACTTTGGCGGTTCAATCAAGCCGATCATCTTTGCTTTCTCGACGGTTAGTTTGATGGAGAGCAACCTCGCTCTGATACCAATTGTTAGGGAGAATCGGTGGTCGGCTTGAAGGGGGATTGGATAGACGGCACCCCCAATTACTCGCTTCCTACGTATTTGTTAGTGCGCAAGCGGAATAATACAATACAAATACGAATATGAAAGCTAAAGACAAGAATAAGAAAATGCAAACCGCTAACACAACGATTTAACGTGGTTCGGAGATAACTTGCTTCTACTCCACGGCTGTCCGTAAGGTGGAGGATCCATCAATCCGTCGGTGGATTAGTCCCCGAAAACTCCGGCTAGCACAATCCTCCTTGTCGGTGGAGAAACTTCGCCACAACTCAATCAAGAATACTTGGATTGCTAGAGCACTAGATGACTACTAATTAGGCTTTAACCAAGTCTAATTTCATCACCTTGGCTAGCCATCCCAAGCTCCTTCTTATAGAGCTTGGAAGAAATCAGTAAGTTGATTTGCCCGTTACCAGTCAACTGGTCCTTGCACCAGTCGACTGGTGCCATCCCAACGGCTCTCTCAACGGCTCTCTACCAGCCGACGCTACAGTGTACCAGTCGACTGCTACAGTGCATTAGTCGACTGCTACAGTAACTGCTATAGTACCGTCAACTGCTATAGTACCCGTTGATTGCTACAGTGCCCCGTTGACTGCTACATTACCCCACGAGATTTTTTCCCGAGTACAATCTCTCATGCACTCGCACCCTCACGACTCACTTGACTCTTATTTGTAGCCTTGACCTCTCTCCTTCAAGCTTACTTCCTTTGGCTCTCGTCCCTCGGATGCATCCAAGCCCGCGGCTTGTCCCCAATGCCATCCTTCGTGTATGCCTCAAAGTCACTTCCCTCGGCCCTTGTCCTTGCTGCCTTGTCCACGGTCTCTCGGATGCTCCATCCTTCACCGGACCCAAAGCCGTCAACTTGAGCCACATGTGTATCCTGCAAACCTGCACACTCACATACACATATCAAATAACAAGGGTAAACCTAACTTAAACCCTTTACCCAAACACCAAAACGCATGGTCCCATAGACCATTAGGATTGCTCCAACAGCATCTTCACTTGGGAGCAGATGGAGAAGTATTTTCTGGGTAAATACTTTCCCCCAGCCAAGACAACAAGAATGAGAAGTCAAATCAATAAATTTTAACAAGTAGAAGGGGATTTGTTGGTTACAGCTTGGGAAAGACTCAAGGGATTGTTATTACAATGTCCTCACCATGGCTTAGAGAAGTGGTTTATACTTCATCTATTTTATGTAGGGATTTCTTCAAGAACCAGGGCTTCAATGGATTTAGTGTCTGGGGGTTCCTTGATAAAAAAGGATGTGCTAGAAGTTTATTCACTTATAGAAGAAATGACATTAAACACAAGTATGTAGGGAGAGGGTGGAAATGCAAGAGAAAGTTGTTCTCATGAAGGTGAAAGAAAAGTAGGACATCATACTACAATTATCAAGGGTTTGAATCAGGGCACAAACCAAGCAAGACACCTACCTGATTCTTATAACCACCACTGACCCCCATATAGATTGGCATTGAGCAAGGTAGATTGCAAAAAGGATGAAGCTTCTGAATTAAAAAGGGAATTTTTGATCGAGGCAACTTCATAGCATGGAAAGCCGTTATTGCTAGATTATGCAAGATTTCTTAAAGATGCACTGACACCAAAAGGGAAGCTGGAAGGATGGAGTGCAAAAGTAATGTCTAGGGAAGGTAGCACTCTTATAAGGGATGGGAGTCCCCTCAAGTTGCAGGATCCTGAGAACTTTTTCATACCATGTATTATTGGGGGCATTTTCATCGAAAAAGTTGTTGGTGACTTGGGATCTAGAGTGAATATCATGCCATATGCACTATTCAAAAGGATAGGGCTAAAAGAATTAAAACTTGTAGATGTATCTTTATTTTTAGTGGATCATTAATTTGGTGTCCTTTGGGGATGATAGAGGATGTGCTCATTGAGATTGAAGGGTGCACGATATCGGCAGATTCATGGTCTTGGACATGAAAGAAGACCCACAAAACACTTTGGTCACGCCCCGAGGAGTCCCTACCAAACGAAAATCTGGCAACATCTCCCCTGTACCAGTGACAATATGAATCCTAAGATACATATATCCATTGTAAAATACCGAAAAATAGGCGAATACTAATAAGGGAATTTTCCAAAATTTTTGGAAATTTTTCGAGAATTTTTCGGAGCTCGTATGGACGAGTTAACGGGGACAAGAACGGGGCAGGGAAAAAGCCTGTTTAGGCGACCCATTTAAGCGAGGAATTGTTTCTTTTATAAATTCTTTATCCCTTTTCTTTTTTATTTATTTTCTTTTTCCCCGCGCCCTCTCCTTGCCCTAACCTCCTCTGCGCCAACACTAGCCGCCTCCTCCTCTTCTCCGAGGCCGATTTCCTCCCCTCTTCTCATTTTCTTCCTTCCCCCGAGTCGAACTCCTCTTCTCTTCTGCCCTAGCCTTTGCACAGCGTCACCGCTGCCCTCTCTGGACCGAAGCAGCGCCAGCCACTGCGACTCCCTCCTTTCTTCTTCCCGAGATCTCGCCGGCCACTAGGTTCGACCTAGCGCCACCGCCCCTCTCCGACCTTTGTGCCGGCCTCCTCCACACCGTGCCCTAATTCCCCGATCTCCTCTCATCAGAGTCGAGCCTTCCTCATAGTGACTCATGCCCTAGATCACCGGGGATAGGGAGTGTGCGCCGAGGACAAGGCTGATCACCAAGTTCTGTCGTGCCATCTACAAACCCTTGTTTGGTCCGGTGCCACCAGATCGAGTCGGTGCCTTCTTCCGTGCTTCCACACGATTATGGATCTGTGCCATCGTTGGTTCTTGCACTGTTGACACTCATCTGTGGTAAGGAGGTCAAATTAAACTTGTGTTGGTGATAGGTTGATGTGTTGGATTCTAATTTTGTCCTCTGTATCCGATTGTTTTCAGTGAGGCAAGGTTTTGTTCTGTGGGATTTCCGGTAGAAATTCCCTCCAGTAGCACCTGGTTTCCGCAGCGGCTGTGATTTGAGGTAAAGTGTAGGATCGTGATACATTTTGTAGTGAATTTGGATTATATGGTTAGTAGGTTGGTTTAGGGTTTATCCTAAATAGATCTTAAGAATTTATTTAGCTATTTATGTAAATTGTAGTTAAATAAAATATATTTGATTGTTCGTGACTTAGGGTTTTGATGCGAGACGAGTATCTTGATTACCGGATTGGACCACTTTATTGGAGGCGGGTACTTTGACTTATGTCTTTTGATATGCATAATAAAGTGTTTAACATATAGCAATGATTGTGTTTTCCATTTGATTCGGTTGGTCACTACATGATCTGTTACATGTTATTTGTTTATTTATTATGCACTACATGTTATTATTTATCTGACCATACATGCTTTCGGTAGTGACCTAACCATGTGATACATCATGTTCAGGACCTAGGGTTTATATGATACCCTATCTGTTTGTGTACCTTCCATCTGATACATTGACTTGTGGTACACCTTTTATTTATGTATGGATCTTGCTATGCTATTCATGATATTGCCATGTTTAGAGTCATGCATCATTTTGCATGATTGCATGCTGTGCGGTTGTCTGTTCCATTATTGTGAGCGCATCGCCAGTTACATGTACTACACACACCACCACCCATGGATTAGTGGTATATCGGGCAGGTGTGTGGCGGTTCTACTGTTTGGCTCCGTTGGTCAGGTGACTCAGCGTGGTAGCCGGCAGTCAGTTTCCGCTCTGTTTGGCTCCATTGGCATTTAGTGTAGTAGCGTGGTAGCCGGCAGATAGTGGACTCTATTTGGCTCCGTTGGTCAAATGATTCAGCGTGGTAGCCGGCAGAGATATCCTCCCCGTCATCGTGTACCGGGAGATGAAAGCATTGAGCTCCCCCATTTATGATTTGGGGTCAGAGGACAGGAGTACTCCGACAGCATCCCGTCCACTCGGTCGCTCATCAGGAGCAGTGATGTCAGAGTGCACGGTCACCATATGCATTTATTGCATTTATTGTTTGTGATTGCTGCATTTATATGGATGCATATGATTGACATGCATACAGGATTATGACTTCCCCGGTCTGACGACCCTGTTACCTTTGTACTTTGAGTCCGGTTAGTACAGTTATCTCCTGATTTCGTTTCAGTTGCATTTATCCTTCTCGTATTCAGGAGACTGTACGTATGATTAGTGTTGTCTGTTATTTGTTTTATTATGCATATCAGTTGTACCTGCTGAGTGTTGGACTCATCCCGCTTCCATTGTTGATATATTTTCAGGTTGAGGCTATCAGGAGCAGTTCCAGTCGCTGATTCCCACAGCATGTAGTGCTAGTCCTCTGCTAGTTTTGAGTTGTTATTTTATTTTAGCTTTTCTCTATCAGACTTTGTTTTAGTCTTGTTTTGGATTTTACATATGGATATTGTATGGAATCCTTCCGTTTGATGGACTTTTGGTATGATTTAGATTTTATTCTACTACATGCCTGCCTGGACGGCAGAAGAGGTGAGTTCGTCGGATTTGAGCTTTACGAGTGTAGTTGAGTAGGGTGGATTTCGAGTCAGAGTACTATTGTTTGTGATTACTATTATTAACTACGTGGTTGTGACAGCCAGAGGCTGAATATCTATATAAACTGCGTGGTGATTGATTTTATTTATTGTTATAATTCCAGCTGCCTGTGGCTAAGGTATATGTGTTATGTAGAAGTTTCAGATTGTCCGCCGTACAGGGGAGATGCTGCCAAAATTTCTTCGGACAGGGACTCCTCTAGGGCGTGACAATTTAAGTAGTATCAGAGCAGGTATACGATACTTGCTATGCGTGTTGGATTTTTTGAGATTTATCTGATACCAATTTATTGGTATCAGAGCAGGGTGTGATACCTGCTTTTAGTATTCTGGATATATTGTGCTAGCCCAAGTTTGCGAGTCAAACTGGATAGTTATTTTTGGTTGTACGGATTTTCCATTACGTATATGTTTTGGACTTTCGTTTCGGATTTTATTATGGATTTCCGATGATTTTCTCGTTCAGAATTTTGAGGTTAAAAATTGGGGACTGGACAGCGACGGAACATCTCCAGACAACAAATAGGTATGATGTTATTTTATGATTTTTATACTGGTAGTAATATCTGTAATATAATTTAACAGATATGCGGTGATCTACACGTATTGCTGCGAGACGTGGTGCTGGACGACCATGTACGAGGACCGAGGGATCTCTGGATACGCCAGAGATACCTTCTATTGATGAGCCTGTCAGACAGGGACAGACTCAGCCTACTGTGGGTGCGTCGGGCTCTCAGACCCCGATGGCTTCCTTAGAGGTACCTACCTCAGCTGCACCGACAGTATCTACTCCTATTGTATTTCCGGTATCATCAGGGGTACCGTTGACATTCCCGACACCAGCTCCAGGCCAGCCTATGGCATACGCGGCACCACTGCCACCTGGACCCACCGTGTATCCGGCACCAGCAGCCCCTGTGCCCCCAGTACATGCAATGTACCCAGCAGCACCTGCATTAGGGATACCGGCTGCTCCACATTCGGTACCATTACCTACTGTACCCCCAGTCGCGACCACTTATGTTCACCCTACAGTGCCACCGACGGCATATGATCCAGTTTACCCAGCTGCACCGGGAGTCCCTCCTCCGGTTTATGCACCGGTACCACCTGTAGCACCAGCTCCAGTGTTTCCGCCAGTCCCGACAGCCGTTCCGACACACCTCACTGACTTTGCCGCGGCACGAGCCAGGATTCCAATGTTGGCAGAGTCGATGAAGAGTCGATTCACACTCTTCCGAGGAGACCGAGATCCGAGTGTGGCCTTGTCTTGGATTGAGACTATGGAGCGGACTTTCTTCTATATTGCTTGCTCCGAGTGGGAGAAAGCAGAGCTGACTGCCGGCACCTAGTGGATTACCCAGTGTTCCATCATCGGTGAGCAGAACATCACTTGGGCCAGATTCAGAGAGGCTTTTGAGAGCCGTTTCTTTCCACGAGTTTATCAGATGGCTCGTCGGCAGGATTTCCTGAGTTTGTGATAGAATAATCGGACAATGACTGAGTATAATGCATAGTTTGACAGATTGGCCAGATTTTGTCTAGAGCTAGTTACTGAGGACAGTTCACGTATGCAGCAGTTCATTCAGGGGCTGGATGGACATCTGCAACTAAGACTTGTCGGTCTTGGTATTACCTCCTATGCGGAGATGTTGGACAGAGCCCTCATTGTTGAGTCAGCTCAGCAGAGAGTTTTTCCGGATAGGAAAAGGAAACAGCCGAGTCAGACATCTGGGCAGATCCAGCATCCTCAGACTACACCACAGCAGAGCAGGCGTAGTCGATCAGATCAGGGTACATCTGGGGTATCACGTAAACCTCAGAAATCAGGGCAGTCTTCTTCAGGACGTTTCCGGTCTTCCCAGCAGAATCGGAAACAACCCGCCAGCGACATTCGCTGTTTTATATGTGGGTATAGAGATCATGTCACTTCAGCCTGTTCTCTGGGACAGTCAGTTTGCTTTCATTGCAAACTGCCTGGGCACCAGAGCCGAGATTGTCCGCAGAAGACTCAGCATATGACTTCCGGAGGGTCTGATCATGGAGGACAGTCCGGTCAGTCCGGAACTTATCGAGGAGGGCAAAGAGCCCAACCTTCGCATGGCCAGCAGCGGAGTGCTTCACCTACAGCAGCGGCATCTGTCATGCTTGGACAGGAGTACTCCAGTGCTTCCATAGCACCTCAGAGTTCTGTTCCGGGACTTTATTATCCGACGCAGGGGCAGTATCAGATGCAGCCTCAGCCTTTAGGCCAGTACCAAACTCGGTCCCGGCCAGCTCACCGTATCGACACCGCCTCAGTGGCAGGCTTCTGCCCAGCCGCAGCAGCCGCTGGCAGCGTTACCTCCTCCTCCGCCAGAGACTGGACGTGTTCATGCGATGACCAGAGAGGATGCGCAGCGAGCCGATGGATCCGTTTTCCGCGGTATGATTTCTATTTATGCCTTATCTACAGATATACTGATAGATACTGGTAGCTCGCATTCATTTATATCTCGTACTTTTATGCGGGAGGTTGGTAGATTACCCACTTTCAGACCCCAGCGATTGACCGTCTCCCTACCGTCCGGTGATACTTTAGAAGTCACCCAGGAGGTCAGAGGTTGCCCGTTAGATTTTGGCAACCTAATACTTACAGTGGATCTTTTCGTATTAGAAATGGTTGATTTTGATATTATTCTTGGCATGGACTGTTTGTCCGCATATCATGCCACAGTTGATTGCCAGTCGAGGGTGGTCACATTTCGGCCTCCGAACCAACCCTCGTGGGATTTCACTGGCATCAGAGACGACGACTTATCGATCATTTCGGCGACACAGGCTCAGAAGTTGCTGTCACATGGCTGTCAGGGTTTTCTGTTATCTTTGATCAGTACTGAGAACAGCAGCAGTTCGTTACGGGAGTACCCAGATGTGTTTCCAGAGGAGCTGCCAGGTCTGCCTCCCAGAAGGCAAGTGGAGTTCGCTATTGAGCTGATTCCGGGGACCGCACCGGCATCAAAAGCTCCGTATCGTATGGCACCGAAAGAGTTGAACGAGCTGAAGGTTCAACTCCAGGAGCTTTTGGATAGGGGATTTATACGCCCTAGTGTTTCACCATGGGGTTCTCCAGTATTATTTGTCAAGAAGAAAGACGGTACCATGAGGTTATGTATTGACTACAGGCAGCTGAATTCAGTGACCGTCAGAAATAAATATCCATTACCACGGATTGAGGATTTGTTTGATCAGCTCAGAGGTACTTCAGTGTATTCTAAGATTGATCTACGATCCGGATATCATCAGCTGAGAGTCAGAGACTCAGATATTCAGAAGACAGCGTTCCGTACCAGATACGGTCATTATGAGTTTTTGGTAATGCCATTTGGGCTTACCAATGCTCCAGCGGTGTTTATGGATTTGATGAACCGCATATTTCTGGAGTATCTTGATCAGTTTGTTATCGTTTTCATTGATGACATATTGGTCTACTCGCATTCCGAGGAGGAGCATGCACAGCATCTTTGTATAGTCTTGGAGATTCTTCGATGTCATCAGCTGTACGCGAAGTTCAGCAAGTGTGCGTTCTGGCTATCCTCAGTCGGTTTTCTGGGACACGTGGTTTCTAGCAGAGGTATTTCAGTAGACCCTCAGAAGATCGAGCCTGTCACCAGTTGGGAGCAGCCGAAGTCAGTACAGGAGATCCGCAGTTTTCTGGGATTGGCCGGATATTACCGACGTTTTGTCGAGGGTTTCTCGCGTATTGCTATGCCGCTAACACGCCTTACCAGGAAGGGCGTGAAGTTTACGTGGACCGAGGATTGTGAGACCAGCTTTCAGGAGCTGAAGCAGAGATTAGTATCGGCTCCAGTTTTGGTTTTACCTTCTGGAGAGGACGAATTTGTACTCTACACCGACGCTTCTCTTCAGGGTTTGGGTGCTGTTCTGATGTAGCACGGTAGAGTAGTCTCTTATGCTTCTCGTCAGCTGAAGGAACATGAGAAGAACTACCCAGTTCATGACCTAGAGTTAGCCGTCATCATTTATGCTTTGAAGATTTGGCGTCATCATTTGTACGATATCACATTTGAGATTCTCACTGATCATAAGAGTCTCAAATATATTTTCACTCAGAAGGAGCTTAATCTCCGACAGAGGAGATGGATGGAGTTTCTGAAGGATTACGATTGTACCATTAGCTACCACCCGGGGAAAGCTAATGTGGTTGCAGATGCACTCAGCAGGAAGTCCAGAGGGACTTTGGCTTGCCACCGGACTTCAGTCACAGATTTGATTCAGAGTTTCTCTGAGTTAGACCTTGAGGAGCAGGGATCCATAGAGCAGGGTATTATGGTTACCATAGTTGCTCAGCCGTCGATCAGGACGAGGATCCGAGAGGCCCAGGCCAGTGATCAGCATTGTCAGTTCATTGGCAGTCAGATAGCTTCCGGGCAGCAGACCGAGTTTACACAAGACGAGGAGGGTGTTATATACTTCCGAGGCAGATTATGCGTACCTCAATCTCATCCAGTCTTACAGGAGCTACTTCAGGAGGCTCACCGTTCTCGATTTGCGATCCATCCAGGCGGGACCCGTATGTATCGAGATTTGAGATGTTCCTATTGGTGGAACGGTATGAAGAAAGACATCGCGGATTTTGTAGCTAGATGTCTTATCTGTTAGCAGGTGAAGGCTGAGCACTAGAGACCTGCAGGATTACTTCAGCGGATTCCTATTCCTGAGTGGAAGTGGGATCACATCACTATGGACTTTGTGGTGGGTTTGCCGAGGACACGACGAGGCCATGACGCGATTTGGGTAATCGTTGATCGATTAACCAAATCTGCGCATTTCTTAGCGATCCGGAGGACTGATTCCCTGGATCGATTGGCATATCTGTATTGTCGAGAGATCATCAGACTACATGGTGTTCCGTTGAGTATTATTTCGGATAGAGATCCACGGTTTACGTCTTGTTTCTGGCAGAGTCTGCAGCAGGCCTTGGGCACACAGCTCCGATTTAGTACAGCTTTCCATCCACAGACAGATGGACAGTCAGAGCGGACTATTCAGACTCTTGAGGACTTGCTGAGATCATGTGTTATGGATTTTGGAGGCAGTTGGGAGGACCATCTGCCATTGGTAGAGTTTGCTTACAACAACAGCTTTCATTCGGCTATCCAGATGGCACCGTTTGAAGCGTTGTATGGTAGACCTTGTCGGGCACCCGTCCTCTGGGATGAGGTTGGAGAGGCCCAGTTGTTGGGACCTCATAGAGTTCAGCAGGATGCAGAGTTAGTCCGTACTATCAGACGGAGGATGTCAGAGGCGCCGGACCACCAGAAGAGTTATGCTGATCAGAGACGCAGACCACTAGAGTTCTCTGTTGGCAACCATGTATTTCTGCGATTTTCACCCACGAAAGGGGTGAAGAAATTTGGCCTCAAAGGTAAGCTAGCTCCGCGGTACATTGACCCTTTCGAGATCTTAGAGAGGATCGGAGCGGTAGCTTACCGACTGGCACTACCACCGTCCCTAGCAGGCGTCCACGATGTATTCCACATATCTATGCTGCGGAGATATGTACCTGATCCGACGCATGTGTTGATAGATATTCTAGTTTCCCTTCAACCTGATGCTACTTATGAGGAGATTTCGGTACGAATTTTGGACCGGAAGGAGCGTCTGTTGCGGAACAAGACTATCCGGCTGGTTAAAGTCGGATGGCAGCATCATTAGGACGAGGAGGCTACTTGGGAGCTCGAGGATACGATCCGAGCTCTATATCCCCATCTTTTCACTTGAAGTATGTGATTTATTTGTCGTTCAACATTTATACTCTATATCTGTTGTTAGTACTTGCTGATGGTAGATAATGAAATTTGGGGACCAAATTTTTATTAGTGGGGGAGAATGTAAAATACCGAAAAATAGGCAAATACTAATAAGGGAATTTTCTGGAATTTTTGAAAATATTTTGGGAATTTTTCGGAGCTCGTATGGACGAGTTAACGGGGACAAGAACGGGGCCGGGAAAAAACCTGTTTAGGTGACCCATTTAAGCGAGGAATTGTTTCTTTTATAAATTCTTTATTCCTTTTCTTTTTCATTTATTTTCTTTTTCCCCGCGCCCTCTCCTTGCCCTAACCTCCTCTGCACCGACACTAGCCGCCTCCTCCTCACCGTGCCCTAATTCCCCGATCTCCTCTCATCAGAGTCGAGCCTTCCTCACAGCGACTCGTGCCCTAGATCACCGGGGATAGGGAGTGTGCGCCGAGGACAAGGCTGATCACCAAGTTCTGTCGTGCCATCTACAAACCCTTGTTTGGTCCGGTGCCACCAGATCGAGTCGGTGCCTTCTTCCGTGCTTCCACGCGATTATGGATCTGTGCCATCATTGGTTCTTGCACTGTTGACACTCATCTGTGGTAAGGAGGTCAAATTAAACTTGTGTTGGTGATAGGTTGATGTGTTGGATTCTAATCTTGTCCTCTGTATCTGGTTGTTTTCAGTGAGGCAAGGTTTTGTTCTGTGGGATTTCCGGTAGAAATTCCCTCCAGTAGCACCTGGTTTCTGCAGTGGCTGTGATTTGAGGTAAAGTGTAGGATCGTGATACATTTTTTAGTGAATTTGGATTATATGGTTAGTAGGTTGGTTTAGGGTTTATCCTAAATAGATCTTAAGAATTTATTTAGCTATTTATGTAAATTGTAGCTAAATAAAATATATTTGATTGTTCGTGACTTAGGGTTTTGACGCGAGACGAGTATCTTGATTACCGGATTGGACCACTTTATTGGAGGCGGGTACTTTGACTTATGTCTTTTGATATGCATAATAAAGTGTTTAACATATAGCAATGATTGTGTTTTACATTTGATTCGGTTGGTCACTACATGATCTATTACATGTTGTTGTTTATTTATTATGCACTGCATGTTATTATTTATCTGACCATACATGCTTTCGGTAGTGACCCAACCATGTGATACATCATGTTCAGGACCTAGGGTTTATATGATACCCTATCTGTTTGTGTACCTTCCATCTGATACATTGACTTGTGGTACACCTTTTATTTATGTATGGATCTTGCTATGCTATTCATGATATTGCCATGTTTAGAGTCATGCATCATTTTGCATGATTGCATGTTGTGCGGTTGTCTGCTCCATTATTGTGAGCGCATCGCCAGTTACATATACTACACACACCACCACCCATGGAATAGTGGTATATCGGGCAGGTGTGTGATGGTCCTACTATTTGGCTCCGTTGGTCAGGTGACTCAGCGTGGTAGCCGGCAGTCAGTTTCCTCTCTGTTTGGCTCCGTTGGTCAGATGATTCAGCGTGGTAGCCGGCAGAGATATCCTCCCCGTTATCGTGTACCGGGAGATGAGAGCATTGAGCTCCCCCATTTATGATTTGGGGTCAAAGGACAGGAGTACTCCGACAGCATCCTGTCCACTCGGTCGCTCATCAGGAGCAGTGATGTCAGAGTGCACGGTCACCATATGCATTTATTGCATTTATTGTTTGTGATTGCTGTATTTATATGGATGCATATGATTGACATGCATACAGGATTATGACTTCCCCGGTCTGACGACCCTGTTACCTTTGTAATTTGATTCCGGTTAGTACAGTTATCTCCTGATTTTGTTTCAGTTGCATTTATCCTTCTCGTATTCAGGAGACTGTACGCATGATTAGTGTTGTCTGTTATTTGTTTTATTATGCATATCAGTTGTACCTGCTGAGTGTTGGACTCACCCCGCTTCCATTGTTGATATATTTTCAGGTTGAGGCTGTCAGGAGCAGTTCCAGTCGCTGGTTCCCACAGCACGTAGTGCTAGTCCTCTGCTAGTTTTGAGTTGTTATTTTATTTTAGCTTTTCTCTATCAGACTTTGTTTTAGTCTTGTTTTGGATTTTACATATGGATATTGTATGGAATCCTTCCGTTTGATGGACTTTTGGTATGATTTGGATTTTATTCTACTACATGCCTGCCTGGACGGCAGAAGAGGTGAGTTCGTCGGATTTGAGCTTTACGATTGTAGTTGAGTAGGGTGGATTTCGAGTCAGAGTACTATTGTTTGTGATTACTATTATTAACTGCGTGGTTGTGACAGCCAGAGGCTGAATATCTATATAAACTGCGTGGTGATTGTTTTTATTTATTGTTATAATTCCAGCCGCCTGTGGCTGAGGTATATGCGTTATGTAGAAGTTTCAGATTGTCCGCCGTACAGGGGAGATGCTGCCGAAATTTCTTCGGACAGGGACTCCTCTGGGACGTGACATCCATACCTCGGCCCACACGGCCGGAACAATACAATTCAAATAATAAACAAATCACGCAGTTTATATAACCATTCCACACAATTTAATATAATCAATCGACACAGTTTAATATACAGCCTCCAGCTGACGACAAACATTACTAAAAGGAAAGATGATATAGAAATCATCGTAGATATATGTAAAATCCTACTCCACTACAACGAAGAAAACACAATCCACGAAATAATGGAAATACTCCAGCGGAAAACATAAGAAGAAAACCCAAATAGTCCAACATAAAGTCCACAAATACAAGAACCCATATCACAGGTAGATAACGACATAGAAACGAATAAAAAAGCCTACAACCAAAAATTGTTGTGATAAGGGAGGGCTAGCGACTGGAATCTCCCGACAGCCTCAACCTAAAAAGTAGTAATGTAACGGTGTGAGTCCAAAGAACTCAGCAAGTTACCAATAGATATGTACAATAACATATAACTACTAGTAATAACCTATAGTACAGTCTCCTAAACAATATAGCAGGTATGCATAATTAAATAAACTGTAGTAACCAACAATAGGCATATAATATAGTCTATTGCAAGAATAATAAGAAATGCATAACTGAAATAAACTGTACTCACCTACAAGTCCTCTGAGCAAATGACTGTGAACATACACAAATAAAGATAGTCAGAGCAAATAGGAATATATCCTGTATGCATGCCAATCATATGCAGTCACCAAAATGCATCATCCAATATGCAACAATCACATAGAATGCAATCTGTGCATATGATGCAACATGACATGGTCACCTCTGACGCTAGTCAACCATCTCACACGGGATGGTGAGATCGAGTGAGTAGGGCTTTGACAACCATGCACTCTGCCAGCACTGCTCCTGATGCGTGACCGAGTGGACAGGATACTGTGGAAATACACTTATCCTCCTACCTCAAACATAGTGAGGGAGCGCAATGCTCTCATCTCCTTGGGACGATCTAGAGGAGGGATCCCTGCCCGCTACTACGTTGTAATCACGCTACCCATGAGCGGAGCCAGTGGAGCCTGACAGAGCAATTGCCATACACACCCTGGGTGCTGTGCCACTACCCATGTAGTGGTCACATTGTGTGCAAGCCCATGTAGCCGGCGACATGCTCAACAATAATGGAGTCGACAATCACCCAGCATGCAATCATGCGATATTGTGCATGCGGCTACAGAATGTCATACCTGAACATATCCTCATCCATATATATATGCCAAAAAGATAAACTCATATATAATTGTTGGTTGCAACTCGGAAAATCTATTGATTCTACTGTACAAAAATTTTGTACAAGGTCTGAACCTTTCCTAGCTACCATGTGTTCTTTAGAAATTAAACTTGAATCACAAGCAGAACTTAACACTATTGATTCTAAGTTTAATTTATCTGTTCTTAAAGGTTAGACTTGGATCGCAAGAGGAACTTAACACTATTGATCCTAAGTCCTACCCATGTTACATAGTTAATTAAATATTTATTTCTAAGATTGGTTTCCAGGACAAACTGTAGGACCGTTGGGCCGGCTAGAAGGGAGGGTTGAATAGCCCTGAATAAAACACAACCCTTTCTCGAACAATTAAGCTAACACTTGAAAAATAGATTAAGGAGAAAATAAAGCATAGAAACGAGGCACCGGATTTAACTTGGTTACAACCGAGGAGGTTGTTAATCCAAGGAAGATGATTGCACTAAGAACTCCTTCAGGCGGAGAAGCCTCGTTTACAGCAGTGTAGGCACAAAAAGAAAGAAACTAATCAAAGCAGTGGAAGCACACAAGTGTTGTTAAAATTTCTGAACTAATGATTAGCTTCTGGACCAAGGCTATATTTATAGCCTTGGTTGGGACGCCTGGAAGGGTTCCGGGCGCCTTGGGGGGATAAAACTATATCCCCCAACGTTCAGATCGCGTAAATTGCGATCTTGGTCAAAATCAAGGTCCGGGCGCCCGGAAGGGTTCCGGGCGCCCCGGAGGGCTCCGGGCGCCCCGGAGCCCAAAGTCAACAGCCACTGACTTTTTCATCCGGGACCTCTTCTCTGGTTCAGTCCCGCCTCGGTCCGGTTCTTCTCCTCCGGATCCGCTCACTTGGGTGATCTCTGCTATCCGGAAAAGGGCTCACCCGAACCCAACTTCCGGTCTTCTCGAGCGAGCTTCCCTCCGGCTTCTCGTCCCTCGGAATTGCCGCGTGTTTCCTTCTCGTCCGCCAGCGTACTCATCCACAGTCTTCGTCCCTCGGTCGTCGACCTTCTCGCTAGCTGCGTCTCTTGCTCCCCGAGCAATCTTCCGCTCCGGCTTTCGTCCCTCGGAACCACCGCGCGCTTCCTTCTCGTCCGCCAGTGTACTCTTCCGCAGTCTTCGTCCCTCGGTCGTCGACCTTCTCGCTAGCTGCGTCTTCCGCTCGACTACCTGTGTTCCTAAGCTCCTGCACACTTAGACACAAGGTTAGAAACAAACAGGACCTAACTTAACTTGTTGATCACACCAAAACAACCTTGGGGTTCCAACACAAACCTGGCGAGGCACATGGCCTTCTTGGGTATGGGATCATCCACCACTGCCTAGTCAAAACCTTTCAAAGAAATTCAATATTTAATTCCCTCATAGTAATATTAGATTTAACCAAAAAAAATAATCGAATCACAAGATCGAAAATAAAAATAAAAGAACACAAAATCAAAAAATCGATTTCCTAAAACGATAACCTCTTGTGTTTGGTATTACAAGATCAAAACAAAGAAACATGAACTAGTTATGATGTGGAAAAATAAATAACTAGTTATACCTTTCTTTGTAGCTAATGACCTCTTGATCTTCTATCTGTTGGTGCGGGAAGCATCCGACGATCGAACCTTAGTTTTGATAATGGCAAAGGATTCAAGGTTAAGTTGGTTTGTGATCTAACATGCTTGACTGAGTGTTTCAGGAAAGTCCTAACTGCGGTTAGGCAGGTGAAAATCTTAAGGGGTGGTAACCTTAAGTCCTAGGGGGTGATAACCCTAGGTGGAGGAAAACCCTAGGGGGTGGCAACTCTAAGTCATAGGGGGTGGTAATCCTATGTGGAAAGTCTTGGCAGGTCGATGGCTTCAGGCAAAAATCCTAGGGGGTGGTAACCCTAGGTGGAAAGTCCTGGTGTCGCGAACCAGGTGAAAGACTGGACTAGACGGGAAGCGGATGTCCAGCAGAAAGTCCGGAAGCGTCAAGTGCTGAGCAAAAGTCCAGTCGATCTGGAGGATCGCACTGGCAACAGGTAAATCTCCTGAGTGGAGTAGGTGAGGACGCGTTCCTCGTAGAGGGAACAGTAGGCGTCGGGTCGACCTAGGGTTTCCGGTCGGAACAGAGACTGTCACAATATTCTTTATCATATTCATACTGTTGTTTTATGCTAACTTTGTGCTGCAGGGTGTTTTTGTGATTAACACATCTTGCAGGGACCAAAGTGCACAATTACCCTCGGATGAACAGTGTCCGAGGCGCCTCCATGGAGTTTGGAGGCGCCTCGGGTGCAAAACCTGATTTGGCTGCGAAACCAGCTTGGAGGCGCCTTAGAGGAAGCCAAGGCGCCTTGGACAGAAGCCTGAAGGCGCCTTGAAGGGCGTTGAAGGCGCCTTCAGGTCGCAACAGTCAAAGGCTTATCGCAGCGAACTGATCGGGATAGAATTCAGCTTCAAGGCACCTTGGAGCTTGTTTAAGGTGCCTTGAACACTGTATAAAAGCAGGGGTCGAGGCAGCAGCTGAATCAACAATTTACAAGCTTTCCTTCTACTGTGTGCTGCTCAAAAGTCGATTCTAAAGTGCTGTTGCAGTCGCTGACGACCCGAAGCTTCATTTATTATTATTCTGTTGTCGGTATTATTTCAATTTCAGTTATACTTATTTCTACTTGTACTGATTCACGATATTTTAGTTGTTATCCACGGAAAGCGATCAAGGATCGTGGGCCTTCGAGTAGGAGTCGATCTAGGCTCCGAACAAAGTAAACGACTGTGTTCTTGTGTGTTTGTTTCCTTTTTATTCCGCTGCTTTAATTACTCGACGAACGTTTTACGATTCCGATAATCGAACGAAATAGCTGCGAGCGCTATTCACCCCCCTCTAGCGCGTCTCGATCCAATAATTGGTATCAGAGCGGGGTAGCGTTGATCTGGTGCAACCACCAATCACGCAATTTTTTCCCAGTGTTTTAAATTTTTCGGAGTCAACTGAAATTAGTATTATTACTATATTCCAGTTTTTTTTCGTTCGTATCAATCTCGCTTGAAGTTGGTGCAATATCACTCGAGTTAGTTTTATTTCCCTTTACTCCCACACTACTAATCCAAGACATAGTCTTGGGACATTTTTTTTCTTATTCCTTCTTGCATATTCTCTTAATGGCCCATCAAGAGGGTTTCAGCACTGTCCGTCCCCCGCTCTTCTCTGGAGAAGATTTCGGGTACTAGAAGGGACGGATGGAGACATTTCTAAAAATCCAGTTCGAAATGTGGATGATCATCCGAACTGGATTTCAACTACCAACTGGCACTGATGGCAAACCTACTCCCTGCGAAGACTGGGAACCCTCCTTCATCAAGAAAGTGGAAGCCAACGCCAGAGCTACCTACACCCTCCAGTGTGGACTGACCAAAGAGGAGCTCAACAGAGTCGGTCCATCCTCATCAGCAAAGGAGCTTTGGGAAAAGCTGATCGAACTCCACGAGGGCACCTCGGAAACCAAGGTAAGTAAGCGTGACTTATTATTTAATAAACTATACAATCTAAAAATGCAGGAAGGAGAGAGCGAGAGCGAGAGCGAGTCAGAGGCCAAGTTCGAGCGAAGCCATGGATCCGCATCCGTTTCCGAAGGGCCAGACTCCGCTGTAAGTATTCCTAGACTTAATAATTTAGTCAATTATTTATTACACAAGTTAGCTAAGTCAAACCTTAAGATTAAGTCACTTCTAAAGGAAGTAGTTGTCCTTAAATAAGTGACTAACTCTAAATCCTTACCTGATCAAGTTCAGACTGAAAATTCAACTCAAGTGCAAAAACTTGAGGAAGAAAATTCGAGTTTGAAAAATCAGGTCAAGGATTTAAAAAATACCTTAGAACGGTTTTCTTTAGGCTCCAAGAATCTTGACCTAATTCTTGGGACACAAAGAGTCGTTTACAATAGAACTGGGCTAGGATATAAAACTAAAAAGAAATATAAATCTTATTTATCTTTAATAAACAAACCAAATAGTAAATCAGTCCAAGCATGGGTCCCCAAGTCCAAATTGGTCAATCAAGTTGGACTTGGTCAATACTGGATCCCGAAGGATCAAATACATTACCTCGATAGGCCATATCGAGGCTATGATCCAGGGGGAGTTAACAGAAAAACCATTAAAATTAAACGAAATTAAATTTTAAAATTCAAAATTCAAAATTCGAAATTAAAATTCAAAATTAAAAATTAAAAAAAATGAAATTCAAAATTCGAAATTAAATTAAAATTCAAAATTAAATTAAAAATTTGAAATTAAAATTCAAAATTCGAAATTCGAAATTAAAATTCAAAATTCAATCAAATAAAAATTTAGAAGGAGAATCCAGAATAGCTGGCACCTCTAACTAAACTACCCGACTGGGTAACCGAACTTAATCTACCCGAAATGGATAAACAAGAGTAGACTACACGGCAGGATAATTAAGGTTAGAAAAAATGGTCTAGGTTTAACTTGACCCACAGTACTGGTGAAGTTTTTAGATGATAGTACGTTAGGGAAGCTTGGGCATCGCATGTCTAGAAAGATATGGCTTCGACCTGGTGCATTTGGCCAAGTGGAACTAACCGAAGCTACCCTTAAATGGATCCTAACCAGTTAGACCAAGGTTTAGTATTAAGTTCAATGGGTAGGACTATTTGGAAAACCTCGAAGGCGTGGTTACTTTAATGAGTTCCTTGTGACTCACCATAGCCCAGAAGTTTATCCAAAGAATGCTTACTTGTTGAACCCAAAGCTAACCCTAAATCTAACACAAAGTTAAACAAAACCCTTAAATTGAACCTCAATTCATCTCACAAAAATTATTGGATTACCTGATTGAAAATTTAGATCGGGTGAGATGAGTAAGGAATTTAAAATTCAAATTCAAGATTAGATTCATAACTATAATTCTATAATCAATTATTTTAAAAATCTTAACTTAATTTCAAAATCTTTTTAAAAATTAATTTCAAAATCTTTTTAAAAATAAATTTCAAATTCTTTTTAAAACTTAATTTCAAAATCTTTATAAAACTTAATTTCAAAATCTTTATAAAACTTAATTTCAAAATTATTTTAAAACTTAATTTCAAAATCTTTATAAAACTTAATATCAAAATCTTTTTAAAACTTAATTTATAAATCGTTCAAAACTAATAAACTTAAAATTATTTTCAAAATTAATTAAATCATTTTCAAAATTAATTAACTTAAATCATTTTTAAAATTAATTAACTTAAATGATTAACTTAAAACTTTCTCCAAAACTTTTCAAACCAAAACTTTTCAAAACGTTAATTAAACATCTCAACCATAGGATCAATTGATTACTAACTTAGATTGGCTGAGATAGAAAAACTGAGTCTACTTCAATTAAGCTATCTTTGAATCCATTAAAAGAAACCAATTCAACTACTTCATGTGTAGGAATTGGATCAATGGATGTTGGATAGTGGATGCTCCAGACACATGACTGGAGATAAGTTGAAGTTTACTAAACTCAAATACAAGAATTTAGGATCGGTTGCATTCGGCAACGACGGTAAACTGAAAGTAATCGAAAAAGATAATATTGAACTTAGTTCTGACTTCATTATTCGAAATGTTTTATTGGTTGAAAAATTTAACTTTAATTTACTAAGTATAAGTCAATTGTGTAATAGTGGATACTTAGTCAATTTTGACAAATCTGGGTGTTTAGTTAAAAACATCGAAAACCCTGAAATCAGACTTAAAGGACTTAGAAAAAATAACATCTACACAATTGACCTATCAATATCCTCAATAAAGTGTCTCATGACACAACAAGAGGAAACCCAACTGTGGCACAGAAGACTGGGTCACACTCACACTAGACTCATTTCTAAAATGAGTCAAAATGGTCTAATTAGAGGTTTGCCAAAATTAAAATTCATTGAAAACTCAATCTGTAATGCTTGTCAACAAGGAAAACAAACCAAATCAACACACAAGTCAACGAATCTAGAAAGAACTAACTCTGTGCTTGAGCTCCTTTATCTTGACCTATTTGATTCACATGGAGCCAAGTCACTAAACAAGAACCAATATTGCTTAGTTATAATTGATGACTACTCTAGATTCACATGGGTAAAATTTCTAAAATACCAACATGAATTTTCATGTCCTAGAACCCCCAACAAAATGGTCTAGTGGAACGTAAAAATAGAACACTACAAGAAGCAGCTAGAACTATGCTAAATGAGTATAACTTAAATCATCAATTTTGGGCCGAAGCCATAAATACAGCAAATTATATTCAGAACAGAATTCTAATTAACAAATGTCACAATAAAACACCTTATGAACTTTATTACCATAAAATTCCAAACCTAAATTATTTAAAAGTATTTGGTTGTAAAGTTCACATTTTAAATACTAAAGATTACTTAGGAAAATTTACACCCAAATCTAACCAAGGAATATTTTTAGGATACTCCTCAACCAGTAGGGCCTTTAGAGTATATAATCAAAATACTTTAAAAGTGAAAGAAACAACTAATGTAATCTTTGATGAAGAAAACAACCTACCTAATATAAATGAACATATTGACATCAATCCAAGAACTATAGAAGATGATGAAATCCAACCTAACCTTAATAAACCAGAAGAACCAGTTTCTGACCCATACATAAGACCAACTAGAGTGAGTACCTCTCACCCACCTGACCAAATTTTGGGTGACCCAAACCTAGGAGTCAGAACTAGATCCTCCTTTAGAAACCTGAGTCAGATTGCCCTTATTTCTAAAATTGAACCTAAGACTATAGAAGAAGCCCTACCTGACCCAGACTGGGTTATTGTTATGCAAGAAGAATTAACCCAATTTGAGAGAAACCAAGTCTGGGACCTTGTACCTAAACCCATAGATAAATCAATAATAGACACCAAAAGAGTTTTTAGAAACAAGTTGGATGTTCAGGGTGATATAATAAGAAACAAAACTAGACTAGTAGCCAAAGGGTTTAGTCAAGTTGAAGGCTTAGACTATGATGAAACCTATGCATCAATAGCTAGACTCGAATCCATTAGGATGTTATTAGCCTATGCAGCACATAAAGGGTTTAGGTTATACCAAATGGATGTTAAGTCAGCCTTTTTAAATGGGTTTATCAAGGAAGAAGTCTATGTAAGCCAACCCCCAGGATTTGAAGACTTAGACTACCCAAACCATGTATTTAAACTAAAAAGGCTTTATATGGACTAAAACAAGCCCTTAGGGCATGGTATGAAAGATTATCTAATTACTTAATATCTAAAGGCTTTAACCAAGGACAAATAGATCCGACCCTATTTGTAAAAACTATAGAAAAATACATCTTTATAGCCCAAATCTATGTTGACGATATAATTTTTGGCTCAACTAACTCTAAGTTTTTAAAAGAATTCGTTAGATTAATGGAAAATGAATTTGAAATGAGTATGGTTGGGGAACTCAACTTTTTCTTAGGCTTACAAATAAAACAAACCAAAGATGGAATCTACATTTATCAAACTAAATATGCTAAGGAGTTAATTAAAAAATTTTGCATGGAAAATTCAAAAATAATAAATACTCCAATGGCAACCAACGTCAACATTGACTCTGACCCAGAAGGGAAACCAGTAGATCCAAAATACTATAGGAGTGTCATAGGTAGCTTACTTTACCTAACTGCAAGTCGACCCGATATATTGTTTGCAGTAGGTATGTGCGCAAGATACCAATCCTGTGCAAAAGAATCACATCTAACATATGTTAAAAGAATACTTAGGTACATTAAAGGTACTCTAAATATAGGACTTTGGTACCCTAGAACTTGCACCTTTGACCTTTTTGACTATTCTGATTCGGACTATGCCGGGTGCAAATTAGACAGAAAAAGTACAAGTGGTAGCTACCAAATTCTAGGTCAATGCCTAGTAAGTTGGTCAAGCAGAAAGCAACACTGTGTTGCTTTATCTACTACAGAAGCTGAATACATAGACCTAGGAGAGTGTGCATCTCAACTGTTATGGATGATGCATACATTAAAAGACTATCAACTAGAATATAAAAATATAAAAATCTTTATTGATAATATCAGCTCAATTAATCTAACCAAAAATCCTATTCACCATTCTAGGACTAAACACATAGAGGTAAAACACTATTTTGTAAGGGATCACGTAGCTAAGGGTGAAATTGCACTCAACCATGTTGAGTCTAAATCAAACCTAGCTGACATTTTTACAAAACCCTTACCTGAACTTGAGTTCAATGCACTTAGAAGGCAAATAGGAATGTGTTGGGTAGAATAGGTGTTTTTTTTAATCATCTTATTTTTACGTGTTTTTTTTGTTCAAATTCTAGGAAAAATAGTTTTCAAAATTCCAACTTCTTAGAATTTTCAAAATTCGGACTTAGCCTAGGCTTTCCCCCTAGAAATCATGCTCCCCTAGACTTAAGCCAGAGCATCTCACAAACACCTAGGTATACCTTGCTTGTGCTTATAAGACATAGAACGACGTGAGATGCATAGGGTACAGCCTGGACTCAAGAATGCTTATATCTGTGCATCAATATGAGTCTGGGTGGTAAACATGTAATATACATCAATCAAGTCAAGTCTTCCAGCTCTAGTCAAATCTATCTAGACCAAATTGACTTTACTTGACTAACCAAGTGAAAGTTGTTGCCCTCTAGACAATCAGCAAGTAGCTAAAGGTTAGACAGTTGGTAAAAGATACTCAGTTTTCTGGTTAAGCATGTTTGATCTTTAGGGCTCTGATACCTCTTAAAGTAAAACTGGGTAATTTGAAATCCATTGAACTTGACTCATGCTTGGACTTAAGGACCAACTGACTTTGAATAAATAACCTAAACCAAATTTTTAGCTACTCCACTCCCTCCTTGTCCTAAATTTAATAAGTATTGTTTAAAATTAAGCTAAGTTTCTTTTACCTAAGCTATAGTTTTCAAAATCCAATACTGGCAAAGAGCTTAGCTAAATTTTTATTTACATAACTATTTTCAAAATTTTAAAACTTAGCCCACTTTGAAATCTAACTTTGTAAATTCTTGCTTTCCTAAGTAAAGCATAGGTTTGCAGAATTTAACTCATTGCTTTCAAAAATTTCTACTGAGTAAAAAGCGACTTCTTTCTCTAACAAATTTTCAAGTACTTCTCTACGTATAGTTTTAATAGCTTTTTCAACTTAGCTAAAGACTTTCAAAAGGTTCCACCTTCTAGTGGTATTATAATTTTAGCTAAGTTTCGAAAGGGCTAACATCATCCTTTAAAATCAACCCTTATTAACTTTTAGATCTTTATTTCACTTAGCTAAAAGGTAAGAAAAGAAAATTATAAAATGTTAAGTGTTATCAAAGTCTTGTTATCCCTCTTTAAAAATCAAATGGCTATTTTGATTATTTTTTATATATGGCAAAGGGGGAGAGTAGCAAATTCAAATATACTCAAATACTCAAATAATTATCAAATTCAAATTTAAAAATGAGAGTAGCAAATTTAAAATTTAAAATAATGAATAACAAAATATTAAAGGGGGAGTAACAGTTAAGGGGGAGCCTAAACTTGATGCTATGCTTTAAATGTTTTTATTTGCATCTACTCTTTTGATATCTGTTTACTTAACTTTGAATTTCGGTTGTCATTATCAAAAAGGGGGAGATTGTTGGTGCGGGAAGTATCCGACGATTGAACCATAGTTTTGATTATGGCAAAGGATTCAAGGTTAAGTTGGTTTGTGATCTAACATGCTTGACTGAGTGTTTCAGGAAAGTCCTAACTGTGGTTAGGCAGGTGAAAATCCTAAGGGGTGGTAACCTTAGGTCCTAGGGGGCGATAACTCTAGGTAGAGGAAAACCCTAGGGGGTGGCAACCCTAGGTCATAGGGGGTGGTAACCCTATGCGGAAAGTTTTGGCAGGTTGATGGCTTCAGGCAAAAGTCCTAGGGGGTGGTAACCCTAGGTGGAAAGTCCTGGTGTCGCGAACCAGGTGAAAGACTGGACTACCCGGGAAGCGGATGTCCAGCAGAAAGTCCGGAAGCATCGAGTGCTGAGCAAAAGTCCAGTCGATCTGGAGGATCGCACTGGCAACAGGTAAATCTCCTGAGTGGAGTAGGTGAGGACGCGTTCCCCGTAGAGGGAACAGTAGGCATCGGGTCAACCTAGGGTTTCCGGTCGGAAATCCGAAGTCAGACCCGGACAGTCCGGAGACTGTCACAATATTCTTTATCATATTCATACTGTTGTTTTATGCTAACTTTGTGCTGCAGGGTGTTTTTGTGATTAACATATCTTGCAGGGACCAAAGTGCACAATTACCCTCGGATGAACAGTGTCCGAGGCGCCTCCATGGAGTTTGGAGGCGCCTCGGGTGCAAAACCTGATTTGGCTCTTAATTAGCTTGGAGGCGCCTTGGAGGAAGCCAAGGTGCCTTGGACAGAAGCCTGAAGGCGCCTTGAAGGGCGTTGAAGGCGCCTTCAGGTCGCAACAGTCAAAGGCTTATCGCAGCGAACTGATCAGGATAGATTCAGCTTCAAGGCGCCTTGGAGCTTGTTTAAGGCGCCTTGAACACTGTATAAAAGTAGGGGTCGAGGCAGCAGCTGAATCAACAATTTACAAGCTTTCCTTCTACTGTGTGCTGCTCAAGAGTCGATTCTAAAGTGTTGTTGCAGTCGCCGACGACCCGAAGCTTCATTTATTATTATTCTGTTGTCGGTATTATTTCAATTTCAGTTATACTTATTTCTACTTGTACTGATTCATGATATTTTAGTTGTTATCCACGGAAAGCGATCAAGGATTGCGGGCCTTCGAGTAGGAGTCGATCTAGGCTCCGAACGAAGTAAACGACCGTGTTCTTGTGTGTTTGTTTCCTTTTTATTCCGATGCTTTAATTACTCGACGAACGTTTTATGATTCTGATAATCGAACGAAATAGCCGCGAGCGCTATTCACCCCCCCCCCCCTCTAGCGTGTCTCGATCCAACACTATCGTATTCCTCTTCTTATCTTGGACGTTCTGTGGGCAATGATATACCGAGATGAGAACCACCAAGCCTCCTTCCTTCTAGCAAGATTCGGCCACCAACCAACGAGCTCCAAGGGATGCAAGAGCAAAGCCTCCTTTCTCTCCTTTTTATCCATGCTAGAGCCGGCTACCAAAAAGTCCTCTAGTATTGATGCCGCCGACCACCAAGGAAAAAGAGAAAAGGAGAAGAACAAGGAATAGGGTCGGCCACCACCAAGGAAGAGAGGGAGGAAAATAGAATAGAGTTGTGTCTCATGAAGGCACCCCTACCCTCTCTTTTATATCCTTAGTCATGGCAAATAAGGAAATTTAATTACAATTAAAATTTCCTTAACTTCCTTGCCATTGGTTAATAAGGAAAATTTAATTAAAAATTCCTTTTAACCCATGTTATGGCTGGCCACATCATCATGCTCCAAATAAGGAAAATTTTGAACACAAAATTAAAACTTCCTTATTTGCTTTCGGAAGAATTTTAAAAATAAAAAAACTTCTTTTGAATCCCTTCATGGTTGTTATAAAAGGCAATTTTATAAATTAAAATCTCTCTTTTAAAATATGTAGATGATTACAAAAAAGAAAAGTTTTCTCCAAAATTAAAATCTTCCTTTTAACTACAAATAAGGAAAGATATCTAATCTTTCTCTTAATTTTTTGTAGAAAGTTATAAAAGGAAAGATTTAAATTTTAAAATCTCTTTTAAAATCATGGTTTCCACATAAAGAAAGATTTTAAATAAAATCCCTTTTATTTTTCTAGTGTCCGACCACCTAAGCTTGGGATCCAAGCTTTGGTCGGCCACCTAAAATTAGTTCCACCCTTGGCTTTGGCCGGCCCTAGCTTGGGCTCCAAGCTATCTTGGTCGGCCACCTAAAGGCTCCCTTTAACCTTATTTTGGCCGGCCCTAGCTTGGGCTCCAAGCTAGCTTGGCCGACCACCTTAAGGTGGGTAGAAAGGCGGGTATAGGTGGGTATAACACTTTATAAATAAGAGGCTACGATAGGGACCGAGAGGAGGAATTGATTTTGGTCTCCCGATGAAACTAAGATTCCCGTGTTCACCCTGAACACCCAACTTAATTTCATCAATAATAATTCATACCACTAAAGAATTATTATTGAACTACCACACCAATCCCAAATTACATTTTAGGCTCCTTCTTATCATGAGTGTGTTAGTCTCCCTGTGTTTAAAATATCGAATGCCCATTAATTAAATGAGTTACTAACAACTCTCTTAATTAATATCTTGCTCCAAAAGTAGTACTACTCAACCTTATTGTTACGTCGGAACTTAGTCCACCTGTAGGGTTTACATGACAATCCTTATGAGCTCCTCTTGGGGACATTATCAACCTAGATTACTAGGACACAGTTTCCTTCTATAATCAACAACACACACTATAAATAATATTATTTCCCAACTTATCGGGCTTATTGATTTATCAAACTAAATCTCACCCATTGATAAGTCAAAGAAATATATACTAAATATATATGCTTGTAATTATATTAGGATTAAGAGCACACACTTCCATAATAACCGTGATCTTGTTCTTTTATTTAGTTAGTATAAAAAGAACTACCTCAAATGGTCCTACTCAATACACTCAGAGTGTACTAGTGTAATTATATAGTTAAGATAAACTAATATCTAATTACACTACGACCGTTCCGATGGTTTGTTCCTATCCATCTCGGTCGTGAGCTACTGTTTATAATTCATAAGGAACTGATAACATGATCTTCTGTATGTGACATCACACACCATGTTATCTACAATATAAATTAATTGAACAACTACACTTAACATATAAGTGTAGACATTTGACCAATGTGATTCTTTATTTCAAAATAAATGTTTATACCAAAAGCTAGACTTTTAGTATATATCCTAACAATCTCCCACTTATACTAAAAGACTATGCTACCATAAATATTGTCATACATCTGATTCTCATCCTCTCAACATGCCCATCAAAAGCTCTTAGTGAGAAGATCTACCAGGTAATCTTCTGATGTAATCTTGGCGACAACAACTAAGCCTCGTTTTAGGTGGTACTTGCGCTCAATGTGCTTACTTGCCTTATAGACTCCTGGTTCCTTCGAGTTTGCTACTGCACCACTATTATCACAACAAACTGTGATAACTTTGGGCAAACCAAGAATCACATCTAAGTCCAACATGAAGTTTCTGAGCCATATAACTTCTTTGGTTGCCCCTAAGGCTACCACGTACTCAGTTTCCATGGTGAAGTTGGAAAAGCATCTATGCTTAACACTTCCTCCATTGCTATGCCTCCACCACCTAAAGTAGACACAAAACCCCGAGGTTAACTCACTATCGTCCCTATTCGATTGGAAGTTAGAATCCGTGTAACCTACAGGATGTAAATCATCTAACTAGTAAATCTGCATATAATCTTTAGTGCTTCTCAGGTACTTCAACATATGCTTTACAACAGTCCAATGTTCCTGTTCTGGGTTACTTTGATATCTGCTAACCATGCCCACGGTAAAATAGATATCTGGTCTCATACACAGCATTGCATACATTAGGCTTCCGACAGCCAAAGCATAAGAAACTACCTTCATGTCCTCTATCTCCTTTGATATCTTCGGAGACATCTCTTTAGATGAAGCTACTCTATCCAAGAAGGTAAGAAACCTTTCTTAGAGTTTTGCATGCTAAAACGAGCTAGGATATTATCGATTTATGAAGCTTGGGATAAGCACATTTTTTCTTGTGATCCCTTGATCCCAAGAATATGTCCATATTTTCCTAAGTCCTTCATATCGATTTGCTTGGACAACTATACCCTTTTGTCTGATAGCATTTTGACATTGTTGCCAACTATCAAAATGTCGTCTACGTATAGTATAAAAAATACCACCATGTTTCTGTTACTATGATTGTATACTGATGTGTGTAATTATTATGATCATTTATACATGTTTTGACGCACATTCATTTACTTTATTCACGTATATTCTATGAATGTTCACCTCTCTTAGCATATATTTAGCATAAATACTCTTTTATTCGGAGATCTGCCCTTTTGTGTGTTTTCTTATTGACATCACGTTATTTGGAGCGAAAATGGAGCAAAAGTGCACACAGGAGCTTGGGTCGTGCAAGGCCACACGGCCGTGTGGCCATGAGCATGTTCCGGCCGTGCCAAATGGCACGACCGTGCTTGTAATATAGAGTTGAAGAGGGTCACGGTCCTACCAAATGGCACGGACGTGCCAATCACACCTTGGCCAAGCAACACACGGTCGTGCCAACATTCCAGAGGGGAGGAAGGTCACGACCGTGTGAATCCACACGGCCGTGTGAGACAACATGGTCGTGTGACTCAACCCGAGAGGAAGCTATGTGAGGCCGTGTGGATTCCACACGACCATGTGACGAAGGACACAGGCTGTGCCATGCCAAAACAGAGCTATGCTGAATTCTGGATAGATTGTAGACCGTTCATAAAATAGCCATAACTTTGCGCTTCGTTGGAGTTTCAGGCTATTCTTTATACCAAAACGTAGCTGACTTCAAGATATATAACTTTTCTTCAGATCAAACAGAGAGAAAGCATCGTCTACCCATGCTAAATGGCACGGTCGTGCCTCCCAACCGCGGGTTCAACTGGACCTCCACCCAGACTACAGACCAAACTTTGAACCGCTATAACTTTCGATTCGGTTGGACCCAGGGCTCGATCCAAGTATCAGATTGAAGATAATTTCGAAGGCTACGACCTTGGTTCAGGGTGAATCACGAGAAAACTTGATTTAATGGATGAAAATCCTGATTTACCGGACCCTTGTAATCCTGATTTTCCTTGACAGCTTGGAGGAGGTATAAAAGGGTCAAAACCCTATTCTTGGGATCTATCTTTGGTTCGGGACTTCGTCTCTCTCCCCCTTTCCAGTTGTTTCTTCAGCCTGTCCACTACTCCACTTGAGCTTGAAACCTCACCACTTGAAGCAAAGCAGCACTTATCTTAAGTCAAAGATTCCATCAAATCATCTATAGTATGCGCATACTTATCTTTCAAGTTCATAAAGTGTTCGTTGTTCTTGATATAGAGTTGTGTTAAACTATTGTTAATAGCCTATAAATCCACAAAGACACGCCGATAGGATTCGAGCAAAGGATGGGATGAGCAAAGGAAAGAAATCAAAAGAAGTATACACCAAATAAAAAGGAATAGCATTACCCTATGAGAAGGAGGGCTATCCTCCGAAGGCAGAGAAGAAACGGGATCAGTCATATAAACGACAGGATGATGCAAGCCAACTTGTAGAGAAAAATTGAGGGAGGGAAGGAATGTGATGAGATATGATAAGCTTTATAGCACCATGAATCATCCCAGAAAAAAAGCGATCAAAGGTAACATTAAGGTAGAAGTAAATTAATAGTCATGTGCAATTATTGAGATGCACAATCCGAGCCAAAGTTCTAGAAGTAGTCACAAAAAAAAAAAAAAAAAATCCTCAGGGCCATGGTGCCACGGTAAGACATTCAAATTGTCTTCCAGATACTCATGATTCGAAGTTACAATGTATTTTTAGAAATTTTTTCTTTAAATCAAGAATTTTTTCAATTGATTATTTTAGAGAAAGTCAATAAAATTAATTGGAATTATATTTTTTTAAAAAAAAATAGTCAAAAAGAGATATTGTGGCAGGTCTGCACGGAACTGACAAAACGTGAAGAGGAAATTGCTTTGATCAAGGTAATTCACTTTTCAAATTAAAATTGCAGGATCAAAAAACTTAGGACATCAGATGAATTACTTTGTTGCTCGTACTGACACATTTTGGTATATTCCTATTTTAAAAGGTAAAATATTGATGCTTCTAAATATCAATATAACGGTAAGTGTTAAATAAATAGCTAGTATTTTTAGGTTATAATAATAGCCAATGAGTCAAGTATTATTGTTATTATAATCCTTGGCTATACTTTATGATATGCAAGTTAGTATTTGTGACAACTTTAGATATAACGGCCTACTTGTCAGATAAATAGTTCCAACGAGTTACTCTTTATGATAGCCTCCAGACTACTATTTGTGATAGTTTCAGAGCTACTACTCACTATCAAAGCTTCCAAATATCAATATAACGGCCTAAGTGTTATGTAGCTAATCCTCTGAGCCATAATAACGATCAATGCGCCAAATATTACTATTATGATACCTCCAGGCTGTTATTTGTGACAGCTTCATAACTACTACTCAATATTAACGCTTTCAAGCATCAATATAACGATCTAAGTGTTAAGCAACTAGTGCTTCTGAGCCATTAATAATGGGTAATGTGTCAAATATATCCAAGTTCTTATTTCTGAGCATCACACCAATGATGGGTATGTTGGTGCAGGAAGTATCCAACGATCGAACCTAAGTTTTGATAATGGCAAAGTGATTCAAAGTTAAGATTCTCTGTTATCTAATATGTTGAATGAGTGTTTCAGGAAAGTCCTAACTGCAGTTAGGCAGGTGAAAACTCTAGGGGGTGGTAACCCTAGGTCCTAGGGGGTGGTAACCCTAGGTGGAGAAAAGTCCTAGCTGCGGTTAGGCAAAGGGAAAACCCTAGGGGGCGGTAACCCTAGGTCATAGGGGGTGGTAACCCTATGCGGAAATTCTTGGCAGGTCGATGGCTTCAGGCAAAAGTCCTAGGGGTGGTAACCCTAGGTGAAAAGTCCTGGTGTCGCGAACCAGGTGAAAGACTGGACTAGCCGGGGAAGCGGATGTCCAACAGAAAGTCCGAAAGCATCGAGTGCTGAGCAAAAGTCCAGTCGATCTGGAGAATCGACTGGCAACAGGTAAATCTCCTGAGTGGAGTAGGTGAGGACGCGTTCCCCGTAGAGGGAACAGTAGGCGTCGGGTCGACCTAGGATTTCCGGATGGAAATCCGAAGTCAGACTCGGACGGTCCGGAGACTGTCTATACTTTATTTATCATGTTTATTGTGCTAACTTTGTGCTGCAGGATAGTGTTTGGGACTAACGTATCTTGCAGGTACAAAAGAGCAACCTAAAGCCTCGGATGAACAGTGTCCGAAGCTGAGCTGGCTTCGAAGCACCACTGGAGGCGCCTTGAAGCAAGCAGAAGGCGCCTTGGGAGGCGCCTTGAGAGGGATATAAGGCGCCTTGAATGGATGAAATTCGACCATGTCAGTTTTGATCCACGCGGAAGACCAGGCAGCATGGAGGCGCCTTGAACAGCCTTCAAGGCGCCTTGAACACCCTTTATAAGGGGGTTTCGACCAGCACTTTACTACAACGCATTCCAAGTCTTCTCTCTTCAACGTGCTGCTCCGAAAGACGCCCGGAAGTGCTGCTACAAGTCTCCGACGACCCGAAGCTTTAAAATTCTACTCCTGTCGTCGGTATAACTAGTTTTTCCATTTACTTGTACTTCATCTTGTAATCATTTTATCGAGCTTATAGTTGTTGTCCACCGGAAGCGATCAAGGATCGCGGGCCTTCGAGTAGGAGTCGATCAAGGCTCCGAACGAAGTAAAAATCCTCCTGTCTCTGTGTGCTTGTTTTGTTTTATTTTATTCCGCTGCTTAATTACTCCGATAATTCTTACGATTCCGATAATCGAATAAAATAGCCACGAGCGCTATTCACCCCCCCTCTAGCGCTTCTCGATCCAACAATTGGTATCAGAGCGGGGTCGCTTTGAACTGGTGCAACCACCATTCAAGCATTTTTCGTGGCTTTGTCGTTTATATAGGTTAAAAATATAACCTTACGTCTTTCGTTTTTTCCCTCCAAAACTGTTTTTGAAAAATTAATTTTCATCTTTTCCCCATTGGTTGGAATTAACAAAATATTGCGTTTTCTAAAATTTGTGGTAATATTTTTTAATATTTTTTTAATAATATTTTAATAATATTTTATTATTTTTTTCTCGAAATTCCTGAATTACTATCTTTATTTCTCTCCCGCACTATTAATCCAAGACTAAGTCTTGGAACAAGTTTTATTGTATTTATTTTGCGAGATTGTCTTTCTAAAATGGTCCATCAAGAAGGCTACAACACTGCTCGCCCACCGCTCTTCTCCGGAGATGATTTCGGAGATTGGAAGGGTCGGATGGAGGCGTATCTCCAGACTCACTTTGAAGTCTGGATGATCGTCAAAACTGGGCTTCAACTGCCAACTGACGGCTCCGGCAAGCCACTACCGTACGAGAACTGGGACACGAACCTTATCAAAAAGGTAGAAGCAAACGCAAAAGCAACGTATACACTTCAGTGTGGCTTAACGAATAAGGAGCTGAATCGCGCCGGCCCATTCTCAAGTGCCAAGGAGCTGTGGGAGAATCTGATTGAGTTACACAAAGGTATTCCTGATACAAAAACAGGTAAGCATATTTTAATAAATAAATTATTTGAGCAGACTAATACTAGTCCGGCCGAGGAAGGTGTTGCGTTATTTGCAGGAACAAGCAAGACGAAGAAAGCACTGAAGGCAACATGGTCCGAGTCATCAGATGAATCTGAATCGGACGAAAAAGAGCAAGCGAGCCTTCTCGCTCTACCAGTACTAGCACATGTTGTTGAAACCGAGTCCGAGTTCGAGCCCGATTCAGAAACCGAGAGCGAATCAGACACCGAGTCCGAGCGAAGCCACGGATCCGTATCCGTTTCTGAAGGACCCAAAACCACTGTAAGTGCTCTAATTTCAAGTATTAGCTTAGATGATTCAAAAAATTTAATTCCTTACTTATTAAAGAAGTTGGCTAAATCCAACGTCCGGGTTAAGTCGCTCCAAAAGGAGGTAACAGCCCTTAAGGAAGCGACTGACTTGAGTGCTTTAACTGAGCCAGTTCAAATTGGAAATTCGACTCAAGTCCAACAACTTGAGGAAGAAAATTCTAATTTGAAAACTCAAATTAAAGAACTCAAAGGCACGTTGGAACGGTTCACCTTGGGTTCCAAGAATTTGGATCTAATTCTTGGAAAACAACGAGTCATTTACAACAAATCCGGACTTGGATTTAAGACCAAAACAAAATATAAATCATATCTGTCTCTAGTTAATAGAAATAATAGAAACATAATTCAAGCATGGGTCCCCAAGTCCAAATTGATTAATCAAGTTGGACTTGGTCAATATTGGATCCCGAATGATCAAATATACTACCTCGATAGGCCATATCGAGGCTATGATCTAGGGGGAGTTAATAGAAAAACCATTAAAATTAAATTAAAATTTTGAAATTAAATTAAATTCAAAATTAAATTAAATTAAATTTAAATCTCAAATTTTGAAAGTAAATCAAAATTCAAAAATTCAATTTAAATCAAATAAAAATTTAGAAGGAGGATCCAGAATAGCTGGCACCCCTAACTAAACTACCCGACTGGGTAACTGAACTTAATCTACCCGAAATGGGTAAACAAGAGTAGACTACCCGACAGGGTAATTAAGGTTAGAAAAAATGGGCTAGGTTTAACTTAACCCACGGTACTGGTGAAGTTTTTGGATGATAGTAAGTTAGGGAAGCTTGGGCATCGCATGTCTAGGAAGATATGGCTTCGACCTGGTGCATTTGGCCAAGTGGAACTGACCGAAGCTACCCTTAAATGGATCCTAACTAGTTAGACCAAGGTTTTGTTGGTGCGGTTAGCACTAACGGTCTAACTCAGGTTTTGATGAATGACAAATCAGGTTAAGTTAGGTTCGTCGTTATCTAACACTCTGATCGAGTGTGCAGGATAAGTCCAGACAGGTCGACGGGCTGACCGGATGTCTGGCACGAAGTCCAGCTAGGTCGACGGGCTGACCGGATAGCTGGCGAGAAGTCCAAGCGGGTCGACGGGCTGACCGGACGCTTGGCGAGAAGTCTAGCTAGGTTGACGGGCTGACCGGATAGCTAGCGAGAAGTCCAAGCGGGTCGACGGGCTGACTGGACGCTTGGCAAGAAGTCCAGCTAGGTCGACGGGCTGACCGGATAGCTGGCAAGAAGTCCAGACGGGTCGAAGGGCTGACCGGACGTCTGGCAGGTAAGTGAGGTAAGTCACTGGAGGGGAGTGACTGCGAGGACGCGTTCCCGGGAAGGGAACATTAGGCGTCGATCCGGCTTAGAACCATTTCGGATGTCTAAGTCGAGATCGTGACTAGATTCCGGTCTCGGAAAGACGGAATCTAAGTCATACTAACTTATGCTAATTCATACTATTATAAATGTGCTAATAATCTGTTTTGCAGGATATATATTGCCTCGGACTAACTTTGTTTTGCAGGAAAATGGAGATTTCTGGAACAAGGTGGTCCGGGCGCCCAGAGGGGATCCGGGCGCCCGGAAGGCAAATTATATCCAGCCGAGTCGTCGCCACGTGGAGCATCACGGTTTGTGCAGCTACGTCGCATTCCAGGCGCCCGGAAGGGATCCAGGCGCCCGGAACAGCATATAAAAGAAGCCCCAGGCAGGAGCTTCATCAATCAATTTTTACTGAGAACTCTTCTACTGCTGGTCTTGCTGCTCGACGTTCAAGTGCGACGTCAACAACGCTCCGACAAAAGTGCTCCTCCGGTGTTTATTTAATTTTTCTTTGTTGGTATTGCTTTATTATTACTAGCATTTCCTGTACTTATTCTGTAATCATATTTCGACTTGTTAGTGATTGCCCAACGAAAGTGGTCACGGACCACGGGCCTTCGAGTAGGAGTCGTCACAGGCTCCGAACGAAGTAAAAACATCTGTGTCTACTTTATTTTTCCGCTGCGTTTATACTCGTCTTTTTCGAATCGATATTCACCCCCCCCCTCTATCGAATCTAACGGTCCTACAAGTGGTATCAGAGCAGGTACCGCTCTGATTTGGTGCAACCACCAATCAGGCAAAGGGGGGACTTTTTGAAAGAAAAATTAGATATCATTTGTCTTTAAAATAAAACCTTACGCCTTTCGTTTTTTTCCCTCCAAAACTATTTTTGAAAAATACATCGCCATCTCTTCACCATTGCTTAGTATTGACAAGATATTACATTTTCAAAAATTTAAAATAATATTTTTTATTAATATTTTAATAATATTTTATTATTTTTTTTCGAAAATAGTGAAATATTATTTTTTTCGGCACTGCTAATCCAAGACCAAGTCTTGGGATCTTTTGTTTGTTTCTCTGTGTACAAGAAATTATGACTCTTCTAGAAGGACGGAACCCCTGCGAACCACCACCATACGATCATGAAGACTTCAACTACTGGAAACGATTAATGGAATGCTTCTTAGGAAGCGTAGACATCGATTATATGCTAATTTTGAGGAAACCTTCTCAAAACTCGGAACTGAACAAAAAGGTAAGTAACATTATTTGTAATATTTTACCTAACAATATTTTATGCAGATTAGAAAAGTACAAGAATGCATATGAGCTGTGGACCCAGTTGATCAAGATTCACGAGATACCGATGGAGCTAGAAGATCAAGTTAAAGTCGAATCCGGACTCGAGACAGATCCAACGGAGAAGCCTGCTGAATTAGGGGTTGCACTCAAGGTTAGTAATATTTACCAAAACACCCTTGCTAGTAGTAGTTTAAAATATGCGCCTGTTAATTTGGATATGTCTGAAAGTATATGTGAAAATAGTGTACATGACAATACTTGCAAAAATACCTCTAGGATATTTTCTGATAAAACAAATATAATTACTTTAGAAAATATAGAAAATCTGAAAATAATTAATAAATCTAAAAATTTGAATTTAAACCTAAACAAATTTGAAAATTCAAACAAAAAAGATGACAAGGTCAATATTGATCTAGATAAAATTAATAAATTATTTAATCTAGACAATATTAATCTAGAAAATGCTATCCAAAACCAAGATAATTTAATTAATAAGAAATTAAACTTTAAAGATAAAACTAATCTAATAAATTCAATTAACCATATCAATTTAAAAGGCAAAGAAAATATAAGGATAAAATCAAACACTTTGATAAAATCAAAACGGAATTTAACAAACTTAAAATTAAATGTTAAAGATAACATATTAAACAAAAATAATCTAGAAATCTCAAAATTAACAATTAATAAAAAGCTAAAAGATAAACCGTTAAGAAAATATAATTCAAACAGTTTAGTTAATTCAAATTTAAAAATAAATAAAAACTTAAACTTTAAAAATAAGCTATTAAAGAAAGATAATTCGATTAACCCAATAAAATTGAAATTGAAAGAACATTCAAATATTAAATACACTCTCTTAAAGAAAGATAATTTGACCAATTTAATTAATTCAAAATTAAAAACTTAAATTTAAATTACAAATTAAACATTACAACTTAACTAAAACCAACTCTAATTATACAAAATTCTTAAATTAAAGACCAATGATTTAGGGGGAGGCTCCAGAATAGCTGGCACCTCCAAAACTAACTTACCCGACAGGGTAATCCAAACAAACTAACCCAGCAGGGTAATTAGGATTAGTTAAAAAGAGACCAAGTTTAACTTGAATCATGGTACTAGTGAAGTTTTTGGATGATAGTACATTAGGGAAGCTTGGGCATCGCATGTCTAGAAAGATATGGCTTCGATCTGGTGCATTTGGCCAAGTGGAACTGACCGAAGCTACCCTTAAATGGATCCTAACTAGTTAGACCAAGGTTTAATACTAAGCTCTGTGGATAGGACTATTCGGAAAACCTCGAAAGGTTGGCTACTTCTAATGACGTCCAAGTGACTCACCAAGCTTAGAAGTTTATCCGAAGAATGCCTATTTGTTGAGACCAAAGCTAAACCTGAATCTAACAAAAGTTAAACCAAACTCTGTAATTAGATCTAATTCATCTCACAAAATTATAGGATTCCCTGATTGATAATCTAGATCGGGTGAGATGAATAAGGATCAAATTAATTTTCAAATTAAATTAAAATTAATTAAAATTAAATTTCGAATTTCAAATTAAATTAAAATTAATTAAAATTAAAATTTTGAATTTCAAATTAAAATTAAATTTTAAATTAATTAAAAATTAAATTTCGAATTAAAACTATATTAATTTAAAAAAATAAATTAATATTAAATTAACTTTAAAAATTATTTTAAAAATTAAATTAACTTTAAAAAATTATTTTAAAACAAAAATTAACTTTAAAAAAATATTTTAAAATTTAACTTTAAAAATTTTATATTCAACTTAAAAAATTTTATTCTAAACTTAAAAATTATTTTAAAATTATTTCCAAATTTTTTTAAAAATTATTTTAAAAAACTCTTTTAAAAATCATTTTAAAAACTTTAAAAAAATTCTTTTAAAAATTATTTTAAAAAACTCTTTTAAAAATCATTTTAAAAATTTTAAAAAAAAAAATTCTTTTAAAAATTCTTTTAAAAAACTCTTTTAAAAATCATTTTAAAAACTTTAAAAAATTCTTTTAAAACATTTTAAAAATTATTTTTAAAAAAAACTATTTTAAAAATCATTTTAAAAACTTTAAAAAATTCTTTTAAAAATTCTTTTAAAACATTTTAAAAATTATTTTAAAAAAAACTATTTTAAAAATCATTTTAAAAACTTTAAAAATTCTTTTAAAACCTTTTAAAAATTATTGTTATTTTGAAAATTATTTTAACATAAAAATTATTTTAACTTAAAAATTATTTTAACTTAAATTTATTTTAATATAAAAATTATATTTTTAAATTATTTTAACTTAAAAATTATTTCAAAAATTATTTCAAAAACTTTTAAAAATCATTTAAAAACTATTTTAAAAATTATGTATCATTTTGAAAAATTCTTCTTATTTTTTTTCACTATAATAAAATTCTTTTAACTTAAAAAAATAGTAATAATAATAAATTATTTCTATAGACTATTTTCACTTTAAAAATTATTATTTTGACTTTAAACTCATTTTTAATCTTAAACATCATTTTAACCTTAAAATTATTTTTTAATTTAACTTAACTGAAAATTAGATCTTAAATTAAAACTCATTAAAAATTAATTTAAACATTGCTTTTCAACTTAATTTAACATAACTGAAAATTAAAACTTAAAAATTTAACTTAAACTTAAAACTTAAAGCTAAATTAATTACTGATATTAATTTTAATCTGAAGTAAATGTATATTAATTGTCATTAAATAATTATAAAAATCATTTTAAAATCCTATTAGAAATCCCTTAAAAATAATAATTATTATAATTCTTTTAAATTCATTTAAAACTTAGACACCTAACTTAAAAACTTAAATTCCGTTAACTTTAACTTTAAACTTAATTATGTAATTAATAAGTAGAACTTAACTATTTAAGTTTAACTTTATTTGAGAACTAAGCTTGATTTGATCAGAACCTAGGTTTAACCTTAGTAAAAATATTAAAATTACTCTAAGTCATTTTTCTTAATCAACCTTTAAAATATTAATAATTAAAGTTTGACTTAAATTGAACCTTACTTAACCTTGTTTAATAACGAGTTTAACTTCAAATTACCACCAACTTTAAACTAAGTCAATCCAACTTAAAAGGAAGTAAATGAAAAGTTAAATTATAACTAACACCTTCATCAACTAATACAAAATTTAGATTATAGCAAAATTTAATCAATAAATTATTAATATTGATCAATTATTGAATTAATAACAACTTATCTTACTTAACATTACACTAAAAGTTAATTTATTTCAACTTAATCTAATATTAATTACGGTTAATCAAATTTAAATGAACAATTTTATAAAGATAATTATACAATCGTCTAAAACACTTAGGTACAAAAATATGTTACGGTTGTAAAATTTTATATTAAAGGGAAGTAATAAATAAGGAGGATTAATAAATTAAAGGAGTATCAAATTAAGGGGGAGGTTTATTTTTTTTATCTCCTTAAGTGTTATTTTTTAATCTTCTCTTTAAAATCTCTCTAGAAAATTATACCTCAATTTAAAAAAAAAATATATATATATATATATATCTACTTTGAATATTTTTAGCAAATATTTTCAAATTTTATGTCAGGTTCAGAGGGAGGAATTAATTAAAAATTTCTCTTTATATAAAATATTTTAAATTTTGTTTGAAAAATGTTTTCTTAAAAATCTCTTAAACCTACTTTTGAAAACTAACTCTTATAAAACTAAGTTGTTTTTAAGAATTGGGTTTTACTTGTTATTAAAAATTGATTTTGAAAATTAGATTTAACTTAGTTTTGAAAATTGTGGAAATTAGATTTTTCAAAACTTAAGTTTACAAACTAAGCTTCTCAAAAATCAACTTGCTTAAAATTGTGAAAATTTTTAAATCAACTCAAAATTGTTTGTTTTAAATCATAGACTTTTTATCCTTTTTATTTTGTCTTTGAAAACTCAACTTTTCAAGTATTTTAAACCATGGTTTTGAAACTAATACTTTTGAACTTTAAAATTTTGATTTTTGAAAATTAGATTTAATTATTTTACTTTATCAAAGTTAGTTCTACCAAACTCCTTTGAAAACTAAAAGTAAAGTTCAAAATCAATATTTGCAAACTGAAATTTGATTTGCAAAAACTCAGTGTTGAAAATTATGAAAGTTAGATTTTTCAAACTTAAATCATTGTCAAAACTTAAGTTTTAAATTAAATCGTTTACAAACTTAGAGTTGAAAAATAAATCAGTTTTTGGAAAAATAAATTTTTCAAACTTAGTTTTGGAATTTTGGTTTTTGAAAACTTATGTTTAAAAATGAAACTATCTAAACTTAGCTAGCTTTCTAAAAGCTAAAAGCTAATGCTTTAAACAAATTTTCAAAAGCTTAAACTCCCCCAAGACAACTTGATTTTTTTTACTTGGATTTTTTTCTTGAATTTTTGAACCAAACTCAGATATTTTTCAAGATCAGCTGTTTTACAGTAACTCTACACTATGTTTACCCTTGTTTTTTTTTTTATGAATGCCAAAGGGGGAGGGTTAGGTGGTTAAGTTAGAGCAACTAAATTCAAACTTGAAAAACTAACTTAAAAACCTCGAAAATCATGCTTGATTTTTGCATATATTTATCACTAACTTAACCAGGTTGTCATTCCATCAAAAAGGGGGAGATTGTTGGTGCAGTTAGCACTAACAGTCTAACTCAGGTTTTGATGAATGACAAATCAGGTTAAGTTAGGTTTGTTGTAATCTAATACTCTGACAGAGTGTGCAGACGAAGTCCAGACAGGTCGACGGGCTGACCGGATAGCTGGCAAGAAGTCCAGACGGGTCGAAGGGCTGACCGGATAGCTGGCGAGAAGTCCAAGCGGGTCGACGGACTGACCGGACGCTTGGCAAGAAGTCCAGCTAGGTCGACGGGCTGACCGGATAGCTGGCAAGAAGTCCAGACGGGTCGAAGGGCTGATCGGACGCTTGGCGGGAAGTCCAGCTAGGTCGACGGGCTGACCGGATAGCTGGCAAGAAGTCCAGACGGGTCGAAGGGCTGACTGGCAGGTAAGTGAGGTAAGTCACTGGAGGGGAGTGACTGCGAGGACGCGTTCCCGGGAAGGGAACATTAGGCGTCGATCCGACTTAGAACCATTTCGGATGTCTAAGTCGAGATCGTGACTAGATTCCGGTCTCGGAAAGACGGAATCTAAGTCATACTAACTTATGCTAATTCATACTATTATAAATGTGCTAATAATCTGTTTTGCAGGATATATATTGCCTCGGACTAACTTTGTTTTGCAGGAAAATGGAGATTTCTGGAACAAGGTGGTCCGGGCGCCCAGAGGGGATCCGGGCGCCCGGAGATCCGGGCGCCCGGAAGGCAAATTATATCCAGCCGAGTCGTCGCCACGTGGAGCATCACGGTTTGTGCAGCTACGTCGCATTCCAGGCGCCCGGAAGGGATCCAGGCGCCCGGAACAGCATATAAAAGAAGCCCCAGGCAGGAGCTTCATCAATCAATTTTTACTGAGAACTCTTCTACTGCTGGTCTTGCTGCTCGACGTTCAAGTGCGACGTCAACAACGCTCCGACAAAAGTGCTCCTCCGGTGTTTATTTAATTTTTCTTTATCGGTATTGCTTTATTATTACTAGCATTTCCTATACTTATTCTGTAATCATATTTCGACTTGTTAGTGATTGCCCAACGAAAGTGGTCAAGGACCACAGGCCTTCGAGTAGGAGTCGTCACAGGCTCCGAACGAAGTAAAAACATCTGTGTCTACTTTATTTTTCCGCTGCGTTTATACTCGTCTTTTTCGAATCGATATTCACCCCCCCCCCCCTCTATCGAATCTAACGGTCCTACAGGTTTAGTATTAAGTTCAATGGGTAGGACTATTTGGAAAACCTCGAAGGCATGGTTACTTTAATGAGTTCCTTGTGCCTCACCATAGCCCAGAAGTTTATCCAAAGAATGCTTACTTGTTGAACTCAAAGCTAAACCTGAATCTAACACAAAGTTAAACCAAACCCTTAAATTGAACCTCAATTCATCTCACAAAAATTATAGGATTCCTTGATTGAAAATTCAGATCGGGTGAGATGACTAAGTAATTAAAAACAAACTGATAATTAATTCAAATTCAAATTAATTTCAAAATTACTTCAAAACTTAATTTTAAAATTCATTTAAAAATCTTTTAAAAAGTATTTTGAAAAATCTTTTCAAAAATCATTTTAAAAATCTTTTCAAAACTTAATTTCAAAATCTTTTTAAAAACATAATTTCAAAATTATTTCAAAACTTAATTCCAAAATCTTTTAAAATTCTTTGTTTCACAAGCCTTCTTCTCTCAAAAAGATTTTTTTCTTAAAATCTTAAAACTTGCTTTCAACTGATTTTTGATATATGGCAAAGGGGGAGAGTAGAAGAAAATTTAAAGAATTAAAGAAAATTGAAAGAAATTCAAATTTAAAATAAAAAAGGTGAGCTTTTATTAAGGGGGAGTCTTTATATTAAGGGGGAGCTCAGGGGGAGTCTTTATGTTAAGGGGGAGCTCTGCACTTAACTATCATTATGCTTGCATTTTCATGCTTATCTTTTAATGGCATTACTTTCTTAACTTTGAATTTTCGTTGCCATAATCAAAAAGGGGGAGATTGTTGGTGCAGGAAGCATCCGACGATCGAACCTAAGTTTTGATAATGGCAAAGTGATTCAAAGTTAAGATTCTCTGTTATCTAATATGTTGAATGAGTGTTTCAGGAAAGTCCTAACTGCGGTTAGGCAGGTGAAAACCCTAGGGGGTGGTAACCCTAGGTCCTAGGGGGTGGTAACCCTAGGTGGAGAAAAGTCCTAGCTGCGGTTAGGCAAAGGGAAAACCCTAGGGGGCGGTAACCCTAGGTCATAGGAGGTGGTAACCCTATGCAGAAAGTCTTGGCAGGTCGATGGCTTCAGGCAAAAGTCCTAGGGGGTGGTAACCCTAGGTGAAAAGTCCTGGTGTCGCGAACCAGGTGAAAGACTGGACTAGCCGGGGAAGCGGATGTCCAACAGAAAGTCCGAAAGCATCGAGTGCTGAGCAAAAGTCCAGTCGATCTGGAGGATCAAGTATGATCTTCCGAGTGGAGTAGGTGAGGACGCGTTCCCGTAGAGGAGTCGGGTCGACCTAGGGTTTCGGATGGAAATCCAAAGACTGTCTATACTTTATTTATCATGTTTATTGTGCTAACTTTGTGCCGCAGGATAGTGTTTGGGACTAACGTATCTTGCGGTGTAAAAGAGCAACCTAAAGCCTCGGATGAGCAGGCCCCCATGGAGCTTGAGGCGCCTCGGGTGCAAAAGCCGAGTTGCATGGAGGCGCCTTGAAGGCGCCTTGGGAGGCGCCTGAGAGGGATATAAGGCGCTTGAATGGATGAAATTCGACCAGGTTTTGATCCACGCGAAGACCAGGCGCCTTGAACAGCCTTCAAGGCGCCTTGAACACCCTTTATAAGGGGGTTTCGACCAGCACTTTACTACAACGCATTCCAAGTCTTCTCTCTTCAACGTGCTGCTCCGAAAGACGCCCGAAAGTGCTGCTACAAGTCTCCGATGACCCGAAGCTTTAAAATTCTACTCCTGTCGTCGGTATAACTAGTTTTTCCATTTACTTGTACTTCATCTTGTAATCATTTTATCGAGCTTATAGTTGTTGCCCACCGGAAGCGATCAAGGATCGCGGGCCTTCGAGTAGAAGTCGATCAAGGCTCCGAACGAAGTAAAAATCCTTCTGTCTCTGTGTGCTTGTTTTGTTTTATTCCGCTGCTTAATTACTCCGATAATTCTTACGATTCCGATAATCGAACAAAATTGTTAGGACCAAAAGTAGCTAGAGGGGGGGTGAATAGCTCGTCGCGTTCGCTCGTTGCCCGGCGTTGCTCGGCGTTGCTCGTTTCTTCAAGAATATGCAGCGGAAAATACAGAAACAAATACAACAACGCTAACACGGTTGGTTTACTTGGTATCCACCTCACAAGAGGTGACTAGTCCAAGGATCCACACCACGCACGCACCCTCCACTATGAAAATACTCCTTTTCGGTAACTACCGAGGGCGGAGAAGCCCTACAAGACTCTCCGTACAAGAAGAAAGGAAAGGGAAACAAAATACAAGCGCAAAGCTTACAATGAGTACAGAAAACCCTAACCCTAGCTTCTCTTCTTGCCTTTGATCCGCCTCTTGACTTGGAAAGCTTCCAAGATCCTTCAAGAACTGGCGATCTGATCTTTGAGAGCGCTGTGGAGGAGCTGGCGAGTAATCTGGAGTGAATCGGAGAAGCAATGCCGCAGCCATCACACGCCTGCAGCTATAAACGACGCCAACGGTCGGATCCCGATCGATTCGAATATTCCCAATCGATCGGGGAGGCTTTGGATCGATCCACGGATCGATCCAGAGTCTCTGGAAACGCGCCTGGATCGATCCACGGATCGATCCAGCGCTTATCGCGCGAAGCAGCCGCATCCCAATCGATCCACTGATCGATTGGGACCTCTGGATCGATCCACGGATCGATCCAGAGGCTCTCTGTTCGCTGGGACAGGTCTGGATCGATCCACTGATCGATCCAGAGCCTGGATCGATCCACTGATCGATCCAGCACTTGATTTTTGTCCAAAACCAAGTCCCAAACCTCCCAAACCAACATCCGGTCAACCTTGACCTGTTGGTATGTCATGCCTAGCATCTAGTCACTCCCTTGACCTGCTAGGACTCCCTTACCAAGTGTCTGGTCAATCCCTTTGACCCACTTGGACTTTTCTCTGTGCCAAGTATCCGGTCAATCCCTTTGACCTACTTGGACTTTTCTTTCATGCCAAGTATCCAGTCAATCCTTTGACCTACTTGGACTTCCCAGCACCAGATGTCCGATCATCCTTGATCCATCTGGATTTTCCCTTGCCTGGCTTCACTCACCAGGACTTTCACCTAGCTTCACTCACTAGGGTTTTCCATCTGCCTAGCTTCACTCACTAGGACTTTCACCTGGCTTCACTCACCAGGATTTCCATCTGCCTAGCTTCACTCACTAGGACTTTCACCTGGCTTCACTCACCAGGATTTCCATCTGCCTAGCTTCACTCACTAGGACTTCCTTCTGCCTGGCTTCACTCACCAGGACTTTTCTTCTGCCTGGCTTCACTCACCAGGACTTTCATACTGCCTAGCTTCACTCACTAGGTCTTTCATTTTGCCTAACATCCCAGTTAGGACTTCCCAGTCAAGTATCCAGTCAACCTTGACCTACTTGACTCTTCTTCAATCAATATCTTATTGTCAAACATCTAAACCCAAACCAAGACTCAGCTTGGTTACCCAGGTCAACCTTGACCTGAGGGATATTGCACCAACAAAAATAGCCACGAGCGCTATTCACCCCCCCCCCCCTCTAGCGCTTCTCGATCCAACAGGGTATACTGGTTGTGAAAGCTTTATCTTAAAGCTCCAATATAGTTAAGATCTCATTGATTCTCTTTTGTTATTGCATTTCTTAAAGATATTAGTATTGTCTATCGCATAAAGCTTCTGCAAGACATGCTATTTTAGTTGTATTTATCCTGGACCCAAAAAATCATAACCTTAATAATCTCTGTGAGTTACTTGGAGGAAACAAGGACATCAGTAGTAAATATAAATAGACACGATGATCGGTGTAATAATGACAATACCAAATCAAGGAAACAATAGACTTTTCATATTAATCGGATTTCATTCAACTTTACTCTTTAGTCTGACTTGAAGGAGGAACATCTGATGGTAGTCAGGTTTATTCCCAAAATAGTTATCTTTGATCACACATTTAATCAGGCTTCATTTGACTTTGCTCTTTAGTCCGACTTAAAGGAGGGATATCGATGGTAGTCAGGTTTATCCCTAGAACATTGGCGGATTATTTTTGAGCAATATAGTTGAGTTTCTCGAAGCAATCAGGTAAGTTTCATAGAGTAATACTACTATGTTCTACAGAGTAATATTACTAAGTTGTGCAAAGCAATATTACTAAGTTCTACAGAGCGATATCACCAAGTTCCTTATAGCAATATCATCAAGTTTGGCAGAGCAACATTGCACCAACAAATATTACTAAGTTCTGCAGAGCAGTATCCTCAAGTCCCACAGAACAATATTATTAAGTTATGCCGAGCAATATGGTTAAGCTCCTCTATGCAATATAGATAAGTTCCGTCAAGTGATATAGATAGGTTCCACCAAGCAATATAGTTAAGTCCTTCTAAGCAATATAGTTGGATCTCTTTGAAGTAGTATAAATAGGGTTTATCAAGCATCACAAGTATTACACACTGATCCTCGAAGAAACCTTCTATCGAGAATTAAGGATATCTTCACTTGTTAAAACCAATCTTTTGTTATGCATCAAGTATTAGGAAGATTCTGATTATTAACAATTGGCAATTGATGAATAGAGAGGCATGGTAGTGGATGTCAAAGGCCTCTTGATTCCTTCTTTATAATACATGGCAATCAATGAATGGAAAGGCAAGTAGTAGATGTTAGAAGCATTTCCCTTGATGTCTTCCTCGTCTTACATGGTGATCAAGGAATGGAAGAAGGATAACTAATTATTAGAAACTTTGTCTTCGCTTACTTAGGTAGAAAGAAGTAGTAAAGCGCAAAAGCAAATGACGTGGAGATTCCCTTCAGATATCTATATAAGCAATATAAGAGGTAAAGTACAGGAGGTTGGTCTTCTTATCCTTACAAGTAGAGACGACTCTTTTCTATTGAAGTTCTTTCCTTCTTTATCTTTCTTCTTCTTCTCCTTCACCTACTTCTTCCGACGACTTACTAAAGCATCAGAGGGGACGTGCTGGTAAGTCGGCCCAAGTGCTAATTTGTGTTACATTTCAAGGCATCCGATCTCATGAGTTGAGAGGCAGATCAAGCTTTTTGGAGAGAAGGAGCCCGAACGACTTGAAAAAGAGGCCATCAATTATATTCTTGATCATACACCATGTCAGAGAACCTCTTATTTAAAATATTGTTCCAAAAGAACAATCTCTACCACTTCAAAAACCTATGTCATTGTGGAGATCCACTAGACAAAAGAGAAATGCAGTGTCATGATTATATTGTATTTCTTTAAGAATATGAGGTTGACATTAGAGTGATAGAAAATGATCCAATCAACTTTTGTCAATGTCATAAATGAAAAGATAAAGTCCATAAAGGATAATGACGTTTGGGGTCTTGTCCCATTATTAGGTGGTGAGAAGCCCATTTGCAAATAGATATTTAAAACTAAGAGAGATTCTAAAGGTAATGTGGAAAGATACAAGACTCGTCTTATCATGAAGGGATTTATATAGAAAGGATCGACATTAATTATAAATAGACTTTTTCACAAATTTCTCTGTAAGATTCTTTTAGGATCATAATAACATTGGTGGTGCACTTCGATCTTGAGTTATATCAAATGGGTGTAAAGACCATCTTTCTCAATGGCAACATTGATGAGACAATCTATATGGTGGAACCAAAAAGCTTTGTGTCAGGAGATTCAAAGAATATGGTTTGAAAACTTAAGAAATTCATCTATGGACTCGAGCAAGCATCTCAACAATGGCATTTCAAATTTCAGCAAGTGATTGTTGGGTTGCAATGGTTGCAAAAAAAAATCCACATTGAAAATACATAGAAAAAATCATGCACTTATAAGGAAAAGATATCTTCATTGGTATGAGACCTTTTGGGTAGAGTCCAAAAATAAAATCATGAGAGCTTAAGTCTAAAATAGACAATATCATACCATTGTGGAGATATCTTTATTCTTTTGATCCTAACAATTGGTATCAGGGCTCGGAGAACTGCCAGAAGGACTAACCGTGGACTGTGCACAAGAGTCATGGCCCAATTGAGCTATGTGGGTGGAATATTGACCTCTAACAAAGAAAGTGGAGGTTCTCATATATGTCTAGATCAAGAGAACAAGACACCCGGCAAAGATAAGGAAGTCCTAGTAGGTTGGTTGAATCGAAGGGCAGAAAAGTCCTAGCGGATCAAGGATCAAATGACATCAAGCAGGTAGGCTTAAGGAGGAGGCCCTTCGTTTGAGGGGGGATTGTTGAGTTGCAATGGTTGTAAATAAAGTTTCACATTGAAAACATATGAAAAAGATCATGGACTTATAAAAGAAAAATATCTTTATTGGTATAAGGTCTTTTGGATAAAGTCAAAAAATAAAATCATGAGGGCTTAAGCTTAAAGTGGATAATATCATAACATTGTAGAGATATCTTAATTCTTTTAGTCCTAACAATGATCATCTCATTTAGATGAATTTGGTTGATGATTGTATATATACCATAAGTTATGAGGGAGCAAATATATATTTCTAGTATATTTTGATGATATTTTATTTGCCAACAAAGATATAGGCGTGTTGCATGAAACCAAGAGACTTCAATTAAAAATTTTAAGATAAAATATCTTAGTGATGCCTTTTTTGAGTTAGGCATACAAATACACCTAGATCGTTGTTGAGTACTCTTGCATTATCACAAAAAAAAAAAGCTATATCTAAAAGGATCTCAAAAGATATGACATGCAAACTAGTAAACCAAGTGATATCCTTGTGGCTAAGAGAGAAAAATCTAGTCTCAACCAGTGCCGCAAGAATAAGTTTGAGGAAAAAGAGAAGCAAAAGATTTCTAATACAGTAGCAATAGAATCTAATGTATGCTCAGGTTTGGTCGCATCCAGATATTGCATACATTATAGGGAAGTTGGATAGGGCGTGTTGCATGAAACCAAGAGACTTCAATTAAAAATTTTAAGATAAAATATCTTAGTGATGCCTTTTTTGAGTTAGGCATACAAATACACCTAGATCGTTGTTGAGTACTCTTGCATTATCACAAAAAAAAAAAGCTATATCTAAAAGGATCTCAAAAGATATGACATGCAAACTAGTAAACCAAGTGATATCCTTGTGGCTAAGAGAGAAAAATCTAGTCTCAACCAGTGCCGCAAGAATAAGTTTGAGGAAAAAGAGAAGCAAAAGATTTCTAATACAGTAGCAATAGAATCTAATGTATGCTCAGGTTTGGTCGCATCCAGATATTGCATACATTATAGGGAAGTTGGATAGATACTTGAGCAATTAAGAATTAGACCATTGGAAAGTAGCCAAATGGGTCTTACAATATCTACAAAGAATAAAAGGTTACATGTTCACCTAGCATAGGTTAGATCAACTAGAGGTTGTTGGGTATACTGAATGTCTAAATGTGATTTTGTTGGATGCTAAGATAGTATGAAATCTACATTAAACTACATATATCTGCTAGTTGGGGGAGCTATCTTCTAATTAAAAGAGTGTGAAACAATCTCTTATGGCTTCTTCTACCATGAAAACAAAGTTTGTAGCATGTTATGAGGCATTCAATCATTGAATATGATTGCAGAATTTTATCACGGGTTTACACATAGTTAACAGTATTCATAAACCACTCAAGTTATTTTATGATAATAAATCAATAATTTTATATTCCAACAACAACACAAACTCATCGAAGTCAAAACATATAGACATCAAGTTCCTAGTTATGAAAGAAAAAGTTTAGAGTGGACAATTATCCATAATGCATATTGAAACAAACTCCATGATTACGTACCCGCTCACTACGGAGTGTCACACAAAGTGTTTCATAAGCACACTACTCGTATGGGTATTATGTCCTTAGATGATGTTCAATTTTAATAGGAGTTTGTAATTTTGAATGCTTTTATGTTATGGATAAAATTTTAGTTATTTCAATTTATTATATTTTTTTAGATTAATTTATTTAGAAATAAAAAATTTAGTTAGTTCACACTCTGATTTTAAGTCATAGTTTTAATTCATAGTTTGATTTCGCTAGGGTTTAAGGTGGACCAGGAAATAGACATCTTAAGATCACATTGCATAGAATTTCCTTACTACACATCCATATCAGAATTCCTGTCATTCAATTGTGTCAACCTATGTGATCATTGATCAATTGAGTTATAATAGATGTAATGAATACTGCTTTGATATTAGGGCTGTAAACGAGTCGAGCCGAGCCGACCCGAGCTTTGGGGTGTTCAAGCTTGTTTGATAAGGTAACCGAGCCGAGCCGAGCCGAGCTTAAAATGAACCAAGCTTTTGAAATGAGTGTTCAAGCTTGGCTTGGTTTATTTTTGATGAGCTTAAGCTTGTTTGAAGCTTGGCTTGAGCTTGGTTCGTTTAGATGTTATCGAGCTCTCAATTCAAGCTTGGCTTGAGCTTGGTTCGAGCTTGGCTTGAGCTTGGTTCGAGCTTGGTTTGTTTAGATGTTATCGAGCTCTCAATTCAAGCTTGTTTGATTGTTTAAAACTTTCAGTTGTTTGATTGGTTATTGAGCTTGATAATTTAAATTTATTTATTTTATTTTATTATTTATTTAGTATATTGAAAAGAATTTTATTACTGAATATGGTTCATGAACATTGTTCATGAACATTGTTCACGAACGTTGTTCACGAACGTAAACGAGCTGAACACATATGTGTTCAAGCTTGTTTGTTTAGCTTAACGAGCTGTTCAAGCTTGTTTGTTTAGTTAATCTTGTGCATATTGAACGAACATAAACAAGCTTTTACCAAGCCGAACACCAAGCTTGTTCACGAACGCCTGATTCATTTACAGCCCTATTTGATATGTTGATATAGTTGATGAAATTGATTGCTTACAGTTATATTTTGGTGATGACAGTATATTTGAGCTCTCATATCTTTTTTATAAAATATAATTACAAGGTTACACATATAGAAATGAGAGATTGTTGAATCCTTATTTCAAGGTTGGTCTTATATGTGAAATAATTATATGTATTGCAGGCGGCCATATTAGGTTAAGTCCAATATAGTGATCAAGTAATATTTTAGGTATTTGCCTATAATATATCTAACGGGTATGACCCTTTATGTGTAAAGATTTTATGGGTGATTTCTATTTTTATGATGAACTAAAATACAAAACATCAAAGGATAGCAGCAGCTCCGATTCTTCTACAGAGAAGGCCAGGGGCGGAAAAAAAAAGGTCCAAAATAAATTTGGACCTCAATTATTTAAGGTCTCAATTACATGCCTAAAAAGATAAAAGTAAAAGACAATATCAAAAGATTCTGAAATATGAATTTGGGTCCAACTATTCAAGGCCCCAATTACATGCCTATAATACATAATATTAAAAAAGGATCCTCTCAAATTATGCGCCCAGGACTATCGACTAGTGCCGTCCTCCTCCAGGGTCGGCCCTGGATAGTAGATAAGTTGTTCCTATAAATAAATAGTTATGGTCGTTGGGTCACAGGAGTCATTATCTATTCTCTTTTGAATTATCCCATCATCAAAGAAATTATTGAGAAAATATTGAAGGGATCTCTCAAGGGAATGGTATTAATTTAGAAGGTCGACTTGTACGACTCTAAAGGTTAGTAAGCATTATGGATTGAGGTATACTTTCGTATAATTATTGACTAATTCATTCTTAATGATTAAACATAAATGATTTAGGATTTTATATGTGATGATTTTCACACAAAATTATTTTTTTTCTTGTTCTAACATCTATATCTTTCTCTATTAATACCAAATCTTCTTGCTATTGAATTGAATCCAGATTCATGGCACCAAAACAGGATCAATTAAACAAGGACCCATACAATTATTATATTGAAATGCCCAATTCAATTCAAGACGGCCCCACATACATACTCTAGAATAGGGTAAATCACGATAGATATTTTATCCTAGTGTAGCGGTTCTTCTTTGCATAAGGAAAATCAGACATCCAACGAGTCATTTCTGTATTATTTGAAAATTGATCCCAAGACATATTGTAACAAATATCTATGTAGATATTAACTGTGTCAATCCGTGAGAATCCGAAGTTAATCTACTTGTGTATCTTTGAATTAGTCTTAGATGCTATACCCAAATTTAAAATCCCAAACAATGCCCTAAAGTCAAATTAAACAACACCAGATGAAATAAATTTTATCCAATTACAAACAGAGATATGTTTAATTTTTGCATTTATAAGATCTAGCTTCGAATACATTATTATAAGAAATTTGGTCATAGACAATATTTAATTGTGGTGAATGATCTTAATTTTATTATAGTTTCTTGCCTTCAATTATATATATATTTCATAACGAACACAGCAATACTTGATTATCTACCATACCAAATATTTACAGTAGTTTATAGATATTTTTAAAACAATAAAAATTCTAATGTCACCAGTAATTTTGTTGTTTTATTGGTAAATAAAATATAAATGAAGTTCTGTACAGCCAGCTGCCATGTTGCTTGCCATTTGCCCATTTTCTCTCCATTCAAATTAAAATCTTTTACTAAACAAAAATTAAAAAGTTATGATGATCTCGATCCGAACATTTGATCCAGCACGATGACGACCGCCATGGCGAGGCGCGCGTCGTGATCGGCAGCCGAGTGCACGACGAGTCGGAACACCTCACCGCCGAACTCCACCCCGCCGGACGCCTCCTTCCGCTGGACATCAGCCATCCGCCGCCGCCGCAGCTCGTCGTAGATGCTGCAGCTCCGCCTCCCATACGACCCCTCCACCACGTACCCGCCCACGCTACCGGGGGCCGCAGTCACGTGCGCGAGCACCTTGGACTGCCGCAGGCTCACGTGCCGCTTGACGTCCAGCAGCGGGCTGCCGGCGTCCTCCCCGTCGTATATCCGCCACGTGTCGGCGAGGCTCAGGCTAAGCTTCTGTGAGTTAAAAACCGAGTCAGCGATTCGAACCCACCGATTTGACTGACCCACTGATGGATTAATTATGAGGGCTTTATTAACGCAGTACCTTTCGCCGGATGGTGAGTAGAGGCTTGCCGGCTGCGTCCATGAGTACGAGTTCGCCGGGACTCCCCGAGCCGTAACTGTCGACTCGGAAGACCAAGTCGCCGTTTGCGTCAAAGACCGTGAACCCGCTGCAGCTGAACACGAGCGACTTACGCCACACCGTCAGCACTACGCTACCGCCGTTGTAGCAAGAGGTAGGGAGCAACGCCGACTCAGTCGACCGGACAGAAGTGTTCGGGTGGATCTTTGTCATCGTCCGCCAGCGACGGAGGCTCTCCGGCTGAAGGAAAAGGTTTGAGATTGGGAGCAGATTGAATTAGATAAGGCAAGTGGTGGCCATATATATATACACTTGAATGGATGGAAATGAGATAGTATTTACTCGCACATTCTTTTCCTTGGGCTTTTCCAATTAACTATTTATATTTTAAATTATTCCATTTGGCACCGAAAATTTATAGTTGTTTAAGTTTGAGATCATCCGTTTGGAGGTATATATATATAATACAAATATCCAGCTCTTCCAATCGATTTATTAATAATCATGAAGATAATTGATCCGACTTTATAAAATTTTTTCCACCTATCATTTAGATAAATCAAAAAGTATGTACTCATGTAGACCCATACGTATATATTAACTTTTTACTAGGGAGAAAAATTATTGGTATTGCACCGTAGGTTTGAATCTTAGTCAAATGATACATGTTTACTTGTACAAAAAATGTGCATGTATTGTTCAATTGTAATTGAGGGGATGTTTTTAAAAAAAAACTCACGTTTTTAATACTTCTATAGTTTTGGATGTTTCTGAAAAAAAACATTGTAAAACGTTGTAATTAATTAGTGATAATTGTATATGATGAAAATATAATTTAGCTTTCATCACTGAGTAGGTATGTGTACTTTCTCTTGTTTTTTCTTTAATTTGTAAACATTTTGATTGGTGCATGGCATCGTGCGACATGCATTAGGACGTAATTACTAATTTAATTAGAAGTCGGTAAATAAATAACAAAAAAAACTAGTCAAGGCTGGGACAAATTAAGTCTATAATAACTTAGTGATTAAGTTCATCCATTTTTCACACTCTATTCTTAGATTATATAAAAGATGATAAATCATAGGATAAATTTATAATCAATCGTTAAGTGTATCTAGAAGGTGGGAGAAGTTTTTCTCCGATTACATATACTCGCATGATTTGATTTCTGTTCTATTATAATAAATCTGTCATCCTCTTACCAACTACACTCCGTGAAAATTATATAATAACTCATTTAGCTAACTTACGTGTGTGAATAATTTACCAATATTCCCCTTTAATAATTGAGATTAATCAAAAGATCGGTCCTCTGTCTAGTTACAATATCCTTGATTAAAGAATGCAAATAATTTTATAAAAAATATATATTTTTTGTTTATGATATTGATATCCTAGTTAATTGTTTTTTCCCCTTAGGGAACAAAGAGAAATATATTTGAAATTGGTAACTTAATTAGGAGGATATTACAATTAAAGTCTAACATATGTGTCTAATTTGGAATTAATTTGTGTGAAATGTCAAAACAATTTATTTATTTATTTTACAAAATTTCACAAAATTATACAGTAGATCACAAAACTCCCCAAATCTTCGGCAAGCGACTAAAGAGAGATGAAGATGAATTTGGACATGAAACCCTAGGAATTAGGAGCATTAGTACTTATCATGTAGTTTGGCGTGCAAACACAACACATTGGAGATACTCCGAGTGAGGGGACAAGAGCACAAGGCAAACCATGGAATGTGGTTTGGTTTTTAGCAAAAGCAATGGAAGATGTAGCTAATGAATCAAACAAGGGTTGGGGGTTGCATTCAGTCACAGAGGGTTTGGTTCCCAAATTGGGAGCATGTTGATTGGCACAGCTCATTCCCGGGCCCGGCATCCGTTGGGAAGTCACATGCCGAATCAAGCTCTTGCCTTCCATTAATTTTCGTGCCAACGTAACGAAACCACTTCATGTGGAGGCTGCATGATTAGCTAGGGTTAGTTTGTATGTACATATAGACCTAGCTAGATTGATATTCGACTGATATGAATGGGTTGAGTCGCATCGGCCAATTGAATTCGGTGATTAGATTAAACATATATCTTAGATTGAAATTAATGGAGGCACATTCATAGAGGAAGAAGATTTTGAGTGAGAATGACAGTTCCATTTTGTCAGATTGGCTATCAAGAATAACTCTTATATTGGGTGAAAGAGTCGATAATATATATATCTATCCAATACAAAAGATATTTGGGTCCATTCGGGTCAATTCAGACAGATCGAATATGTTTATGTTTGAACTAATAGACCTTTTTCATTTATTTTTTTAAACTTAATAGCAACATCAACGCCACGAAGCAAAAAAAGGTCCACAACTACCTTTTATTGGAAGATATATTTTGATTGGTTTGACAGAATTAGAAAACTCGAAAGAAAAAAAAAAACATAGTGAAAAGTAGAGACTGTTTTGTCACATGTAAGTCGATTAGAGACCATGAGCTTGACCATGAGGATTTTTGAAATTATTGAGGATCTTCATGCCTTATCAGTTGTTATATAATATAATATGCATAGTTGATCCCATGCAAAAGTCTATTATATTAGACGGGAGGACTCTCATGATTTATCTTCTTTTTAAATCATATAGGACCGTCTTAAACTGGGATGAGAATTATTACTTTTACTCTAATTTAAAAGATGCCCTAACTAGCAATAATACTAAAATGCATGTGATAGCACATATAAAAGTCAACATGCATTATCCTCCAACATGAATCAGGGTACATTTGGTTTATATATATTATTATACATTATTTTAATTATGTGATTACTAGATAACCTAATTTAATATAAGATTACCTAATTTAATATAATATAACCTAATTAAATTACGTGGGTTCAACTCTAGGTAACAATATAACCTAATTTAATATTCTGTATTACCCTTATTTTATTTTGATATTTGATTATTTTTTAAGCATACATTTAGTTAATAATATTAATTAATAAGTTGATAATATATATAATAAATAAATGTAGTTAATTTATCATTTTTAAAATTTAAAATAAATTTTTGTATTTTTAAAATATAATTAAAGCTTTCTATCTTCTTCGTTTTTGCCTTTTTGCCGATTCGCTTCTTCCACCCACGTAATCGTCGGTGCCACCTCCTCTCCAAGCTATCGATCCCATCTCCTCCACAAGCCGCCGTCACTACCTCCTTCACAAATCACCGGCGTCATCTCCATATGTCGTTGACCATCATCATGTCCTCTTCATAGTAAGACGTTGTTCAGAGATGATTGTCGGCACCGCCTCCTCTGTAAGCCGCCAGCGCCAACATTACCTCCTCCGCAAGCTACCACCCCCTCCACAAGCTACCTCCACCGTCCCCCTCATCCCACCAAGCCACCACCAGTGCAGAATGAATCATTCCTTTGTGCCTCCCTCCGTGCCTCTGCACCTTCCAAGCCTAACGGTTGTTTGCCCTCCATCATGCACAGAATCAGGAGGATAATTTTGAAAAAAAATATTATTGTTAATCCTAGAATGAAGAAAAACTCTAGGCTTTCCAAGGTGATCAGATTTCCTTTTTTGTTGGCATTTTAGTGATATGACAAGCATCGTTCATTCTTGTGAATCACTGATTACCTAAATTAATCAGAGTTTTTGTTGATAACTTTAGATGAATAATTAAGATTATCAAACATAATCTCCAGCCAAATAGACCCTAACTATTATTGCATTTGATGAGGGTTTCTACAATAACAGAAAAGATACTGAGGTTTGAAGTACATGCACATGACTCACTGATGCAAATTGCTCAACCATTTTCTTGAGGACTTTATGCTTTCTTAGATATTTCATCATATGTTTTAATGTTCTCTTTTCTTGTGTATGAAAAAAATTACAATGCTTGAAAAGAATGTGTTTTTAATATTCTTTTACTAAATGCTAGCAAAATTAGTATAAGGAGCTATGACGGTGTCAAATTCATCGACCTTCATGTTGCCTTCTACACTACAAATTTAGCTTCCTTTCTTGCTGGTGAGTATTTTGAGTATTGGTATGTGTAATCAAATGCAACATATTTCATTTTTCAAGATCTTTAAGATGTCATGAAAAGCTCATATGCAGAGCCACTATCATCACAAGATGGTGCAATAGATTCAACAACACATGAAGTATAAGCAAAATGTGAGAAAGGATACAAGTGTTTTTCCTACATTTGATCTGACAATATTGAACAAGTAAAATCATTTTTCTAAAATATTTTAAAAAGTTATTTCCCTAACTGAATAATTAATCAAATTAGAAGTCCATATATATATATATATATATATAAAGGAACTCCAGACAAAAGAGCAAAAGTGACTCATTCTAAAGAATAGAAGAAAAGAAATGTTACAATCAAAGAGGAGCAAATGAACAACAATATGGTTGTTTGAATCCTCTACACAAGTTTATAAAAAGAACAATGATGACTCAAAATATTATCAATCTTAATGTAAGAAGTGCAAAATTTTGGACCATTTACATAAGGATTGTTGGTAGAAATTAAAATATAAAAATAAAAAAATAAGACCAGCTTGAATTCTTGATCAACAAATAGGCACAACATCAGAGCAAACTGCGAGATTATGGGCTAGCATAGTCCTGCCAGTTAGAAGAGGAGAGACTATCAAAATGTTTGGGTGCGCAAGTTTTATTTCCCTTACTGACTGTTTCTTCTCTCTATTGTTTTTGGAAATAAAATGAAGTTGGTCTAACTTTGCCTCTCTAATTATCCACTGTTATCTCAACATGCTGCAAAAGGCGGGTTCCGCCGCCCAGCCCCCTACGCCTGCCTCATGGTATTGTAGGAGGAAGGTAAATCAAGGTGAATGCTGGGTTGGCAAGTTGATGGTTGTTCGAGGCTTTAAGCCAGCAGACGGGGATATTATCCCACATTACAACTGGCGACACTTGAACCGTCGCTTCATGCTGCAAACATACCACCAACTTACCAACTGATCCAGCCCCTGGGGCCACTGTTATCTCAACATGGATGGATGGATGGATGGATGGAAGATGAGTAAACCCCAATTTCTACGCAGAATCCACAGTATGAGCAAACAGAGGTCTAAGTCATGTTTGTGTCACGTACTAGTCATGCAAGGTCAACCTCCACGAGCCAGTGCCCATAAAAAGCTACATCTGTGCAGGTAGCTATCAGTTGAATAAGTGTTATGCTAGTGATCGTTCCACCAAAGATTGTGATGCGCAACCTGCACATCACAGTGAATATATCAACTCTGATAAATCTGGGAAAACCATGAAACTTTTCCATTACCACAAATTGTTATTGCTGAAACATGATTGAGACCTGAGATCAGAGTCATCATTTTGATCATAAATAGTATGCACCTCAAATTCTATCAACTAATTAACTTCAAAGATTTTACACCATTACAACAGTCGCAGATTCTCCGACTAAAAAATATGCCATGGAAAATTTGAGTCGTGATAATTATTCTGGCAAACAAGATACAATACTAAGAGAGCAGGAAAAACAAATCGGTGATGCAGCCTTATTTGTTGGCATCGTTTTCTGGTTCAGAGCTAATAATAGGAAGATTTCTTCTGTATTGAGGAGATGTTAACCTCCTTTCCAATGGTGACCTTTTGCTTACAACAAATCGATTGACACCCTTTCTCATTGGGCATTATCTCTGGAAAATCTTCATCCGGAATGTTGCTGAGTTCTGAGATGTCCTTAATTTGGGCAGCTCTGCGAAACCATCTTGCTGCCTTTGCCTCCTCTGACATGTCAAGAGGATCAGGTTCTGTGGCACATGATCCTTCTAAACTCTTGCCAGTGAAGCTTGGTTTCCACCCTTCATTAGCATTCCTAGAATTACTCCTTCCTGCACTCGCTGGCTTCTGTCCTGAGGATGATGTAGAGGTGCCACCAAATATCCTGTCCAATGTCTTACTGATTGCAGAATCATAAGTTCTATGAGAACCCATCGTAACAGAAGCACCTTGCTGCAATTGATTGCCATCTGAAGAACCTGAATTACTCGATGGGCTACTGTTCTGGTTATTAGCCAACCTCCGTTCCAATGGTGTTTTTCTTGTGCTGACAACAAATCCCCTTCTGGATGGGCATCATCTCTGGGAAATCATCATCAGCTACTGCATTGCTTAAATTTGCAATACAAGTATGTTGTTCATGCGTAAGCCTAAGGTTTTCAGAAGGAAATCTAGAATCAATAGGAGAATACATTGAGGCATTAGCCTCAGTAGACTTATGTCTAAGTCTAATAAGAAAATTAATCAACTAATCATAAGGGAAGAAATAATTTTGCATAAACTAAAAAATATTTACCTAGACATGATAATTGAGAAGAACTCGAACTCGAGACAGAAGACGAAAACAGTCTTGAACGAGATAGAACACCAAGTTTTAGATGAAAAATAGATTTTAGATGAAAACTCGATAGCTACTAGTAATCGGCTATATAAGGGTCTTCTGAATGACCAAAGGCAATTACAGTCGACCATGTGTTTAATTATCATTGTAATTACTAAATGCCAAGTTAATTCATCAGGATGAATGCAGTTGACCACAGATTGATATGGTTGACTGACACTAAATTTTTATCAACATTGGTTGAGTCAGTTTAATTTTTTACGCTGGTTAGTACCTGAGCGCCAATATATTGTACGGACAATTAGAAGATAAAAATATTGATTTTGTAAACAATATTTCTATCTAAGTTCTCAATCTATCTCTAAGTCAATACGATAAATTGATAAATTTTGTAAAATAAGTTAAGTAATCATTGAAAATGGCTTTATAATGATATGAAATGATATTCTTGAAAAATATTTAAGTTTTATCAAAATAAATTTTGAGAAAAAAAAACCTTTTTGATATGTTCAACTTTGATTTCGAGCTTAACTAGATAAAACTTTCAATCAGTGAGTCAAATTAAGCAAGAATTTTCAGCTTAATCTTATGAAGACTAAACTGTTAACATGTAGAAATTATTTAACTTAATCACTGTTAAATTTTAACTCAAATTCATGTTGATGCCCTGATAAGTAATTGGAATCAAGGCTATAACTCTAAACATCTCATGTCTTTCTATATGTATCAAACATAAACAAGTTATTCCTTAGGTATTCGTGAGATGTTGGTTGCTTAAATTTATAGGTGCATGCAGTCTATAGTAGACCTAAGTTAAGTCAATCTTACAATAAGAAATGATAAATACATAAAAAAATTATTTTAAATTTGAAATCAAATTTATTTAAATGAGAAATATGTAATAATAGTGAGTTAATCCTAGTTTAAGAAGATCTAAGAGTTGGAACTAGAAGATCTAAGAGTTAGCTCCCCTAAGTTGGAGTTCTAATAGATTTTAATTTAGTATTAGAATTAACATAACAAGCATTAGAATTAATCACATGTATATGTTGTTTGAATACCCAATAATATTTATTTTCTACTTGATTGACTAGGTAAGACTTGGGAACTCAAGTCATCTTGCTCTTAGCATGTCTATTAACTAAGGTAAAGTAAGAAATATGATTTTAACTTGAGTTAAAGCCAAGTCTAGTCTTATTGTATGCAACTCATTTGGATCCAAACATCATGTCCAAATTAGACCCAAATGTGAAGTTATTCAATGTTGACTTCAACTCACTAACTTGGTTTTTTATATTAGAATTCTCTTCCTCAAGATTTGACACTTGAGTTGAGATTCCAACTTGACTAACCTAACTCAATGAGTCTAAGTTAGTCTTTTCCTTAAGGTCTTTGGCCTTCTTAAGTAAAATCTTAACTTTAGACTTGTATTTAGCTAGGATTTTAGACAAATAAGAAACTGTAGCGTATAATTTTTCAGTGATAAGATTTGTTACCTCTTCAGCTGACTCGTCTGAGTTGTTGATTTGACTTGAGTTTGATATTAAATTGTAGTTTGACTCGGACTTAGGACTTAATGCTTCTTTGATTGCTATCAATGCTAGAAGGTTGACTTGGTCAGAGTGATTCAAATTCTGATGATGACTCATCTCAAGTTACTTTTAATGTCTTCTTCTTCTTTTCCAACTCTTTCTCCTTTAGAAGTGGACAATCAGTTTTAAAATGATCCTTCTTGTTGCATTTGAAACATAAGATAGTGATTAAATCTTTCTTTGAAATTTCCTTCTTTAGGAATCTCTGAGAGAATTTCTTCCGTCAGATCATCTGTTTAACCAAGTGTGCGACTTTTGAAGATAGGTCATCTTCGTCAGTTATTGATTCGAACTCAAATTCTGACTCAGTCTGTTCTTTCAATCTAGATTTAGATAGATTTTCTTACAATTAAAGTTATACCCTTCTCTTTCTAATTAAGGTTAGCTTGTTCGTGGAGTTTAAAATTACAAAAGAATTTGTCTAACTTTATAACTGAAAGATTCTTAAACACTTTGTAAGCATCAATCATTAATGTCCACAAGGTAGTCATTGAAAATGTCTTAAGTACGTACTTGATCAAATGACTATTTTCGACTTCACTACAAGAAAAAAGTCAAACAACAACGGTTTTTCACCGTTGTCGTAGGCCATTTTGAACTGTTGTTAAAGGTCGTGTTGTTAAAAGGGGTGGCAAAAGACAACAGTTTTTAACCGTTGTCTTTGAAGGCAAAGACAACATTTTTTACAACGGTGAAAAACTGTTGTCTTTTCCTTCAAAGACAACAGTTTTTCACCGTTGTCTTTGAGCGTATGCCTAGGCTCTTCAACAACAGTTTTGAACTGTCTACGACAACGGCTAAAAACCGTTGTCTTTTTTGCCAATGACATCGGTTTGACAATGGTTAAAAACCGTTGTCTTTTTAGCGAACAATGTTAATTAACATCAGTTTGACAATGATTTTTCACTGTTGTCTTTTAATTTGACATATTTAAACTGATGTCTTTGGGTACAATATACAACATGTTGACAATAAATAAAAAATTTATTAATCTTTTCCTACTCAACAGTTTATAAAAAACATCATCATCCAGTGCAAATTTCATCCAGTGCAAATCATCTAGTGCAAATTTCATTGATAAAAAACCTACAATCCAAACATAATCAATATTTACAATGCAAATTTCATTAAAGTACCAAACATCATCATCCAAACATCATTAAAGTACAAAACATCAACATTCAAACATCACAAAAGTTTACAAAACAAAATAGTACCCATAACAATATATCACACATATATATAAAATCCAAAATATCTTATTTTGTTGGATCAAGTCTTCTCTACCTGTGCATCTTCTAAACAACCTGTGCATCTTCTAAACACCATATCAATAACTGCAGCCTTTTCTGGTTTCTCCTCCCTCCTAGCTTCTCTTTTCTTCTCCTTTCTGGGTACGGGATCATTATCTTTTCCCTGAGGTAAATAGCATATGATTGCAAGTTAAGTCATTTCCCAGGAGTAAATGGCATAAAGATGATAATGACAAAGACGCTGTACACAATTGAATATGATAACAATACTTCTTTCTAGGCACAAATTAAAATTACTGCATAACTCACTTTTAGTTCAAGTTATCTACAAAATATCATTGATCAAGAACCTACAATCCAAACATCATTAAAGTACCAAACATCAACATCCAAACATCACCAAACTTTACAAAACTAAATAGTACCCATAACAATATATCACACATATATATGCCAAAGTATATTGTTTTGTTGGATCAAATCTTCTCTACTTGTGCAATTCCTGTGATTAAAGTACCAAAACTGGCTAAGTATATAACACCCTTTTACTTCCTGTGAAAATAAAAATCACATGATTTTAATCCAATTCAACAACAAGTCTAGCTAGTCTCCCGTATATATTTTTATCACCAACATTAGAGGTTGTAATATGTCAAGAGCTACTAGACCTTTGACATGTTTATACAAAGAGTTAAGTTTGCTTATTACACCAATATGCGTATCAAGTGTGAAAGGATTTATACAAAGAGTTAAGTTTGTTTATCCAACTGATGGGACTTTCCTGAGACAAGGAGCCTGTGAATACCCAGAACCAACTAATTACTCTTAACTTAGATAAATATGAAACATAACAGAATGATGCTTACCATGAAGATGCTCTTTCAGTGCTCCATTATGCATAAACTCATATACAAGAATGCTTTTGCCTTCTTGCTGGCAGTAACCGAGAAATTCAACCAGATTTCTGTGATGTATTCTTGAAAGTAGAGAAACCTGGAACAAATTTTATTGGTCAAACTGGTGCAATAATAACTTAGTGCAATCCTTCAGCAAGCTACCATAAACACACTTTATGAAGAACCTTAAGCATATCTTTTTGGTTTGGCTAAGCAATCATCTAAGCAATTAAGAGTAACCCTTTTACCCAAAGCTATGTAAACGGCTACCTCACTTGAGAACTGCCTGTTTCCCTGACAAGAATCATTGGTTTGAACTTTGACGGCAATGTCTTTTCCGTTTTTCAACTTTCCATAATACACTATCCCATAGCCCCCAGAACCAACTTTTTTAGCAAAGTTTTCTGTGGCATCGTTGATTTCAGATAACCAATATCTATGTGTTGTTTCAATGCCAAATCCTCCGAAAGAAGCACTTAACTCTTGGAATGGTTGGGGAGGTGGAAGATCATCTGCAAATGAAAAAATAATATCTTTAATTCATATACATGTTTCAGACAAAAGTTAGTCAGTTGTATTGAGTCGTACCTACCTTCTCTTGAAAATAGTCTAAGTTTTTTGGGGATACGCCTCAAAATAGCATACCCAAGTTTGATAATTGTAATTTCATTGGAAAGTAGGACTTAAAGAGATATTCAACACAATCTAATAAGAAATACCCATGTGAAAACTATATTTTTGCCAAGAAGATGACCAGGTACTGTTCCGGACAGCATATTGTTCTGCACGTACCTGCAAGCTCAATAGTTACTTCATGCTGGAGTTGGTGCTAGACAAAGCCAAACGTTAAAAGAGAACAAATTTGGGCAAACATTGATGTTCGTTAAATGACAATATAATGGCAAGAAAGGACATACAGTTCTTGTAAATTTGATAGGCCATCCAAAAATGATAGATCACCAGTTAACTTATTGTTCTCAAGGTGACTGCAAAAAAACAATTCAAAAAGTCTAGCGAATGATTAAGTGTTTGATATATAAACCGGCAATATTTATATATTACATGTTTCTGAGACTTAAGCATGCACCGAGAGCAGGTATATGGCCACAAAGCACGTTTCCATCAAGCCATCTGAAATATTTGAATTTGACACAGTGACAAGGAATCATTAAATCCATCAACAGTTGTGCCGAATGAAATAAATTGACTTGGAACAGAAGTAGATTCTAACTTACAATTCGACTAGGCCAGTTAAACTAGCAAGCTCTGCAGGTATATTCCCCGTCAAATTTCTCCCTGATAGTCTACTGTTCATTATACGAATCTATTCATTAGTTCACGCGGCGAGAAGATAGCTAAAATTTGTACATTAGCAACAATTCATAGGTCAGCTAGAGAAACTGGAAATCATGCATGGGAAAGCAAAGCAAACATGACAAAGACCAATGAGAGTTAGAGAAGCATTCAGTACATTGAAACAATTTGTGGTTGCGGATCTGAATTACATTGAACCCATGACCATGGAGCTGGTAAGCATGGATCTCCACCTTCTTGTGCCCAAACTTCTTTTGGGTAATGTGATACAAAGCTTTCCATGGTCAGTGCTGAAGAGAAAAGAGGTATAAAGGATACACTCTAAAAGAAAATAGTGTTGCTCTAGATTACCAAATTAACAAGATATTTCTTTACTTACCGTCTAGGGATCCATAATTTATCTCCATATACTTGTATATCTCAAAAGCATTTAAGATAGGTCCCTTGGATGAATCATTTGTTTTCTTAAAAGCAAAAGACAAGACAAAAGGGAGACTTATATTATATGATCCCGGTTCATATAGCCAAAAGGGAGAATTTTCAAAAGTTTAACTTGAAAAGAATAGTCAGACCTCCAAGTGAAATCACAGTCCAGATTTTTCAATACAAGGGTCCTAACAATTTAAAGAATAAACTCATTGAAAGAAAAAAAAACACACCTTTTGGTTAAAATTCCATCTCTCCCTTGATGGAATAAAGTCCTCTCCATTGCCAACTCTGAGCTGCAACATTTGTTTTAGTTGTCATAAATAACCTCAAATAATACGTAAAAGTATAAATACAAAACATAAAACCATACCCGGGGAGGATGTAATACTATGCCTCCTATTTGAGTAAAAGCAGTGACAATGCTAACGCCACATGCATGTAGGAGTGGGTTAGGATCATAATTATTGAACCTCAAATCCTATCATCCAAGGATAAGCATGAAAAAAATAACATACAGGTCATACCAACAAAACCAATCTTAAAGATCCGCACATACCTCACTGAGGACACTCATTCGTTGTTGAGGCTTCAACCTTGACTTTTCCACCAAGGAAGCTCATTGAAATGTTGACAGTGATTTGGTATATCTTTGTAGTGAAATGCTTCATTACATATGGTTCAAAAATTCTTCATTACAACGATTTGGTATATAAAAGCAGCTTCTCCTAGTTTTTAAAATAATGCTTCATTGCATATGGTTCAAAAATTCTTATAAGCCAATTGATTGCAAAATGCTAACAAATAATGAAACAACACAACTCGGAAAAACTTACATTTCATCTTTGCAAGGCTTGCCACTTATCCCAATGATTTTAAATTCTTGATTTGTATGAGTTGTCTTCACTCTCGAATTTTCAAAGCTCTTCTAGCCTAGCAACAACAAGCAGTGAAAAAAATAATCTTAGTAGACATAATATGAAGAATGAAACAAGCAAGCTAAAACAAGCTGCCTCAATAGGTATATTATATATAGGCATTCAATAACCTAGAAAATAAAAATAAAGAACAAATTCTTAATCACCTTGTTCCAATCCAGTTGGTATGCATCCTTGACATTTTGATTTGCAAGTAGAAAGCCAACCACTAGTCCAGGACACACAGTCATAATAGTAGAGACATCTATATTCAATAAATAAGAAAGATAATAATATTTTTAAAACAATAAAGTTTTTAGGAAGACTTATGAATACTAAGTAACAGTAGTATAAACAAGAAGACATCTATAATGTCTTCTTTATGGGAAGACTTATGAATTCTAAGTAACAGTAGTCTCAGTTTTTGAAACAAACTGTATCAAACAATGGAAGGGAAGGGAAAAAATGTTACCGGAAGGGAGAGTTTTGTGGTTGTGGCCACTACTAACATTCAAACGCCTTCCAGTGAGAATTTGTTGTCGGTCGAACATTTGGAAGATTCCAGTCATGCACCCTATTTGCCTCTGCAACTCTGGATTGTCATGATCAGCAGCAAATGCTTATAGAAACTTTGCTGACATATTTCTCTTCCTGCAACTACAAAATCCGAAATAGAACCAGAACACTCGGGCCAGAAATTAGATTAGGGTTTAGCAAAATACTTACCTCCTTTAATTTGTTCTACAATATTTCCTGACAAACACGCCAGCATTCACCCTTCACCATCAGTGCCCCTGATGCTACTTCTACCAAAGCAGTCCCACTGCATTAGAATGATATTATGCACCTAGCTAAAAGAAATCCCTTTTCCAATTTCCAGTCCCCAACCGAACTCAGCTTCTCTCCAAAACTTCCCTCCCTGGCTGGACTACCAACCACACCGAAGAAAACGGGCAGGTACACCTTCAATAAGAAAGGCACATGAGGAGAAGAAAAACAAAAAAAATACAGAAAAGGAAGCAACTTCAACACATTAGCCACTCCCTGTGACAGGTGCACCACCATAAACAAAAACAATAATAGAAATAAAAAAAATTAAAACAAAACTTGTTGCCTTCCTGTAGCTCCAATTTCCTTTTGTTGTTATCGACTAGAGAAGCAATGTGTGTAAGGAAGGTGTCAGAGGCAAGGAGTTCAGACAGGAGGAAACTAGCAAGGCATGGATGTGGGGTTTTGCGATCCCAAGGATGGTGAAAGATTCCAATGGGGGATGAACTTGGAATTGAATGGAATGGATTGTTCTTTTAGTTAAATCCTTATTGGAATGGGAATTGTTCAATAAAGTATAGAAACGCAGAGGCAGGAATTACTGGGCAAAATTTAGGATCGAAAATATACTAGAATACACGATACAAAAGAAGACTGTTGCTGCAACAGAAGAAATACAAAAGAAATATGCAGAGGCAGGAATTTCCACCTGTATTCCAAGCCAAATTGTGGTTAACTAGCATACATATATGATAATTAACTGTATGAAAGATAATTCATTTATCTCACAAGGATCATATATGCTAAGAATCCTACATAGTTGTAGTGTTTTTTGCTTCAAAGAGTTAGGTTCAATGAATTTGAGTGGTTAGTGCAAATCAAGTACAACATCTCATAGAAGATTAAAGCGTTCCACAGTATTGTACTCTTCTCAATGGTTGCTCGGAGATCAGATAAGGAAATGACTTACTAGATACTCTAAAAGGATAACCATATATAAACAACTTCCGTCCTTGCACTTGTGAATTCTGGAATTCCAAGCTCTAATCTTTTGGTGATGTAAATTTAAGAAATCAGCAAATGTAATACAAATAAAGAGTAAATCTAAATTACTTTTAAACCGTATAAAGTGTGATATAACCATTCATATTGGAACTTAGACAATACATTTATATATGGAGATGTAGTGTCGATGCTGATCTACCACAGACCAAAATAACACCACTGCGTTTCTATACTTTATTGAACAATTTTCCACATATAACCTCTGAACATTAAAACCACTAGTCCAAGTCAATAAAGTTTTTAAGATTGTTTTGAAAAAATAATTGTCTCACAAGAAGAAATTCCCTAAAAATGTATTAGGGAATGTCCTCATACGGTTCGGCTATTCGACCTATTTGCTGTGGAAGTTGAGCAGAGGAAGAATTAATCTACCTGAAGAAGCGCCTTGATGACTTCCGGAGTGAGGATGGATTCCAACACGGGATCCTTCTGAAGGGAGATCAAAACATCTACGAAATCTTTCTCATCATGCGACGACACTCGCTCTTCATGTTCCTTGATAACCTGATCCAGCAGATCGTCCCACCTCTTATGGTTCTTCTTCACTCACGCCACCTTGCCGAGCAACCAATCCACCCAACCGAGCCACGGGAGGTAATCCCCGAGATAAATCTTGGCCAGCAGCACCGAGTTCTCTGAGATGAGCTTCGAGAACAACCCTTTCTTCCCTTCGAACTTCTTCCCCGTGACTATCCGACACAAGATGTCGTTGGAGAAGGCAAACAGGACGGGGGACATGTCGATCTCCGCTGCCGATCCACGGGAGCAGATGGCGGCAACCATGGTGGCCACCTCCTGCTCGCGAACCAGAGCGTAGGACTGTACCATCTTGGGGCTCAGTAGGTGGAGGGTGCATATCTGTCGGCGTTGCCTCCACTCATCACCGTAGGGGGCGAAGGCCATGTCGCTGCAACCATCGAGGAGGATGCAGGTGACGGTGGTGGAGGAGCGGCTGGCACAGATTGTTGGTGCAATTTCCAGTAGGTCAAGGTTGACCTAGTTGACCAAGCGTAAACCTTGGTCATGGTTTCGATGTTTGACAATACAGAAAGACATGTAGACATGGACAATGCAGGTGCAGTTGTCCATGCGGAGAGATACTGATCAGGGTCTGATCAGGTTGGATGAAGAAGAGTCAAGTAGGTCAAGGTTGACCGGATACTTGTCTGGGAAGTCCTAACTGGGATGTTAAGCAGTTCGAAAAGTCCTGGTGAGTGAAGCCAGGCAGTTCGAAAAGTCCTGATGAGTGAAGTCAGGCAGTCGGGAAATCCTGGTGAGTGAAGCCAGGTGAAATCCTAGTGAGTGAAGCTAGGTGAAAGTGAAAGTCCTGGTGAGTGAAGCCAGGCAGTTGGAGAAAGTCCTGGTGAGTGAAGCTAGGCAGTTGGGAAGACCTGGTGAGTGAAACCAGGCAGGGGAAAGACCTAGTGAGTGAAGCTAGGCAGTTTGGAAGTCCTGGTGAGTGAAGCCAGGCAAGGGAAATCCAGATGGGTCAAGGTTGACCAGACATCTGGTGAAAAGTCCAAGCAGGGAGCTTGGCACGGGAAAAGTCCAAGTATGGAGACTTGGCACGGAGAAGACCAAGTTGGAGACTTGGCACGGAAAGTCGGAGAGGGCTCGGTAGCTCGTTCTCCGGACTAGGTCAAGAGAGGGCTCGGTAGCTCGTTCTCAGGACCATTTAGGGTTTAGGGCTGGAGCTCTAAACCTGGATCGGTCTGGTGACCGATCCAGCGATACGCCTGAGTATCTGATCGGTCTGGTGACCGATCAGATAACAAACAGAAGGGTTCTGTAAGTCATCTGATCGGTCTGGAGACCGATCAGAGGAGTTGAGCCAACTTTCTGTGAGTGAACTGATCAGTCTGGGGACCGATCAGCAGGGAGTCTGATCGGTCTCCACGATCGATCAGAGACGCAGCCACCTCTCTTACAGAGAGGTGGGATCGGTCCGGGGACCGATCAGACTGGGGCCTGATCGGTCCCCAGGACCGATCAGAGGTGCCCTGGACCGATCAGGCTTCAGCCTGATCGGTCCAGAACTATCCGTTGTGAGCCAACGGTCTTCTGTCTTCTGGCTTCTTCTTCGCAGGTGGATACAGGTATAAGAGGGCTAAGGGCTTCTACAGTGCAAAAAGCTCTCACTCTTCTTCTGGTCCGAAGCTTCTGCTTCTTCACTGCTGTGCTCTTGAGCTTTGCTGAGCTCCGAAGCTTCGGGTGAGCTTCTTCGACTGAGTTGCTTGTTGGCATTCGTCCGTGAAGTTGGTGCTTCATCCGGGACTTCAGTCGACGAGAAGGCAAGCGAGTATTTGTACATTCATTGTGTATTTTGTTCTTGCTCTTCTTTGTATTTCCATATTGCTGTTGCAAGCTATTGTGGTGAGGTTTCTCCACCCACAAGGAGTATTTATTAGCCGGTTCTCCGGGGACTCATCCACCGACGGATTGATAGGGCTCGTCCACCTTACGGACACGCCGAGGAGTAGGAGTATCACCTCCGAACCTCGTTACATCCATCGAGTTTGAGGTTTGTCTTCTTCCTTTTCATTTCTACGGTTTCATTTCCGCTGCGCTAACCCTAATCGTAGGAAGAAACGCGAAGATTTGGGGTCGGCTATTCACACCCCCCTCTCTAGCCGCGACCATCGATCCTAACAAGTGATATCAGAGCAAGGTCGCTCTTCGTTGGATCAACACCCGGGGGAGCACGAGCTAGAGAATGGAGTTATTTGGAGAAGACGTCACAATTCCACCTTTCTACGATTGCGACGACTTCGCGTTTTGGAAGGTAAGAATGAAGTACTTTCTTATGACTAACCTTGAAAATTGGAGTTGTGTTCAATTAGGTTTCAAGCCTCCGATGGACAAGAAAGGAGAAACCCTAGAGAAGAAGGAGTGGACCAAGGAACAAGTCCACCAATCCCTAGTCAACGATGAGGTATTGAAAATTTTTGAATTTTCTTTACCTAATGATGTTTTGTGTAGGATAGGTGGATATAACGATGCCAAGGAGTTGTGGAACAACTTGGCAAAGTTCCATGAGGAGAACTCCACTTCAAGTCATGAAGAGGAGTCAAGTGAGCCAAGTAGCTCACTTCATGGAGGAATGGATTTAGAAGTTGAGGGCCACTCAACATCTAAAGAAGAAGAGGAAGAGAGTTCTTCTTCAAGTTCGGAGCAAGAAGAAGAAGCTTCTACCTCCGGAAGGGATGAAGGAGAGAGCGTTCATCCATCCTCAACTCTAGGTAACTCAAGCCATTTAGTTTCTAGCAAATTACACATAATGTGCTTTGAGTGTAGGGAATTTGGACATTACAAGAGTAAATGTCCAAAGAGGATTAGGAAGACTCCACCGGCACCAAAGGTCAAGGAAGCCGGAGTCCCGAAACGCAAGAGCAAGGAGCACGTGGTGTGCTTCCAATGCAAGCGAAGGGGACATTATAGAAGTCAATGTCCGAGGGGGAGGCAACCTCACAAGGACAAGAGACCAAGCACATCTATAGGGGGAGCTAAGGCAAACCCTAAGGTATTCTTTAAGGCACATTATCGCAATTCTAATAAGACACATGCTAGTAGCCTTATTGCTATTGTTAATAATGGTAAGCATGATAACATTAGAAATCGATACACATGCTTAGGTGCCAAACATGTGAGCCTAGATAAGGATAACACTAGGAAAGCCAACCCTAGAATTAACCCATCTAAGGCTAAGGAAAACCTAGGTAGGAATCCCAAATCAACTAGACACATGCCTAGGAATGCCTCAAAGAAAAATGACAAATCAAGTCTTGAGGTATTAAAGAAGGAAAATCAAGTCTTGAGGTCAAGACTTGACATGTTAGAAAAGACCCTTAAAAATTTGGAAAAGTCAAATATAGGGTCTAAGGGGCAAAAACCAAAGCCCAAGGACATGAAAGGTTTGGGTCACAAACCTAAGTCCCAAGTGGTCAAGCCCACTTATCACAATGTTCCATTAGATTATGGAACAAAATCTAGGGCAAGGAAGACCATCACCAAGGTGACAAGGGGAGTCACCCCTAGAGTTGATATTGATGAGTCCCAAATGACCAAGGCTTCAAAGCCTAGGAGGGTCATTAGAAGGGTTGCTAGGGAAGTCATCCCTAGTGAATACTTAGTGAACCCAATGAGCTCCAATAGGTATTGGGTTCCTAGGAGCGTGATTCCATCAGCTAGATTAGTTAGGGTGTGCCAACCTTACTTGAATAGGTAGTTAACCTAATCATGGCAAAAGGTGGCACTTTAGGATTTTTCAAGGTATAATCAAGCCTTGAAAATGAAATTAAGAATTATTCCTAAGGTGATTAGAATGTGCCAATCAAATTTGAGGAGTTTTCTAGAGTCAATCTAATTGGCACATAGTGATCTAAAAATCTTTGGTATAAGATGCTAGGTCTATTACACTTAGGAATATAGAACCTATGGCAAAATGATCAAAATTATCAAAAATGACAACTAAGGCTAGAATTAGGTATTTTCTATACCTTTATGTGTTATTTGCCATATATTGTTTGCCATATGTCATGTCATGACATCATATTTATTTTATGATCATTTAAAATGTCATGATAATGCTTAGGTTAGTTAAATGTCATGCTTTATTTAAGTTTCATACTTTATGCCATGACATCATGACATTGGCACATGTTTCCATTTATGATACAATTATATGTCATGTCATCATCTTGTGCATTAATGATCAATGAAATTGATTTAAGGACTAAAACATAATTTGATATGGAGATCAAATTGTTATTTAGAAAAATGCATGAGAACTTAGATTAAGCTAACCTAAACCCATATCTCACATCAAAATTGACTTGGATGTGTTTGATACACCTTAGATGTGTGTGAGATATTAGGATTGTGAGTTAGGATCAAGGTGCATAGTTCTTGTACCTAGATGAGCCTAATTCTAATTGGAGGATCATAGGGAAAGCTTGTGTACAAGTCATGTACATTTAGCCCTAAGATTGTGGTCCTAAATTAAATGGTTTAAAATCATTTCAAAGTTGATTTGAAAAATCTTGATGAAGCTTTTCTAGTGATAGCATTCATCATTGAACAAGGTGATACAAAGATGAGTTAACTTTGAGCTATTTCAAAGACTTGTGAACTTTGTATCAAGATTGAAAAATGGAAGCTATTTTCATAGAAAACTATTTTTCCTTGATAGTATATGTTATGAGGAATGTATCCTCAAAGTTTTATAATTTCTGGAATTTTCTGGAATTTTGTAGGGGTTTCTGAATTTCGGAAGAAAATTCAGAAATTGATATCAGAGGTTATGGACCGATCAGAAGGGAGTCTGATCGGTCCAGGCAGTTGTGGATCGGTCACTGTGACTGATCCAGGGAAGATCTGATCGGTCTGGTGACCTGATCGGTCTGGTGACCGATCAGGGCGTGCCAGTTTCGACTGTGCTGTCTGAAATTTCTGAAATTTCAGCAATGAAGTTGGTGTTTTGGATTTCTAAAGGGTTGAAACTCTCCAAGACATTGTTGGTGCAATGGTCAAGGGGGAGTTGACCTTTAGGGGGAGTTTTACCTATTAGTCAAGGGGGAGTTGACTTTTAGGGGGAGTTTTTACTCCTAAAAGACTTAAGTGATATGGGATTATCACTAAGTTAATTGTTGACTCTAGTGTCAAGGGGGAAATTAAGGGTTTCAATGAAAGGTATGGGACTTTCATTAGGAAGAAACTCTTGACCTTGATTCACTCTTTTTGATGTGTGTCAAAAAGGGGGAGAATGTCTCATGGAGTTTGAGGAGAATAGAGAATGTCTAGAGAATGTTCAAGGAAGAACATTGGAGTTAGTGGGAGAGTTTGTTGTTCACAACGAGTGAAGTTGTGAACAACGATAACTTACTCTTCAGGGGGAGAGTTTGTTGATGTGTGCCAATAGGGGGAGAATGAAGGGTTTAAGTTAGACCTTCATTATCTAAGAAGGAGGTTGCCTTCTTAGAAGGAGAATGTAAGGTTGTAACTTATGTTTCATTACCTAGTGGCATAAAGAATGTTGAGGCTATTGGATTAGCCTAACTTAAAGGTATTGTCAAACATCAAAAAGGAGGAGATTGTTGGTGCAATTTCCAGTAGGTCAAGGTTGACCTAGTTGACCAAGCGTAAACCTTGGTCATGGTTTCGATGTTTGACAATACAGAAAGACATGTAGACATGGACAATGCAGGTGCAGTTGTCCATGCGGAGAGATATTGATCAGGGTCTGATCAGGTTGGATGAAAAAGAGTCAAGTAGGTCAAGGTTGACCGGATACTTGACTAGGAAGTCCTAACTGGGATGTTAGGCAGTTCGGAAAGTCCTGGTGAGTGAAGCCAGGCAGTTCGGAAAGTCCTGATGAGTGAAGCCAGGCAGTCGGGAAATCCTGGTGAGTGAAGCCAGGTGAAAATCCTAGTGAGTGAAGCTAGGTGAAAGTGAAAGTCCTGGTGAGTGAAGCCAGGCAATTGGAGAAAGTCCTGGTGAGTGAAGCTAGGCAGTTGGGAAGACCTGGTGAGTGAAACCAGGCAAGGGAAAGACCTAGTGAGTGAAGCTAGGCAGTTTGGAAGTCCTGGTGAGTGAAGCCAGGCAAGGGAAATCCAGATGGGTCAAGGTTGACCAGACATCTGGTGAAAAGTCCAAGCAAGGAGCTTGGCACGGGAAAAGTCCAAGTATGGAGACTTGGCACGGAGAAGACCAAGTTGGAGACTTGGCACGGAAAGTCGGAGAGGGCTCGGTAGCTCGTTCTCCGGACTAGGTCAAGAGAGGGCTCGGTAGCTCGTTCTCAGGACCATTTAGGGTTTAGGGCTGGAGCTCTAAACCTGGATCGGTCTGGTGACCGATCCAGCGATACGCCTGAGTATCTGATCGGTCTGGTGACCGATCAGATAACAAACAGAAGGGTTCTGTAAGTCATCTGATCGGTCTGGAGACCGATCAGAGGAGTTGAGCCAACTTTCTGTGAGTGAACTGATCAGTCTGGGGACCGATCAGCAGGGAGTCTGATCGGTCTCCACGATCGATCAGAGACGCAGCCACCTCTCTTACAGAGAGGTGGGATCGGTCCGGGGACCGATCAGAGGTTCCCTGGACCGATCAGGCTGAAGCCTGATCGGTCCAGAATTATCCGTTGGCTCACAATAGTCTTCTGGCTTCTTCTTCGCAGGTGGATGCAGGTATAAAAGAGGCTGAGGGCTTCTACAGATGAGCTCTCACTTCTTCCTTCTTCTTCCTCCTCTGAACTGAGCTGCTGTTCTTCTGAAAGCTGTGCTCTTGAGCTTTGCTGAGCTCCGAAGTTGCTTGTTGGCATTCGTCCGTGAAGTTGGTGCTTCATCCGGGACTTCAGTCGACGAGAAGGCAAGCGAGTATTTGTACATTCATTGTGTATTTTGTTCTTGCTCTTCTTTGTATTTCCATATTGCTGTTGCAAGCTATTGTGGTGAGGTTTCTCCACCCACAAGGAGTATTTATTAGCCGGTTCTCCGGGGACTCATCCACCGACGGATTGATAGGGCTCGTCCACCTTACGGACACGCCGAGGAGTAGGAGTATCACCTCCAAACCTCGTTACATCCATCGAGTTTGAGGTTTGTCTTCTTCCTTTTCGTTTCTACGGTTTCATTTCCGCTGCGCTAACCCTAATCGTAGGAAGAAACGCGAAGATTTGGGGTCGGCTATTCACACCCCCCCTCTCTAGCCGCGACCATCGATCCTAACACAGATGTGATCGTGGGTGCGGAGGACATCCCGGGCAGCATCGGGGGAGGAGACGACGAGGGTTGGGATGCGGCCGAGGCAGAGGCAACGCCTAGAGCCATATGAGAGAAAGATCATACGAGGAGAGAGGTTTAGGGTTCAGGTAGGCTGAGGGGGGAAAATAGTGCGCCAAAAATTTTTCGACCACTGCTACAACAAAAACGACGAAGGGGGAAAACGGCGAAAGAATAAAGTCAGACAACGGTTTATTAAAACTGTTGTCTTTGACCCCTAAAAAAATGTTTAAAGACAACAGTTTTAGAAAACTGTTGTAAAAGGTGTTGTTGATTTTACAAAAAGTCGTTCAACAACAACGGTTTTTATAAAACTGTTGTCTTTTATTTTTTTCAGGCGCTCAAAGACAACGGTTTTGCTAAAAATCGTTGTCTTTTACCAAATTAACAACAGTTTCTTCTAAAACCGTTGTCTTTATGGTGTTGTCTTTTAACAATTTTGTTGTAGTGCTTGTTTGCCTATTACGTGGATGTCGTTCAAGATCTCTTTGAAGCGGGTGTGGAGATGACTTATTATTTCATGTTCTTTCTATTGGATTCTTTAGAGCCGACTTAGTAGCAAATCATTTTTAGTAGTTTGTGAATCAGCTAAACCTTCATGCAATTAAATCAATTTTTCCTAGAGTTGTTTAGCGCTACTGGATGGTCCAACTTTACTCAGTTGTTCCTAAGTTAGCTCGCATTGCAGTGCTATTATGGCTCTAGCATTGGCTTGAGCCTTTCTTTTATTATCACTTGTCTTGTTGTTATGGTCAACTGGTTCATTTGTAGGTAGTTAAAAGTCAACCTTTATTATCAAATAGTCTTCTATCTCATTCATGAGAGTATTCCATCCTACCTTTCTAATAGGCAAAGTTATTGCCCTTGAAGTGGGGAAGGGGGGTTGTGTTATATCCTTCCTACAAAGACATTTCTCCAAAATTCTTGTAAATCTTGGGTTAGTTGCTAATATAAGAGCACACAAATTTGTTTAAGTTGTAGTTAAGGTCTGGGACAAGGTTTGGGTTTCTATGGTTATAATTAGGATTTGAATTGGGTTTGGACTAGGCTTGGATTAATAATTGATTTAATTGATTTGTTCCAACTCAAAGCACAAAGTTCATCCTATATTACATTCAGGTTTTGCTTTGGGCTAACTGAGCAAGAGTTTCTTAAATTAGCTTCCAGGTAGTGGTGAGGCACAGGGGCCTTCTTGATCAGAACAACGACGACTTCCTAAGACAAAGTTAAGAATCTAGCACTAAATTAATTTTAATACAACTCCTTAGTCTAATTGGTTTAGAGTAGGATGAGTTAGCTTCAACTAGTTCCACATGACTAGATGCACTAGGTAGGGTACTCCTTACCCAACTTAAACATGTACCTAACCAAAGTTTCCTAATTACTTTCAGCTCAACTCGCTTTGATACTAAATTGTAAGATCGAACTCGGCACTAGAGGAGGATGAATAGCAATAAAAATTTTACAAACTGAAAAAAATAACTAAAAATAACTAAAAGTAAAGTAGCACAGTGGAAATAATGTAATAGTTAACTTATCACAAATTTAATCAATTAGATTATCACAATGTAAACATGTAAAACATGTATAGCATATTATCAATTAAAGCAGAGATAGACATGCGCAACAATAATAAAAATTGATTCTTATTTCTTAATTTCTCATTTCCAGAAAGCCTCTAGAAAGGTGAAGAAACATTACACAAAGGATTCTAAAAAGTAATAACAAATAAAAAATAGATATGGCAACACAAAAAATAATTAAGAAAGATTACGCTAGGTGTTGCCGATTAGAACTAAAGCACGAGGTTGCAACGTGTCACAGCACAGAAAGCACGAGAGCATGAGCACAAGAACGAAAGGAATTGAGTGAATGAGTATATTTCAAAGCTCTACCTTGAAACTCTTTATACCCTCTTCTATTGTTAATGTGGCACCCTTCAGTCAACCTAAGACTCCCTAGTCGCCTAGGGGTACCGATGTGACTGCAACGTCTATCTAGTACACAATGTTATCCATGTTCTCAGATCAACCTGAGGTCCTCTAATCGCCTAGAGAAGGATCAACCCTGATCTTAACGTAACTCGCCTGGATCGCTAATAGCTGTAGGTCCCGATGAAGGCCAGCTAGAATTAAAGTTAGCACTTTCTATTTCTTCTAAACTTAGTAAAAATAAACACACATTAGATAATTAAAAATAATATCATAAAAGGAAAGTAAGAGACTCAAGATTTACTTAGTTACAACTTGAGTGGTTGTTAATCCAAAGCAAATATAAGCTTACTAAACAAAACTCCTTTGATGAAGGAAGAGTAGACTATTACAAGCATTGAAAGCACTAGCAACTAAACAGATTACAAACGTTTAAAATGAGTGTGTTGTCTGAACTTTGAGATCCAGGACTCTATTTATAGTCCACTGGTCGAGTGTAGCTATTGGCTGACATGGTAGCTCTCGGGCGTCTGGACCTATTCCGGGCGCCCGGACTTGATCACATCAATCCACTTCACAAAGGTTCTTCGTCAACTGTTTATCGATTCCCGGGCGCCTGGACACGGTTCGGGCGCTTGGAGTCTTACTGACATAGACTCCTGTCTAATCCTCACTACAATGACTCAAACAATTAGCCGATACTGCTCTGGGCGCCTGGAACTAGTCTGGGTGCCTGGAACTAGTCTAGGCGCTTGAACCTGGTACGAGTGCTTGGACCTGGTCTAGGCGCCTGGACTTGGTCCGAGCGCTTGGACCTGGTATGGGCGCCTAGACCTGGTTCGTGCACCTGGACCTAGACTTGGTCCGAGCGCTTGGACCTGGTCCGGGCAGCTAGACATGATCAACTTTAAAGTTGACCATTTCCTTGTCCGGTTGCTTAGATGATTCTCCGGTCATCCAGAGTTGAGATCACCCGAACGCAACTCTAGTCTTCTCCTCTAGTAGTCTTCCTCCCTAGCTTCTCATTCCTCAAAAGTCCGACGTGTGTTCTTCTCATTCGTTGATGTACTCTTCCACAGCACCCCGAACTCGTCGACTCACTTCACGTGTCATTATTCATACTAGTTGTGTCTTCCGCTCGACTTCTTGTGTTTCTAAGTCCCTACACACTTAAACATAAGATATCAAACTGTAAAACCTAACTTAACTCAATTTATCACATCAAAACTCACTCGAAGTACTTACAATCTCTTCCTTTTTGATGTGCATCAACTCAAGTTAAGCAAGGATTAAATCAAAATAATAAAATAATTTTAATCAAAATAAATGTGCAATTATTACAAAAAAAATTATAATCATTTTAACAAAATTATGAAATCCCCTTAACTTAATCTCTAATTTTTTCTCCTTTTAATCACATCAAAAAATCAGAGAAAATATAAAAAAAAAGATTAGAAAAATATTGGTAAGATTTTTTAGGGTTTGAAACAGAATTTCCAGTAATTTTCATTTTTACCAAAATTAATTTTCAAAGAAATAATTTTTAATCAAATAATCCTACAATTTTAGAAAAACAATTTAAAAAATATTTAAAAGTATTAAAAAATCCTAAAAAATTTTGTAAATGACAATCATAAGTATTTGAAGACATGGTAAAAATTTCATTCAAAAAATATTGTTATTTAATCGTAACAAAAAATTTTGAAAAGTTATTTTCAAAAATAAATATTTAAAAATAGTTTTCGAGTCTTAAAATCTAGCTAATTTTCCTAAACATTCAAAATACAATAGCAATTTTCTGAAAAATCATCTTCAAAATTAATCTATGAAAAAATTTAAATTTTAAAATTTTATTTTTTGATAAAAAAAAATTATAAAATATTATATAATCATCAAAAAATCTTGAAAAAAATTTTATCTAACACAAAACAAACTTCATTATCATTGAAAAATTAAGTTTTTTAAAAACTAATTTTTGAAACATTTCAAATCGTTAAAATTCATTTTTCAAAAGTATTTTTTTAAAAAAATAATATAATTGTCCGAAATTTTTTTTAAAAAAACTGTTAGTAGATAACATCTTTATTTTTCACCGAAAATAGAAATTTTACATAAAAAGTAAATAGAAGGTGTATGAGATAATCAATTTTGCAAACAATAATAAAATTAAACTAATTTTTTTTCATGTATAAAAATTAATTTAATTAGATTAAGCATAATTTAGCAATCCAAAATAAATTTCTACCTATTAGATTTATCAAAAATTTTCTAGGGGCATTATTTCTAGGAATTTTTATAATTTGACTCTTATAATTCCTTAAATGCCAATTAAGTCTTCTATAATTTTTAGAATTTGAAAATTATGAGAAATTTGAACTTCGAGTTTGCTAAATCTTTTTCTAATAATTATATTTTATGTTTTAACTTTGCATTCTCAAATTTGAGCTTATCAAAATGTTTATAACAAACATGCATAGTTTCTTTTTTAGATTTTCAATATTTGATCCTATTTTTACAAAGACTTCTAGATAATATTTTAACTGCATCATATAATTGATCGGGAGGTAGGAGCTGTACCTTGTTTATCGTATCAGACTCATAGTTTGATGCTCCATCTTCATCGTTGCTCTTGATACTCATCTCGGATGAGCTTTTGTCATCTTCATGCATATGGATGGCAGTTAGTGCTAGCTTGGCGATTTCCTTGGACTCGGATTCCTCTGATGATGAATTGATATCTATCAAAGAGTTGGATTCTACCTCTTTTGGTTATTCGTGGAGTTCCAAACTTTTCTCAAAGTTCTTTGGCAAATTTGTTGGCACCAATTCTTTCAAGATCTTGAGCAAGTAGCACATTCATAAGATGGAACTCGGCCTTACCATTTGTTATAAATTCATCACGCTACTTGTTGGTGTTGGTTGCTACTCGGAAAACCTAATGGTTCCACTGTACAAAAATTTTGTACAAAGGTCTGAACCTTTTCCTACCTACCATGTGTTCTTTTAAATTAAACTTGGATCGTCTGCGGAACTTAACACGTTTGATCCAAAGTTTAATCTATTTGTTCTTTTATGTTTTGACTTGGATCTCCTGCGGAACTTAACACGTTCGATCCAAATCACCTAAGTTATTAATTTCATTAAATATTAATTTCCATAATTGGTTCCCAGTACTGACGTGGCGAGGTACATGGCCTTCTTGGATATGGGAGCAACCACCACCGACTAGACAAAACCTTTTAAGGAAAGCTAATATTTAATTTCCTAAAATAACTTTAGGTTAACCGAAAGGAACAATCAAATCAAAAGGAAAAGAAAAAAAACAAAGAACACAACATCGAAAACAAATTCGAATTACTAGAATCGCATGCCTCTTGTATTTGGTATTATTTCCAAAAATAACTAGTATGATGCGGAAAGGAAAAATACTAGTTATACCTTTTAGAAAGACCTCTTGATCTTCTACCGTATTCCTCTTCTAATCTCGGACGTTGTGTGGGCAACGATCTTCTGAGACGAGAACCACCAAACCACCTTCTTCTTCTTTCCTTCAAGTTTCGGCCAAGCAAGACTTTCAAAGGAAGAAGATCCTTTTCCACCAACCAAGCTCCAAGGGATGCAAGCTTTCTCTCCTTCTTCTCCAAGCTAAGATCCGGCCACCATTTGATCTCCAAGAGAAAAGAAGGTTTCGGCCACAAAGATGGAGAGAAGAGAAAGGGAAGGGCCGGCCATACCAAGGAAGAAAAGAGGGAGAAAAATAATAGAATTGTTCGTCATGAAGCCTCCTCTACCCTCTCTTTTATAATCCTTGGTCTTGGCAAATAAGGAAAATTTAATAAAAACTTCCTTAATTCTTTTGCCATTGAAAAGGAAAATTTATTTAATTAAAAACAATTTTCTCTTTTCAATTTACAATGGTCGGCCACTAATAAAATCTCCAAGCAAATAAAATTTTAAACACAAATTAAAACTTCCTTATTTGCTTCCAGAAATTTATAAAAAATTTCTCCAATAAATTTTCCCTTCATGATTGGTTAATAAAAAGGAAATTTAATAAATTAAAATTTTTCTTTTAAACATGTAGATAAAAAGAAAGTTATCTCTAAAAATTAAAATCTCTTTTAATCTACAAATAAGGAAAGATATCAAATCTTTTCTTAATCTCATGTAGAAACTTATAAAAGAGAATATTTAATTTTTAAACTCTCTTTTAAATCATGAACATGGTTAAAAAGGAAAGTTTTCTTAAAATTTAAAATCCACCTTTTAATCAACAAATAAGGAAAGATTTCAAATTTTAAACTCTCTTTTAAACATGTAGATGATTTACAAATAAGGAAAGTTTTTACCAAAAATTAAAACCATCCTTTTAATCTACAAATAAGGAAAGAGATTAATCTCTTCTCTTAATCTTTTGTAGAAAGCTATAAAAGAAAATTTTTAATTTTAAACTCTCTTTTAAAACCATGATATCCACATAAGAAATAATTTTAATTAAAATCCTTTTTAATATTTTAGTGGTCGGCCACCTAAGCTTGGGACCCAAGCTTTGGCCGGCCACCAACTTGGCTCATCCACTTGGTCTTGGCCGGCCCTAGCTTGGGTTCCAAGCTAGCTTGGCCGGCCCCATTGGATGGGTAAGAAGGTGGGTATGTGGTGGGTATAAATCTCTATATACAAGAGGCTACGATAGGGACCGAGAGGAGGAATTGGTTTTGGTCTCCTGATAAAATTAAGCTTCCCGTGTTCGCCCCGAACACACAACTTAATTTTATCAATAATAATTCATTCCACTAGAGAACTATTATTGAACTACCGCACCAATCCCAAATTACATTTTGGGCTCCTTCTTATTATGAGTGTGTTAGTCTCCCTGTGTTTAAGATGTCGAATGTCCACTAATTAAGTGAGTTACTGACAACTCATTTAATTAATATCTTAGTCTAAGAGTAGTACCACTCAACCTTATCGTCATGTCGGACTAAGTCCACCTGTAGGGTTTAACATGACAATCCTTATGAGCTCCTCTTGGGGACATTCTCAACCTAGATTACTAGGACACAGTTTCCTTCTATAATCAACAGCATACACTATAAGTGATATCATTTCCCAACTTATCGAGCTTATTGATTTATCGAACTAAATCTCACTCACTGATAAATTAAAGAAATAAATATCAAATATATGTGCTTGTTATTATATTAGGATTAAGAGCACACACTTCCATAATAACTGAGGTCTTTGTTCCTTTATAAAATCAGTATAAAAGAAACGACCTCTAATGATCCTACTCAATACACTTTAAGTGTACTAGTGTAATTATATAGTTAAGATAAACTAATACCTAATTACACTACAACCTTCTAATGGTTTGTTCCTTTCCATCTTGGTCGTGAGCTACTGTTTATAATTTATAAGGTACTGATAACATGATCCTCTGTGTGTGACACCACACACCATGTTATTTACAATATAAATTAATTGAACAACTACATTTATCATAAATGTAGACATTTGACCAATGTGATTCTTATTTCTAGATAAATGTTTATACCAAAAGCTAGGCTTTTAGTATACATCCTAACAATCTCCCACTTATACTAAAAGACTAAGCTGCCATATCTGCTACCATACATCTGATTCCCAACCCTTCAACATGCCCATCAAAAGCTCTTGCCTTAAGGGCCTTAGTGAAAAGATCTATAGGTCATCATCTGATGCAATCTAGGCAACAACAACTTCTCCTCATTTATACGATTTCTCGTATTGGGTGGTACTTGCGCTCTATTGTGTTTACTTGCCTTATAGACTCATGGTTTCTTCGAGTTTGCTACTGCACCACTATTATTACAATAAATTGTAATAATCTTTGGACAAACTAGAAATCATATCTAAGTCTATCTTGAGGTTATTGAGTCAATCAGCTTTTATGACTACCTCAGAGGTTTGCCATATACTCAGCTTCTATGGTGGAGTCCAGAAAAACACATGTGCTTATCACTCTTCCATAGTTATGACTTTACCTCCTAAAGTAAACACAAAACCCCGAGGTTGACTTATTATTGTCCCTATCCGATTGGAAGTCAAAATCCGTGCAACCCACAGGAACCAAATCAACTGCCTTGTAAGCTAGCATATAATCTCTAGTGCCTCTAAGGTACTTCAATATATGTTTTACTGCAGTCCAATGTCCTTATCTAGGGTTACTTTGATATCTGTTAACTATGCCCTTGGCAAAACAGATTTCTGATCTCGTGCATAGCATACATTAGGCTTCCAACAGCCGAAGCATAAAGAACTGCCTTCATTTCCTTTATCTCCTTTGATGTCCTTTGAGACATCTCTTTAGATAAAGCTACTCCATGCCAAAAATGTAAGAATCTTTTCTTGGAGTTTTGCATGCTTAAAATGAGCAAGGATTATTTCGATATATGAAGCTTAGGATAAGTAAAATATTCTTTTCTTGCAATCCCTTTGATCCCAAGAATATATACATTCTCCCAAGTCCTTCATATCGAATTATTTGGACAACCATACCCTTACTTCTGACAATACTTTGATATTATTTCCAACTACCAAAAATGTTATCTACGTATAGTACAAGAAATACCACCACATTTCCATCACACCTTTTGTATACACAAGACTTATCCGGTTACTAAATAAATCCATAGGTCTGGATTACTTTGATAAACCGGATGTTCCAAGACCTTAAAGCTTTGCCTCAGTCCATAGACTGATTGAGCTTGTACACAAGATGCTCTTTGCCCTTTGCAATGAACCCTTCTGGTTGCTTTATATGGATACTTTCTTCAAGACTTCCATTTAAGGAATACTGTCTTGACATCCACTTGCCAAATAGATAAAAGAATCCGGATAGACTTAAGCATGGCTACCAGTGAAAAAGTTTCCTTTTTCATCAAGCCTTACTTTGAAAGTTTCTACCTTCCTGTCTATCCATCTTTTCCTATTGTAGACTTATTTTCACCGAATGGCTTTTACACCATCTGGTGGTTCTACAAGCTTCCAGATTTTATTAGAGTACATATATTCTAATTCTGCATTCATTGCTTTTTGCCAAGATGCTGCATCTTTATCTTGGAGTGCTTCATCACATGTCCGGGATTAGGCTCATGTTCATTTGGGATCAAGTCCAAAAGACTCTCCCAAAACATGAATCTTTTAGGTTGTTTGACAACCCTCCCACTACAATGATGCACTGTCTATAATTGTGTATCAATTGTGATACGTGTTGCAGTTTCTTGTGATATTTCATCTTGTACAGTTGGTACTAGATTAGACGTGTCTTTTATTAAGAACAAATTACTTATGGGCTTATGGTTCATTATATAGTCCTCTAAAAATCAGTCATTGATGACCTTCTGATTTTTAAGACTATAAACCTACTTTCGTTTCTCTAGGATAACCCATAAATAAGTGAATTCCTATCCAGCTTATCATTGTCTCTCTTCAGCATATGTGCTGGACTACCCGAATCCGAATATGCTTCAAAATCTCTTTTAATCTACAAATAAGGAAAGATATCAAATCTTTTCTTAATCTCCTGTAGAAACTTATAAAAGAGAATATTTAATTTTTAAACTCTCTTTTAAATCATGAACATGGTTAAAAAGGAAAGTTTTCTTAAAATTTAAAATCCACCTTTTAATCAACAAATAAGGAAAGATTTCAAATTTTAAACTCTCTTTTAAACATGTAGATGATTTATAAATAAGGAAATTTTTTACCAAAAATTAAAATCATCCTTTTAATCTACAAATAAGGAAAGAGATTAATCTCTTCTCTTAATCTTTTGTAGAAAGCTATAAAAGGAAATTTTTAATTTTTAAACTCTCTTTTAAAATCATGATATCCACATAAGAAATAATTTTAATTAAAATCCTTTTTAATTTTTTTAGTGGTCGGCCACCTAAGCTTGGGACCCAAGCTTTGGCCGGCCACCAACTTGGCTCATCCACTTGGTCTTGGCCGGCCCTAGCTTGGGTTCCAAGCTAGCTTGGCCGGCCCCATTGGATTGGTAAGAAGGTGGGTATGTGGTGGGTATAAATCTCTATATACAAGAGACTACGATAGGAACCGAAAGGAGGAATTGGTTTTGGTCTCCTGATAAAATTAAGCTTCCCGTGTTCACCCCGAACACACAACTTAATTTTATCAATAATAATTCATTCCACTAGAGAACTATTATTGAACTACCGCACCAATCCCAAATTACATTTTTGGCTCCTTCTTATTATGAATGTGTTAGTCTCCCTGTGTTTAAGATGTCGAATGTCCACTAATTAAGTGAGTTACTGACAACTCATTTAATTAATATCTTAGTCCAAGAGTAGTACCACTCAACCTTATCGTCATGTCGGACTAAGTCCACCTGCAAGGTTTAACATGACAATCCTTATGAGCTCCTCTTGGGGGCATTCTCAACCTAGATTACTAGGACACAGTTTCCTTCTATAATCAACAACACACACTATAAGTGATATCATTTCCCAACTTATCGAACTTATTGATTTATCGAACTAAATCTCACTCATTGATAAATTAAAGAAATAAATATCAAATATATGTGCTTGTTATTATATTAGGATTAAGAGCACACACTTCCATAATAACTGAGGTCTTTGTTCCTTTATAAAGTCAGTATAAAAGAAACGACCTCTAATGGTCCTACTCAATACACTCTAAGTGTACTAGTGTAATTATATAGTTAAGATAAACTAATACCTAATTACACTACAACCTTCCAATGGTTTGTTCCTTTCCATCTTGGTCGTGAGCTACTATTTATAATTTATAAGGTACTGATAACATGATCCTCTGTGTGTGATACCACACACCATGTTATCTACAATATAAATTAATTGGACAACTACATTTATCATTAATGTAGACATTTGACCAATGTGATTCTTATTTCTAGATAAATGTTTATACCAAAAGCTAGACTTTTAGTATACATCCTAACAGTTGGTACAACAATGCTTCTCGAGTTCTTTTCTGTCTTTGCTTTTGGGCACTTCAAAATCAAATTTAATTGAAAGCATTATATTAAAGCCAATTCGAAAAAATATCTCTCCCTCGAATGTTGGTGGGTAGATGCTTAATCTGGTCATCTTTCTTTTGCTTTAGTTGGCGGTTAGTCCTTCTAAAGCGAACCTTGCTCTGATACCAATTGTAGGTTCTGGTGAAGGCTAGCTAGAGGGAGTGAATAGCCCTACAATTAAAGTTAGTACTTTCTCTTACTTATAAACTTAGCAAGGACAAAGACACATTAGATAATTAAAAATAATACCATAAAAGGAAAGTAAGAGACTCAAGGTTTACTTGGTTATAACTTGGGTGGTTGTTAATCGAAGGCAAGTGTAAGCTTACTAAGCAAGACTCTTTCGATAAAAATGGAGTAGCCTCTTACCAGCATTGAAAGAACTAGCAACTAAATAGAGTATTATAGACGTTTAAAATGAGTGTGTTGTCTGAACTTCGAGGTTCAGTGCTCTATTTATAGTCCACTGGTTGAGTGTAGCCATTAGCTAACGTGGCAGCTCCTATGCGCCTGGACCTGATTCGAGCGCATGGACTTGGTTGTTTCAATCCACTCTACAATGGCTCTACGTCAATTATTTATCGATTCCCGGGCGCTTGGACCTAGTCCAGGTGCTTAGAATCTTACTAACATGGACTCCAATCTGATTCTCGCTACAATGGCTCAAACAGCTAGCCGTTACTGGTCCGAGTGCCTAGACACGGGCAACTTCAAAGTTGATCGTTTTCTCATCCATTCGCATGGATGATTCTCCGGCTGTCCAGAGTTACACTCGCTTGAACTAAATTCCAATCTTCTCCTCGAGCAGTCTTCCTCCCCCGCTTCTCGTCCCTCAAAAATGTTCCGCGCGTCCTTCTCATCCGTCAGTGTACTCTTCCATAGCACCTCGTCCCTCGGATGCACCGAGCCCGTCGACTCGCTTTCCGTGTTATCCTTCTTGATAGCCGTGTCTTTCACTCGACTTCTTGTGTTCCTAAGTTCTTACACACTTAAACATAAGACATCATACTACAAAGTCTAACTTAACTCGATTGATCACATCAAAACTCGCCTTGGATACTTATAATAGCGTCTTCTTCCGGTCACCTAGAAGCAGCTTCAGTCAGTCGTACACTCTGATCGCCCCAACCCAGCTATGGTTACCTGGACTCTTCGACTTCGCTTGTTGAAAGTTATCATAAGTCAGTCATCCAAGCTCCCACTGGTCACTTGGTGTAATTAAGTTGTGGTGTTGATTCTAAAAATGAGCACCACAATAGTTGTTACAGTCATCCAAATTTCCATTGGTCGCTTGGTGTAATTAAGTTGTGGTGTTGATTCTAAAAGTGAGCACCACATTAATTGTTACATGCATGTAAAAGAAAGAGAAAATTTTCATTTAATTTAAGATAAAAAAGAAGGATAATGCTAAATGGTTAGAATCGGGCCAGTTAGAATTCATGCATGCATGCATACATGTACAAAGGTATTTTAGTAATATCATATGTATATATTAATTACATGCATGTACATACATGTATTATGATAGGACGATAGATAATTTTAACTGGCCAGATTCTGGCCAACCATATTTACTCAAAAAAAAAAATAGATGATGAGCTCCAATTTTTTTTTTTTTTTGGTATTCTCAAACCTTGTGACGTCTAGTGGACAATTCCAAACCTTGAGGGCATATCCTTTGGAAATTTACCGTAATAATATAGAAGGATCATTATGATAAACGTTTATAATTAAAAAGTTCTCTTAAATAAAAATTTAATAATTCTCTGTCTTTCCCTATGTATAATACCTACATGAGTCCAATATATTTTATTTTCTATTACAATTTTAATAAATCATAACTTTTACCAAGAACCCAATTAAATTAAATTTCAATAAATTGATTTTAATTTAATTAACTTTTGACTAATTAAAATAATATTTTAATCTCATTATATTCACAAAAAATAAAATTAAAATTACTAGAAAATTATAAGCCCGATAGATCTAACATTAATTCATCAAGTTTCAGCGTTATACGCGGCTAAATTTGTTCTGTAATCAAGATTTCTTTCATTTTGCAACCACCATATCTCTGCCATAAGAAGGCCCTCCTTAATTTCTCTCCCTTTAATAACCCACTTGGCTATTAGAAAGATCCTCCTTAATTCCTAGATTCCAGACTGTGCTTGGTGCACATGAACAGATCAGAATACTTCATTAATGTCTTCTCTGGTTCTTTTCAATTTTTAGATGGATAATTTAAAGTGTGCAAAAAGAACAAAACTCAAACACTATCATCTTAGTTCGTCAACATTTATCAATAAATCTCATAATAATTTATAAAGAAATTAAACTTATTAGCTTGCCTAAATTTGTTTCTCTAACCAAATATGGATAATTTATAAATTTTTATAATTTAAATTATTTATAATATGTCAAAATAATAATAAAAAAATAATATAAATTTCATAAATTAAATTAATATTTTACCTAAATTATAAGAACAACAACATTATTTCCGTTTCGTTCTATCGCCCTTATTTAAGAAGAGGAAGTTTCATTCTATCACTATTAAATATAATATCTATTGATAATTTCATCATTTCAAATTCAAAATAGAGAGAAATAACCAGCAAGCTAAGCTAATGTAATAGATGCTCCACCGATTGGCACACATGAGTATTTATTCTAATAGGTTTAGGTTAATTTTTAGTGGGTGTAAAATATTTAATTGGGTGTCTGATCTCCTCTAGCAACGAGGACAAAATACTCCAATGATCTATCTATCTATATCTAATTGTTGGATCGATGATACTAAACCATTTGAAAGGAAGGATAGCACATTTTGCTCGTAGAGGTAGTAGTCCCTGATCAATCCTACTAGGCCGCTCAGGCTTTATTGGGTTGCTGGGCTGAGCAGTTAGGTCTGTTACGTGGTTCACCTGTCCAGGTTAGATGAAATAGAAAGTTAGATCGAGCTGGCCAAAATAGAAACGGAGAGAGAGGAGAGGAAGATTAAAAAGCATTCCTCTCTCTTCGAAAGGCTTTCTATCTAAAATGTTTCAGGCCAGACTTCATTTAATTAAGGTATTAGAGCTTTTCATCAACGTCGGATCTTTGCTACATACTGTCAAAAAGGATTAATGGAGGCAGCTGATAGATAACCCTCCAAGTTGCCGACTTGTATTACCACAACATTAAAGTGTGGTAGTTGGTTGGCCGCCACTAATTAATGCCGTCGCTCCCTTTTCCACTTATATGCAACCACTACTGAGCACACACAGAACAAACCGGTCCAATGGCCAAGTTTTACCACTTCCTGGTCGCCGTCGTCGCCGCCCTCGCGTGCTCCGGGGCGCAGGCTCAGCGGAGGGCGCCGTCGCCGTCGCTGCGGCCTTCGCTGCCTCCGTCGCCGTCGCTGCGGCCTTCGCCGCCGCCGTTGATGTCGCTGCCGCCGTCGATGTCGCTGCCGCCGTCGACGTCGCCGCCGCCGGGCCCGGACTGCATGTCCGCATTCTTAAACTTGACGGGGTGCTTGCCTTACGTGACGCAGGGGAGCAACGATACGACCCCGGGGTCGGAGTGCTGCCAGGAGCTGGCCGGCACCTACGAGTCCTACCCCATCTGCCTCTGCGTGCTCATCGCAGGCGGCGCCAACAGCCTGGGCATCCCCATCGACGACGGAAGGGCCCTCAGGCTCCCCTCCCTCTGCCACCTCGACGACCTCTCGCCCGATCTGTGTACAGGTCAGCCGCCCACCTCGACGACCTCCGACGTGCACATTTTCATTTTCGCCCTCCTCCGAAGTTTAGCTGTGAAGTCCCTTTTCTTATATTAATTTGTTCATACTCCTTTTCATTATACATTCCAGAAATAGGAATTCCAATTCCAAGTCCATCGTCTTTTGGGCCTTCTCCTGCATCCGGTCTAAGTCCATCGCTCTTGGGGCCTTCTCCTGGATCCGGTCCAAGGTTACCCGGTGAGTGCTAAAATAAATTTTATTTTATATATATTTGATTTGGAATTAATTCGATGCATTAATGATGTTGTTACGATGGATGAAAAATAAATATTTAGGGTCGACAGCTGCACCGCCGACGGTCAATTTTGCCATGAAAACCAGCAGCTCAGTCAATCTCTTCGTGCTAGTGGGTCTATCTGTCATCGCCTTTATTATCGAGATCTTTTAAGATTCAGAGAATTCAATTCCTAGTCTCGTGGCTGTTTAATTTCTTTTCGTTCTCATGTCGCGGCTATATATATCACAATTCATGAATTAGATTATGTAATGCACGATCCATTTGCTCCAATTAATTTAATTGTTCAGTCTCTGAATTAGCTTACTTGTGAGATAATAATGATGGCACTGTACGTAATTAGAAATGGTAGCTGAAATTCTACTTGACCTCGTAGATCGTACAAGTGAGTGATGGGCATTTAATTAAGGGAAGGGTTGGGTTGGGCTGAGTTGTGTTGAGGATTGAATGCATCATTCATGATCGCATTCAATTTTGCGGTGGTAAATGAGGATACAGGGTGTGTATTGATTATGGTCATGTGGCATTAAACGGGCATTAAATTTCTCAACTATCTTTCTGTTCTCTTTTCAAAGTTCAACATTATTTAATGAAATTTCAATTAAATATCATCATTTCTTTTGAGAAGAAATATATAATCTTACAAAGTATTTATTATCCATTACTCGTGTAAGTGTGTTTACTCTAATAGAATTTAGAGAAGAATTTTAATTGAGTAAAATAATAATAATATAATTTTTCATGCCAAAATATATTTATTCAAGTACTATTATATCTATGGCATAACTGCCAGTGTGTAATAATTACGTCGTCATTGGCACACTGTGTTGAAAGTAAATCAATTTATTTTTTTTATTTAATTTGAACAAAATTATTATATATAAAATATTTTTATATTAAAATATTTTTTAACAACCTAACAAATTTAATCAAAATTATTTCTTAAAATTATTTTAAAATTATTATAATAATTATTGAATGATCTGGCGCATTGAATGATCAAAAGTAATGGTTTACCTCCTACCATTCGGGTCGTAACGTCAATAACGGGTGTCGTTACTACTCGATCGGTTACAAATTTGCTTTCCGATGGGTCCGTAGCACTGTTTAAACAGCCAAAAAAAAAAAATCGAGTGGTGAAATATTGCTTGGTCCTACCGTCTGACTTTGATGTTTGCAAATTGTGCTAGAACAAAAGCCATTTGGGTAGTACTGCAATCTTGGCCCTACATTTGCACTCCCTTCTACAAAAGTGTGCTCACAACGTCCACGACTGTGATTCATTATAAATCAATGTCACTAAACTCTATCATATATGCACTTTTCTAAGTACATCATGGTAGGACTGTAAATAAATTAAGCATTCATGAATAAATTTAATGTTCAATTTGATAAAAATTTATTTATATTTGTTCAATATACACAATATCAATTAAACAAATAATCTTGAATAGCTTATTAAACAAAATAAATAAACTTGAACACATATGTATTTAGTTCGTTAACGTTCATAAACAATATTCGTCAACGATGTTCATCAACAATGGTCGTGAACAATATTTATGAATAATATTCGTGAACAATGTTCACGATATTCATTAATAAAACTCTTATCAATATGTTAAATCAGTATCAGATTAAGGCATAGGCTATTAAAATCTATGCCTAGAGTCCCAATAAAATTTTAGACCCCTATATATATATATATATATATTCATCCTTAAATTTAAATCAATTTTAAAAAACTATCAATTTTTAATTGTAAATTATTCTATTATTTTTTGGTATATCTTATGTTTTTAAAACCTAACTCATTCTTTCTTTTCCACATTGATTTCTAAAAAACATGCACCCTAATAATTATCGTTAATCTCATACCTTCTTATTTTCTCATTGGTGTTATCATGTCTTTTTTCTCTCTCTCGATGATCTTCATATCTTTCTCCTCTTTCATCAATGATACTTGCAATGGATATCATTTTCCTTCCTCACCAATAATCTACTTTCCACATTCTTTTTTCCTCTTTTAGATAAAAACATAGTGTAAGGGAATGTAAAGTAAAGATTTTTATGCATTCGGTTTGATGCAAAACACTATATTAGTTTTTTAAAATATCAAATTCATTCTGCATATTAAAAACA